>NC_140946.1:19341623-19721623 GCF_014529385.1 Adiantum capillus-veneris
ACAATTAGCCCACTATGCAAGCAAAAGTTCTCAAGGACAACCATAAGCTTTTGTGCATCTTCTAAAGTGTGTGCTAGAAGCACTACATCATCCGCATACAACAAAACCATGATTACCGCATTGCAAATAGTGACCTCTTCAATGCCTTCTTCTTGCATAAAGTCAAGTACCATTTGTTCCAACTGATCGATGCATAGACCAAAGAGAGTTGGTGACAATGGACATCCTTGATTAACCCCAATAGTGCTTACAAAAATTTCTGAAATTTCTCTTCCCATGCGCAATTGACAAATCACCTTCTCATAGATTCGAGAAACCGCAAGCATAAACTCACTTGGCACTTGGAGTTCTTCCATCCTTCTCCACAAATTGTTACGTGGAATCATATCAAAGGCTTTCTTAAAGTCCACAAAACAACAATACAATCGCTTGCCTTTCAACCGACTTTCCTCCATGAGAACACGAAGAGTGACAAGATGATCAATGGTGCTATAGCATCGACGAAAACCCGCTTGTCCCTTTGCACGCTTGTCATTCTCTTCAGCCCAATCACTCAATTTCATCTCCATTATGCACCCAAACAACTTTTCCATAAGAGACCCAATCATTATAGTCCGGTAGTTGCTTACATTCTTTACATCCCCTCCTTTATGCAAAGGCTTAACCCAATTAGTACTCCAATCATAAGGCATACCATGTTGAAGAGCAAGGTTGAACATATCACACATCCACTCATGGGTAAAATCTCCCGTCCATTTGATCATCTCCGGCTTGATACCTTGAAGATCTCCCACTTTGCGAGTGGCCAACTTTTCCAGCCCACTGCATACATCCTCAATAGTAAAAAAAGACGGCATACATAGGAGTGAACCATAAAATGGCATTTTTTCAGTATTTGCTTGCTCATATAATTGCCTACAATGTGTGTACATATCCACTAGACTCAAGTTACCAAAATTCTCAACCCGCTTGCCTCTCAAGTTTCTGCAAAATCTTCCACATGCATGTGCCTTTTTTTGGACTTGAAATTCTTGTTGCTTTAATTCCCATCTTCTTCTCTTCTTTTGAATCAATGCCTTGTATGTATGCAAATGACTTTGATAGTTGTCTTTGTCCATAGTTGCATCAAGCTTTATCAAGGACTTTCGAGCATCTTGACATTCTTTATCAAACCACATTTTGCGTGATCTATCTTTGTTGATACCATGGAGATGCTTTATGGCAAAGCATTCTTCCGCACAAGAACAAATAGCTTTCTTGAAAGCTTCCCATTTAGTTTCCAATGGTGCATCACATTAAAGCTTTGTCATCCATAATTTTTGCTCAACCATTTCAATGTACATTGGTGCCCGTTTGAAATCCATACATAGTGATAACTTCTCTTTCCTTTGGCTGAGATTATCATGCTTAGTTGCTTCTCCACATGAAAGGTCAATACATAAGGTGCGATGGTTGGATTCTGGGGTCCATTGACCAAACAAACAACTCTTTAAGCGATACACGATGGCTTCAGAGAGTAGCATATAGTCAATCACACTATCCCCATTATGTCTCCTACATGCAAATCCATTGGTTCCACTCCACAAAGATACACCATTGGCAATGAGCATACCCGTGCTATTACACATGTGTAAAAGTAACTTTCCATAGTGATCCGGCTCTTTCTCATCCATTGAAGTACGATCATACAAGTGAACTTCCTCCAACTCCCTTGAAATGTATGGCATATCAAATTGTTGAGTATCATGTTACAATATTTTTGTGCGAGCATTCATATCCCCAAATACAATAACATCACCGTCACCTTTGAAATAAGCAATGTCCTCTTCCAAATCAGAAAATGGTTGATCTCTATCCATGCAAGCATAAAAGGGAGAATCATGATGAGGAATGTAGCAACCGGCTACAAAAACGGGTGCTCTTTTTGGTGTCATAATTTTCAGCCATACATAACGTTTGTACTTGTCATCTTTCACAATTGATACAAAATCTTCCAATCCTTTCTTAACAATACATGCTAACCCTCCTTGTCCTCTTCGTTGCTTGAGATTCTTTGACCACATCAATGAATGTACATCGTAATCCTCCAAGCCGTTAATCCTTTGTGTATCATGCTCCCAAGTTTCAACAAGAAGTACAACATCGGCTTTGCTTATTAGTTCATCAATGCCAACCCCCGCACTCCATGGGTATCCATTACAATTCCAAAAGCATATTTTCAATTGTAACTCGGTCTCATAGGTCACGCATCCCTATTTGCTTGAGAGACTTGCCTCCTCCTTGGGAACATTTTCTTCATGAGAGATCTCCTTGTTTTTATTATTCTTTTCCTCATATGCCTTGCGACGCATATTTTGTTGCTTAATAGTGCGATCTTCACATAAAAAACATTTTGTATCCCTCAAATAGATCCAACTATTATCAAGGATAATCTTTCGCTTGGTCTCATCCGGCATGGTGCATACAATTGGCCGTTCTCCCGAGCGAGGAGCTCCTTGCTTCCCCACTCTATGTGCTCCATAGACCATAACTCCGGACATGCCAAAGTGGGTTTTGAAGAAATCTTCAATAACAATGGCAAGAGAAGGAGGTGTCTCTAACTTCTCTTCGGGAATTCCACGAATAACAATGTTCTTGGAACGTCGCTCCCGTTCCTTCAACTCCTCCATATCCACATTCTCAACATTCTTTGTTTGAACCATAGCTTGCATGAGTGAGGAATTAGAAACCACATTGCTACCACATACATCAGTCCAAGACTTGTTTGTGCATACATTTTTCATGTCGCATAGATCCCGGCTCATAGTGTCAAATTTCTCCTCTTTCAATACATGGTCATGCTCTACTTTGATCATCCGCTCCTTCAAAGCATTCAAGTCCACAAGAGAGCGTTTACATTCCTTGACTTCCTCTTCAAGTTGCATCAAACGTGTTGTTTGCATCTCAAGTGTCCTCTTGAGATTCTCATTCTCAACCACAAGTACCCTTAGTGTGCCACTCTCCATTGCAAGTGCTCATAAGTCTTCGCCTTGTTTGTTTACGGTCTCTTGCAATGATACCAAGTACGCCATGATCATGGTTTCCGATGTCGTTGGTTGGGTGGTTGTGTTGCTATCTCCACACTTAGGAGATTTTGGATCATTTTCCACAATGGTTGTGGACCTTGTTGAAGAAGAAGAACCCTTGCGAGTGCCGGAAGACATTGTATGTAAAATAGGAGATGAGAATCAATTTTGTTGAACCTGTTCACTTCAAAAATGCTGCTACAGAAACGCCTTCCATAACTCTGAAAATTTATGTATTTACATCAATGCGTAGAGGACTTGGTGCTCTTCGATTGAGGCTATAGATCACCCAAATCGGAGTTCGGATGAAGAAGTTATGATCAAAAGAGTGGATTTCTGAAGTGAACAGGTTCAACAAAATCTTGCACGCATCTCATCAGTACCCTCTCTCTCTCTCCCCCCCCCCTCCTGTACGGGCCAAAAATGTGTATCAGCTTAATATCGTGCCGTTTTCAATTGGAAGGGTATTTTGAAATTTCCACAAATTAGAGGGTTATTTTGGTAAGTTCCCCCCCCCCCCCCCCCCCCCCCCCCCCCCCCCTCTCTCTCTCTCTCTCTCTCTCTCTCTCTCTCTCTCTCTCTCTCTCTCTCTCTCTCTAGCGCGAGATGCCAAACTCAGCAGCAGCAGTCGTAGCCCAGTGTTCGGGAAAAATGTGTCTCAGCTTAATATCGTGCCGTTTTCGGTTTCAAAAATGCCGGTTGAAGTCAAGGGGAAAAGGAGAAATTCCGCCCCAAAATAGAGAAAATTAGAGTAAAAACCCAAAGAATAAACCTAATTTTCTAAATTTCCTCTTGAAAAATTCAACAAAGGGGATTTTGTGTGTTTGGACAAATGATTTTCCCCGAACACTGCCGTAGCCGGAAATGGCGTTCTCTCTCTCTCTCTCTCTCTCTCTCTCTCTCTCTCTCTCTCTCAAAAAACACAGCCGTTTTTTGACCTAGTAGACAGCAGTCCACTCTTTTGATCATAACTTCTTCATCCAAACTCCGATTTGGGTGATCTATAGCCTCAATCGAAGAGCACCAAGTCCTCTAGGCATTGATGTAAATACATAAATTTTCAGAGTTATGGAAGGCGTTTCTGTAGCAGCATTTCTGAAGTGAACAGGTTCAACAAAATTGATTTTCATCTCCTATTTTATATACAATGTCTTCCGGCACTCGCAAGGGTTCTTCTTCTTCAACAAGGTCCACAACCATTGTGGAAAATGATCCAAAATCTCCTAAGTGTGGAGATAGCAACACAACCACCCAACCAACGACATCGGAAACCATGATCATGGCGTACTTGGTATCATTGCAAGAGACCGTAAACAAACAAGGCGAAGACTTATGAGCACTTGCAATGGAGAGTGGCACACTAAGGGTACTTGTGGTTGAGAATGAGTATTTCAAGAGGACACTTGAGATGCAAACAACACGTTTGATGCAACTTGAAGAGGAAGTCAAGGAATGTAAATGCTCTCTTGTGGACTTGAATGCTTTGAAGGAGCGGATGAGCAAAGTAGAGCATGACCATGTATTGAAAGAGGAGAAATTTGACACTATGAGCCGGGATGTATGCGACATGAAAAATGTATGCACAAACAAATCTTGGGCTGATGTATGTGGTAGCAATGTGGTTTCTAATTCCTCACTCATGCAAGCTATGGTTCAAACAAAGAATGTTGAGAATGTGGATGTGGAGGAGTTGAAGGAACGGGAGCGACGTTCCAAGAACATTGTTATTCGTGGAATTCCCGAAGAGAAGTTAGAGACACCTCCTTCTCTTGCCATTGTTATTGAAGATTTCTTCAAAACCCACTTTGGCATGTCCGGAGTTATGGTCTATGGAGCACATAGAGTGGGGAAGCAAGGAGCTCCTCGCTCGGGAGAACGGCCAATTGTATGCACCATGCCGGATGAGACCAAGCGAAAGATTATCCTTGATAATAGTTGGATCTATTTGAGGGATACAAAATGTTTTTTATGTGAAGATCGCACTATTAAGCAACAAAATATGCGTCGCAAGGCATATGAGGAAAAGAATAATAAAAACAAGGAGATCTCTCATGAAGAAAATGTGCCCAAGGAGGAGGCAAGTCTCTCAAGCAAATAGGGATGCATGACCTATGAGACCGAGTTACAATTGAAAATATGCTTTTGGAATTGTAATGGATACCCATGGAGTGCGGGGGTTGGCATTGATGAACTAATAAGCAAAGCCGATGTTGTACTTCTTGTTGAAACTTGGGAGCATGATACACAAAGGATTAACGGCTTGGAGGATTACGATGTACATTCATTGATGTGGTCAAATAATCTCAAGCAACGAAGAGGACAAGGAGGGTTAGCATGTATTGTTAAGAAAGGATTGGAAGATTTTGTATCAATTGTGAAAGATGACAAGTATAAACGTTATGTATGGCTGAAAATTATGACACCAAAAAGAGCACCCGTTTTTGTAGCCGGTTGCTACATTCCTCATCATGATTCTCCCTTTTCTGCTTGCATGGATAGAGATCAACCATTTTCTGATTTGGAAGAGGACATTGCTTATTTCAAAGGTGACGGTGATGTTATTGTATTTGGGGATATGAATGCTCGCACAAAAATATTGCAACATGATACTCAACAATTTGATATGCCATACATTTCAAGGGAGTTGGAGGAAGTTCACTTGTATGATCGTACTTCAATGGATGAGAAAGAGCCGGATCACTATGGAAAGTTACTTTTACACATGTGTAATAGCACGGGTATGCTCATTGCCAATGGTGTATCTTTGTGGAGTGGAACCAATGGATTTACATGTAGGAGACATAATGGGGATAGTGTGATTGATTATATGCTACTCTCTGAAGCCATCGTGTATCGCTTAAAGAGTTGTTTTTTTGGTCAATGGACCCCGGAATCCAACCATCGCACCTTATGTATTGACCTTTCATGTGGAGAAGCAACTAAGCATGATAATCTCAGCCAAAGGAAAGAGAAGTTATCACTATGTATGGATTTCAAACGGGCACCAATGTACATTGAAATGGTTGAGCAAAAATTATGGATGACAAAGCTTCAATGTGATGCACCATTGGAAACTAAATGGGAAGCTTTCAAGAAAGCTATTTGTTCTTGTGCGGAAGAATTCTTTGCCATAAAGCATCTCCATGGTATCAACAAAGATAGATCACGCAAAATGTGGTTTGATAAAGAATGTCAAGATGCTCGAAAGTCCTTGATAAAGCTTGATGCAACTATGGACAAAGACAACTATCAAAGTCATTTGCATACATACAAGGCATTGATTCAAAAGAAGAGAAGAAGATGGGAAGTAAAGCAACAAGAATTTCAAGTCCAAGAAAAGTCACATGCATGTGGAAGATTTTGCAGAAACTTGAGAGGCAAGCGGGTTGAGAATTTTGGTAACTTGAGTCTAGTGGATATGTACACACATTGTAGGCAATTATATGAGCAAGCAAATACTGAAAAAATACCATTTTATGGTTCACTCCCATGTATGCCGTCTTTTTTTACTATTGAGGATGTATGCAGTGGGCTGGAAAAGTTGGCCACTCGCAAAGTGGGAGATCTTCAAGGTATCAAGCCGGAGATGATCAAATGGATGGGAGATTTTACCCATGAGTGGATGTGTGATATGTTCAACCTTGCTCTTCAACATGGTATGCCTTATGATTGGAGTACTAATTGGGTTAAGCCTTTGCATAAAGGAGGGGATGTAAAGAATGTAAGCAACTACCGGACTATAATGATTGGGTCTCTTATGGAAAAGTTGTTTGGGTGCATAATGGAGATGAAATTGAGTGATTGGGCTAAAGAGAATGACAAGCGTGCAAAGGGACAAGCGGGTTTTCGTCGATGCTATATCACCATTGATCATCTTGTCACTCTTCGTGTTCTCATGGAGGAAAGTCGGTTCAAAGGCAAGCGATTGTATTGTTGTTTTGTGGACTTTAAGAAAGCCTTTGATATGATTCCACGTAACAATTTGTGGAGAAGGATGGAAGAACTCCAAGTGCCAAGTGAGTTTATGCTTGTGGTTTCTCGAATCTATGAGAAGGTGATTTGTCAATTGCGCATGGGAAGAGAAATTTCAGAAATTTTTGTAAGCACTATTGGGGTTAAACAAGGATGTCCATTGTCACCAACTCTCTTTGGTCTATGCATCGATCAGTTGGAACAAATGGTACTTGACTTTATGCAAGAAGAAGGCATTGAAGAGGTCACTATTTGCAATGCGGTAATCATGCTTTTGTTGTATGCGGATGATGTAGTGCTTCTAGCACACACTTTAGAAGATGCACAAAAGCTTATGGTTGTCCTTGAGAACTTTTGCTTGCATAGTGGGCTAATTGTAAATGAATCCAAAACAAAGGTTATGCTTGTGAAAACCAACCATAAGGAGAAGCTATGCATTGTGTACAACAACGAGACACTTGAAGTTGTTGAGAGCTTTAAGTACCTTGGCCTTGAGGTTCCATCCAATCACAAGTGGCATGAATGTGCTATGCGTCGTTTGGAAGTGGGAAAGAGAGCATATTATGCATTTGAGAACATGTGTAATGCGGGAAACATCAAGTGTTGGGTTCTCAAGAAGTATCTTTTTGATGCATTGGTGACACCGGTTCTTCTTTATGGAGTTGAAGTGTGGGGCAGGAGCATCTCAAAGTCTACTTGGAAAGAGTTTGAGAATGTCCAAAAGCGTTTTCTTACAAACTTTCTCCAAGTTAGGACACAAACACCATATATGCTCCTACTTCTTGAGTCGGGATCTCTTCCAATTGAGGTTATGGGCATGGAAAGGGTTGTGGAGTACATGATAAAGATGCGTCAAAACCCCTCACATCGACTTCCTACAATTGCATGGGAAGCAAGCAAAAAAGTTAAAAAGACGCATAAAAGCAAGATCTTGAGCACGGGATGGATGCAAAACATAAAGAAGTGGTTTGGGAGATGGGATGCATTACACTTGCTACATGATGCTTCAATTGACTCTCAAGTGAATGAAGCTTTTCTACAACGCCAATGTATTGTGGCTTGGGAGAAATCCGGTGGGTCACACTTCATACATTACACCACCTATATTGCCCCCAACTACACAACCATGTTCTTCGCTAGAGGAAACCGTACTCACACTTACTCTCTCTCTCTCCCTCTCTCTCTCTCCCCTCCTGTACGGGCCAAAAATGTGTATCAGCTTAATATCGTGCCGTTTTCAATTGGAAGGGTATTTTGAAATTTCCACAAATTAGAGGGTTATTTGGTAAGTTTCCCTCTCTCTCTCTCTCTCTCTCTCTCTCTCTCTCTCTCTCTCTCTCTCTCTCTCTCTCTAGCGCGAGATGCCAAACTCAGCAGCAGCAGCCGCAGCCGCAGCCCAGTGTTCAGGAAAAATGTGTCTCAGCTGAATATCGTGTCGTTTTTGGTTTCAAAAATGCCGGTTGAAGTCAAGGGGAAAAGTAGAAATTCCGCCCCAAAATAGAGAAAATTAGTGTAAAAACCCAAAGAATAAACCTAATTTTCTAAATTTCCTCTTGAAAAATTCAACAAAGGGGATTTTGTATGTTTGGAGAAATGATTTTCCCCAAACACTGCCGCAGCTAGAAATGGCTTTCTCTCTCTCTCTCTCTCTCTCTCTCTCTCTCTCTCTCTCTCTCTCTCTCTCTCTCTCTCTCTCTCTCTCTCTCTCTCTCTCTCTCTCTCTCTCTGGGCTTGGGCCCGGGCTGAGACGCATTAAACGGCACCGTATTAAGCTGAGATGCATTTTTCAAGGACGCTCTCTCTCTCTCCCCTACTGCACTGCGCTGGAATTTCTCCTTTTCTCCTTGCTCCGAAGCTGCACGCAGGCACTGCGCATCCGTTTTGTTCAGTGCACACCAGTCGGAGGCAGACGGAGGATTTTGCTGCAGACACGTGTCCGGGGGAGGGGGCCGGAATCCCTTCCCCCATTATCTATTAGTATAGATTCCTGGCCATTTCTATCCAATAGGGGCTTTGAGGCAGTCCCAATATTTTAGAGAGCCAAGGGGACCAATGCAAAATGGAGTTCTTAAAGTATTTGGTTGCTTCCCCCCATTCCAAAACTTCAACTGCTCTTTTGCACTTCCTCATTAGCTCCCCTGAGAGTCCACCAGATCTAAGATAAGACCACTTCGGGGCAAAAAGTTTGACCTGAATCACAACCCCCTTCCACTTTCCCCCCTTTGATCCCAGTTTAAGTCCAGCCCACCTTGGTCTACTGGGCGAGCAACTACCTCCCATCTAGCTCACTGCCATGGCCGGGAGGTTTTCGTGTTGTTCTTCCAAAGAAACCTTCGCAGATTAGAGTTGGACCCTAGTTCTTAACATGGGAGCAATTTTTCCACTAGCACACGTGTGCACTGCCAAATCTGTAGCAACAAAAAAAGTCACCCACCACATCCGTAAAGGTCGTGGAACTGGGAGTTTTACTCTATGGCATTGATGATCGCCGCAAGACTACAAGGTTTTTACCTATTTTTGATTGCATAGCTGAGATGCCTCAACATGAGAGGGGGTAAACCCAAACAATGATACAAAGTGAAGTTGGATGAAGGCCCTTCCACACCCTCGAAGCCAAGGCTTGGATGTGGCACCCCATGGTCCAAGTTCTCATGTGAATGGTCTAACCAATTCACCTGCATGCACATAGTGTACCCATGACCAAATTTATTTTTTTGATAAAAGGTGCAGATGGATGAAGGCCCTTCCACCCCCCATAAGCAAGGGATTTGAGGTGCACCCCATGGTTCAAGTTCTCATGTGAACGGGCTAACCACTTCACCCGCATGCACATGGTGTACCCATGCCCGAATTTATTTTTTTGATGACAAAATGGAGCCACTTTTTGGCCTTGCCTAAACTGTTTTTTATTTGTAAAAGTATGCCCACAATGACCACAAGCAAGGTTGATTTTTGATGGGAACCCTTGCCCTTCAAATCTCAAGAATTTTATGTTTTTCATGGTAGTTTAGTGTATTTTTGCCAGGGTAGCCAGAACTTTTACCCTTAAAAAACAAGAGAAACACCCAAAAATGGCTGAAATTCCCAACAAAACGCAACCCTAACTACAAGTACCTATGTAAACTCACATAGTGTGTAAACATTGATTACAACTATTGCTTTATTGAAACTAGTCTGTAACCGGCACGCTATTGCGGTCAAGAAAATCATGGCAATTGGATCTCTCTCTCTCTCTCTCTCTCTCTCTCTCTCTCTCTCTCTCTCTCCCTCTCACACACACACACACACACACACACACACACACACACACACACACACACACACTGTGTGTGCATGTGCATGCCCACGTATGAGGAAAATGGAACTGTAGTCCTTAGAATCACTCTAGGAAGACAACAATGTGTAGGTATACCTTTTGTCTCTTTTTCTCTCTCTCAGATTAGATCTTGAGATCAAGACTCATCGAGTAGATCTTTGCTATCTTTTTTTCCACCTTCTTTTCTCCCTTTCTTGATTCGTTTAACTTGAAGACTAGCTGGGTCTCTCTCTCTCTCTCTCTCTCTCTCTCTCTCTCTCTCTCTCTCTCTCTCTCTCGCGTAATGAGAACATGGATTGCTTTCAGCTACTCAGTTGCGAGCGACTCATCCTTCACACGACTTCTAATAAATTCGAATTTCCCATATCTTTGTGCTCGTCAACCAATGACGATGTACTGGATTTCTACAAGCTTGCTATCGTTACTCCATGCTATTAGAACCATGGCTTGCTAATAGACGGTCGTCTCACAACCCTCAATTGGTTGAAGCAAGATAGGTTTTGGTTGGTGCCACGCTCCGTGGTCGCTTTTGGAGGACTACTAGGTTGCCAAGGAAGGGTGCTCTCGCTCTCGCTCTCTCTCTCTCTACACACACACATATATATCAGTTCTAAAATGACTTGTTATTCAATGTATTTTGTATGCCTCAAAATGATGCCATACGCATGCTCTCTCTCTCTCTCTCTCTCTCTCTCTCTCTCTCTCTCTCTCTCTCACACACACACACACACACACACACACACACACACACACATGCCTTGGGATAAGATGTAAAACATCTACAACTTCTCCAAACATGTGCAATTGAAGTAGTCAAAGGCAATGGCTCCCAAAAGATAAAACAACATTGCTAGCCAAAGAGCAAGCCCAAATGCATCCAATGCTAGGAACTTCTACATCCTTGCATCCCCAATTAAGGTCTTTTCATATTCACCAGTGTAGGAAAAGGAAACATTTTAACTTTTTGCTTCAATTGCTACATCACCACCATAACTTGTAGATAAATAACTCTTAGCACGTCACACCCCATAGCGCTCTGATGTACAGATCATTGATAATGGGAGGTCGGGACAATAGATGGAGAAGAATGCACCCCACATGTTTGGACAAGCAAATGGTGTGTGTGTGTGTGTGTGTGTGTGTGTGTGTGTGTGTGTGTGACACACATGGGGATGGTCACACACACACACACACACACACACACACAGAGTGCACATGCGCATGCGTACAAGCACATGCAAGTTGTCAAGCACACAATTTTGGATACTACAAACTATACATTGCTGAAAAAGATTGGATTTGCATAGTCTAAAGGGTTTATCTCTCTCCCTCTCTCTCATGCACGCACACACACACAATAGGCTGTCAGGTGTATGATTTTTACTGTTGTAGGTCATTGGGAAAGGATGGAATTGCATAGAATGTGGACCACTTCACACAATTTTTGAAGGTTCTTTAATGTGTCTATGGCAAGGAATGAACAACTCAATTTTGACATTGATCTCGGCATTGATCCAACATGGCATGCAAATCAACTAGAAGGGGACAAATGGAATCTGTCTTCTTCCTCTAGTTTTACAAGATCCATTATAAAGAGTATAGATAATTGACTATTGGATAATAGTGAGAAACTATTGGGTATCCGAGTGCTTGAGAAAAACCTAGGTTTAGTGTAATCCTACCGACAAAGTTTCTCAACCTTATCTAATGCACCTTGGAAGTCCCTGCTTTGTGACATAAAGAAAGGGCTTGGAGAGGGGGTGATGGGGGGAGGGAATGGAGATCAAAGCAAAGAAATAAAGAGAGTGGATTGGGTGCCAAGAAAAGGGGTTCTCTCTCTCTCTCTCTCTCTCTCTCTCTCTCTCTCTCTCTCTCTCCCCACACACTCGTAAGATTTAATTTGAAGGTTAGGACACCCACAACTATTGGAGGAAAAGACCTCGGTTTAGTACAGTTTCACCTATAAATTTCAAGATTTATCGCTAATTTTTTTCAGATTGTGTTTTTACCCCCACTCACTCGTTAGAGTGAGTTGTAATGAATTAGAAACATAAAAAATACAACATCGCCATCTTCCCAAAGAGCCATGGATGCCAAAATAATAACAACTTAACATCACAAACTTAAATCTTTATTTTTCTCAAAACTCACAATGGTGAGTAGATTATATTAGCAAAAAAACATAGAATTGCAAATTCCTGCCATGCTCGTCAGGAGCCATGGCATCATTATGCGATCATAAACACATCGGTTGATCGGGGAGCCACCACAATGATGATGGATGGTTCCTCATACCCATTCAAACCAGTCATTATGGCACCCAGAGTCATGTTCCACTCATCAAGATCCATGTGTTTCCCAATGGCGACGATATTCCCCTTGATTTTTTGGATTATCTCTGTGAACTTAGCAATTTCCATGGTGCTCTCAAAGATCTGAGAGTTCCTTGTCTTACAAACATTTTTAAAGTAGCAAAATCTCACAATTTGAGTCACAATTAGTAGAGTATGGCTCTTAAACACTTTCCCTCCCAAGGAGAGATCATTCTTGAAAAATCCTATTTTACAGGTCTTTTGGACCCACTTGAAAATCTTTCTTGCAAGGACACATATTGTCGGGCATTCCTTGAAAAGGTGGAGGAGGTCTTCGCAAGATATTTTGCATTGCGAGAATCTACCCGGACCAACCTCCCTAATGCAAATCTTCACCCCAGTTGGAGGGCTCCGCATAGCACCTTCCATAAGAAAACCTACATAAAGGAGAGGTACACTTCCTTAGTTTGTGGTTTCAAAAAATGTCTATCCTTGGGCCATTGACATGCTTTCCACTCAAACTTGGATTCATATTTTGGCAACACCGGTTAAGTTGTTCTAAGGCTCTGCCACAAACTTAAATCTTAAATTAAAGGTGAGAATACCTCCAAATTTTAAAGAAACTACAAAGTTAGGAGAACCTAAATTAAAGTTTAGAAAATCTACAAGGTGCATAGAAGTTTAGTGTAAAAACCTTCAAATATAGTAAATTTGCCTCTAATTTTTTGGGAAAAAACATACTATAGATAAATGCTTAAAAAATCATCGGTTGAGTATAATCTTATCTATAGATTTTGAATTAAATTTTAGATTTAAAGGCAAGGAAACCTACAAAAGTATAGAGAAATTGAATGGAAAAGCCTTCAAATATAATAAAGTTTCCCCTAAAATTTCTCATAGATAAATTTTCTATGTTTTTGGGAGAAAGCGTTGTGGCTTAACTCAATTTAGTGTAAACCCCCTTACAAATTATTGAGATTTGCCTCAAATAGTCTGTTTTGCCTTTAAGAGCTCGAAAAAACCTAGGTTTAGTGCAATTCCATCTATGAATTTTGAGATTCATCTTTGGATTCCAATCAACCCAAGGGTGAAATCACTCACAAAGATCACAGATATTTAGCATAAAAACCTTAAAAAATAGCCAAAAGTTATTGGGATTGCCTCCTGTCGTCCGCCTTTGTCAACTATTGAGGTCCACTCCTACCTTGAGCTTGTACGCCTTTGTTGTCTCTTCTTCTTTGAAAATTCGAAGCTCTATCTTATATAATTTAGAAGTTCATAATAGAAAGTAAAAGGTAGTGGATTTATAAAATAGAGGCATTTAAAATTGAGGAATCGAGAAGGTGATTTCTCTTTATTCTTTCTATTATAATTGGCTCACTAACTTCTTACTCTTGTACTTTTTCTTAAGATTTTTATTGCACACATGTGATGTAAGATGAAGCCTTTTGCACAAGTACTTTTCAATTTGTATGTCGTGGTCAAGTTCATATAGTGATAGCATTGGTGCAGTGTGCCTAAAAGTTTTAGCATGTAATGGATGCCAACGCTTATATATCTCAATTCATGCTTGTATTTTTGGCCTACGGAAGGCCATAGGGTTTGGGCTCCAAAGTTGTTGCAATTTTTTGGCCGTTCGATATATTCACTAGATGAGTGCCACATGGCCTTAGGTTCACTAAAGGTTGTTTGAGACAACCTGCAACGTCTTTTCCTATTGCGGCCTGCTCTTGGCATGTCCCGTCGGTTTTTGCCCTGCTCCTAGCAGAGAAGGCGACGCGTGTAGGAGGTGTCGTCCTCCCGTGAAGGTGGCGCGCAACAGGTACATGTGTTTTCGTGCTGCTCCTGCCAGAGGACGTGTGCAGTGGTGCGGGTCTTTCACACGGCAGTGCTGTGTGTTCAATGCTGAAGGCGGGCGTTGTCTGGATGCTTTTCGAGGTTGTGGATTCGTGTGATTTTAGGGGCGACTGCATTCAATGGCATCAGCAAGTGTGGCCTCAGGTGCTGAATGGCGTTCGTCTTCATTCTCTGTGCTTGAGAGCACGTGTTGGGATGCAATGCTTAGAATATATTAATCTAGATGCTCATTGTAGCTTGTATAAAAGATGAGAAAAACGTAGTGTCGTAAGAAGCCCCTGTCTCAGCCGATCGTCATTATGCTGTGTCATGGTTTTGTACATGTAGCAGGAATTCTCAAGTTTCTTTTACTGTTCGAGCCTTTGAGCTATCTATCTAGTGGAAAATTCTCTCTGTCCTGCCTCTGTAAATATGCTAGGAAGTCTTTTCTAAATATGCCAGCAAGTCTTTTGTAGATGTAGCAACAAGTCTCAAGTCTTTTTTACTGCTTCAGATTTTGATGTATCTATCTACTGGAAGATTCTATGTGTCCTGCTTTTGTAAATATGCCAGGAAGTGCTGATCTTTGCTTCAATGTTTAAGCCTTGAGCTATCACTATTTGGCGGAAGATTCTCTTTTCGCTATCCAATTTCTATGTGCTTATATGCTGCAATTCCAAATTTAAGTTCACTTGAGTCACCATATGTGAACGAATGTTTTCTTTTGCCGAATTCTGTTGAAGAGGTTGCTGTTGGTCGTGAGCAGTTGAAATTTGTCGAGCATCTACTGCGGATTGGTTTGAGGGTTGCGTGTTTTGCTTAAAGTATCTGGATCCTTTATTATCATGGCATCGGATGCTGGTATTGCTGGTGGCGGTGAAGGGAGTGCAAGCAATGCCTCGCCTAGCGGTGGTGAGAGCATGGACTTCTCCGGAGGTTTGTTTCCCTGCTTGCTCAACGGTTTTGTGTACGCTTATGTATGCCGATAATTGTTGATTTGCTTGTGCTATGCTGGTGTTGATTTTGACTGTCGGTCCTGGTTTCTTTTCACTTGCGAGCGATGCACTCGAAGTGTTTCTTGTGCTGGTGTTCTTGTTGGTCCTGCTTTCTTTTGGCTTGGTGCACCTGATGAGGCAACTGAGCATGACATGACGAGCCTAATTCTCGGCCTTAGCTGCACTGCGAGTTTCAAGTCCTCAATATACCAAAATATATTACTTTCCTATACTTGTTATTAATAAAAGTAGTTAAGCTACCCTTGTTCCCTAAGCCCTGCAGTATACTGTCGATCTCAGTCTTGGCCGGCTCTTGGTTATATGGAATCTTGCAATGAGCGAGAGAGAGAGAGAGAGAGAGAGAGAGAGAGAGAGAGAGAGAGAGAGAGAGAGAGAGAGAGAGAGAGAGAGAGAGAGAGAGAGAGAGAGACTAATAATCATCTAGCACAGTATCTGTTGTTGCTCTTTGTCATGCCCACTGAAACTGTTTCGAGATTATGTGAAGTTATGTATGCCGATAATTGTTGATTTTCTTGTGCTATGCTGGTGTTGATTTTGACTGTCGGTCCTGGTTTCTTTTCGCTTGTGAGCGATGCACTCGAAGTGTTTCTTGTGCTGGTGTTCTTGCTGGTCCTGCTTTCTTTCGGCTTGGTGCACCTAATGAGGCAACTGAGCATGACATGATGAGCCTAATTCTCGGCCTTAGCTGCACTACGAGTTTCAAGTCCTCAATAGACCAAAATATATTACTTGCCTGTACTTGTTATTAATAAAAGTAGTTATGCTACCCTTGTTCCCTAAGCCCTGGAGTATACTGTCGATCTCAGTCTTGGCCGGCTCTTGGTTATATGGAATCTTGCAATGAGCGAGAGAGAGAGAGAGAGAGAGAGAGAGAGAGAGAGAGAGAGAGAGAGAGAGAGAGAGAGAGAGAGAGAGAGAGAGAGAGAGAGAGAGAGAGAGAGAGAGAGAGAGAGAGAGAGAGAGAGAGAGAGCTGGACTAATAATCATCTGGCACAGCATCTGTTGCTGCTCTTTGTCATGCCCACTGAAACTGTTTCGAGATTATGTGAAGTTCCTTCAGTCCTTTACCACGGCAGCAGGGGACAGCAGAATTTCCAGCGCTTCAGCAATGGCCGAGTGGCGGCTGGCAACGACAGCTGGCAGGACACGTTGCATTATTGTTCCCGCCATTTCAACAGTGATGCCCAGCTCATCCACCACTGCAATTACACATTCAATCTCGGAATCAACCTTGGATTTGGGAGCCTGAACCTTGACTTTGACGATGAACTCTAACCCTGTGGCGTTTATAACCATCATTCTGTGCAAGGTCGGTGCAATTACACTATAGGGGACGTAGCATGAGGAGTGAACTTGTCACATGTACATCGACTTTTCCCCCCACTACTCAGCCGCGTCAACTCCTCGACTAAAGGATCAGTCATCGTTTCCATGCGCAGAACTTTTGCATGAGGCACCCACGGATGTTGCAGTTCCAAAACTAGAACCCTGCTTCTTGCTAGCGATTGCTTTGCTTTCTCCTCCCTGCTTGATCTGAAGCTACTGCAAATTGAGAACATATCATCTGTTCTGTAAGTATTGCATGGCTCAACAAATGCCACCGATGCATCCTGTTCCAGGACAGCATGCTCCGACATTGTCATTGTGTATCACAGTGAGTAAGAGAGAGAGAGAGAGAGAGAGAGAGAGAGAGAGAGAGAGAGAGAGAGAGAGAGAGAGAGAGAGAGAGAGAGAGAGAGAGAGAGAGAGAGAGAGAGAGAGAGAGAGAGAGAGAGAGAGAGAGAGAGAGAGAGTCTTACGTCTAAAACACTGCTAGATCTTGTTTTTTAGGGTCCATTCAAATAGATAATCAGAATCAATGTCCAAAATAAGGTGTTTAGAACTATACTGCCCAAATTTTGACCTTGGAAATCAAAGGTTGAATTAAATTGAAACCGGGAAATCTACGCTTTAAACTGGGATATGTGAGCATTGATTAACTTGAGTAATGGGGCTCAGTCGGTAAAGGATGGCCTTCATACTTTTCGTATTTCTGTTGGGATGGGATGGGTGCAAGCAATGTAGACTCCTTGTCAGCATGGAGACCATTGCAAGGCTGTAGTCATTCACACACCTAACTCCTTGTTGCCATACCATACATGTCATGTGTAGCGTATCACAAGAAGCACGAGAATTCTCACAGCGTGACTTGCCTCAACATCATGAGCTTCTGTGAGGGGGGCACCGTATACCTGGCTAGGTACGATTCGGGGCAAGGGGCTTAGCAGTAGCATCAGGCGCACGCAACGGCTGTCTCGTATCCCACAGCCCCACTCTTCTTATGCTCTGGTTATACCTTTTCCAAGCTGTCTCTACATGCAACAGCTCACACGCCTCAGCAAGGCCAGGCTCGGGCATCAGTCCTTCATTAGCTTTTGACTTATGCATCTCTACACATGCTA
The DNA here is from genome assembly GCF_014529385.1 of Adiantum capillus-veneris. Lineage (NCBI taxonomy): Eukaryota > Viridiplantae > Streptophyta > Polypodiopsida > Polypodiales > Pteridaceae > Adiantum > Adiantum capillus-veneris. The sequence goes on from NC_140946.1 coordinate 19,359,582, forward strand.
GCATCTCTCGCTTGCCTGAGGGGAGTGAATCAAGAGGCTCCACCTGACGCTCTTTATGTTCATGTTCGCTTGAGTAACTTGCAATGTTGCTTCCTGGCTCGAAGGCCTCTATATACGTTGCCTCTCGAGCAGAGGCTCATGATGTTATACATTGTATGAAAAACATTGAGAGACTCTGTTTTCCTAGATGAGAAAATTTCTAAATCTTCTTGTGTATGCAACCTGGCGAGGGATTTGAAACGTGACATTTTCCAAGATTAAATAGCTTGTTTGCTTGCTCACCCAAAAAGAAATCATATTCCGTGCAAGTTTGTTCGCATCCTTTCAATAAGTTCGTTTCCGCGCCTAGTTCTTCCTTTGTTTTTGCGAGTGTGCTGCTTGTAGGATCTTTTTTACTCTCTCTTTGCTTTCCTCAACTAGTCAATGCTATGGTTAATTGGATTCTTGCTTTTCTTTTCCTCTTGCAGAACTACGTAGGTTCGTTGAGTCTCCTCCATGTCCTGCAGGCAAACGTTCATCGCAGCGGGTGGTGTCAAGCTCTGCCGGGTCACCGCCAGATCCGGCCTTCGAGGAAATCGCAACTGGGAAGAGGTGTAGGCGTGCGTTGCTTCAAGAAAGCCCTTCTACCAATCCCGTTGGCAGTGCAGGTATCGCCGATGCGCACAATCATTCTTTGTGGAACATCCTTAACGTGTCTATGGTGTTCTTCGCTACAGTGCATTCTTGAGTGTCAAGTTGCGTTAAGATGGTGCTCTGCTTTTTTTTGCAGGCAAAGGATACTCTCCACTAGAAGAGGAGTGCGCACAAGCACCGTCTTCTTCTCAACAACAACTTCCTTGCCCATCTCGTGAATTAGGAAAAGCTGCAGCCTCATTTTCTGAAGTTGGCCAATCTTCAGCTGCTCAGAATGTCTTGGACAGTGGCAAACTACTGGAAAAAGGGAAAAGCTTGTTAGTCGAGGAAACCTTGCCGCTATTCATGATCAGTGATATAGATGAGGATAGTAAACCTTTTTCCATAGAGGGGAAAATCTTGAATTGGATGGCACATACCGTTCCATCTCGTCTGGGCAAAAGAAAAATGCACGTTACTTCAAGTTTGACATCGTCGATGCCGAGTGCATCGACACGATCACGGTCGCCATTGTGGATCCCTTCGTTGAGACCTACACCAGGGAGCTCAAGATCGGCTTGTTCGTCAGGCTTGGCTGTCCTCTTGTGAGGGCTAAAAACCATAACGATGCTGGGTCAGCTTTTTTCTCCTTGCATGTCGATGCGTCGACAACCATTAGACCTTGTGACCCATTGCCTGTTACTTTAGCTTTCTATCCTAAGACCAAGATAAGCACATTTCTTGCTGACGCTGCAATTTCCGAGACTACTAGCCCACGTACGCCCTTAGCGACACTGGCGTTTGTTGTCTTGCAAAGTCGTAATTTCCATCAAAGAATTGGTACTACATTTGGGGATTTGGTTGTTGCTGATGGCCCGACCCCAGACGACAAAGCAGTTGTACGTATCAGAAGCATTGGCTCCAGCGTTTCTTTCTTTTGATATTGAAAAACCTTTTGTCATATGTAGGTCAGCTTTGTCAACTCTCGAAAGCAAGACTACAATCGGGGCATGGCCCAGATGGCTAGGGAGGACATTGTTATGTTTGTGGCTAGGAATATTGGCCTCTTTGTTGGCAAGGTGCGCACATTTTCTGTTCTGGATGTCACAACTTTGGCCCTCGTGCGAGGATCACGTTTGAAGGAAGAATTGACCATAGCATTTCATAGACAGTGTGAGACTCTCGGCTACAATAGAGAGGTGACTTTGCATGGTTTGCACTCAACCGAATGAAGACATCTTTAGTGGTCTTTACACGTTTGTTTTTTTGTAGGTTGTGGGGACTTTGCGCTTTGTGAACTTCAATAGAGCTCTCTTTCATTCCCAGTGCTCAGTTTGTGACTCGCCAAAGGTGAAGAAGGTTGAAGGCCGACTGTGTTGTTCTCTTTGCGATAAAGATCACGTCATCAACACGACGCTCAGACTGGAGGTACATATTCGAAGCAGCATTGACAGACGTGTTGTGGTGGTTCAAGTGTCAGGATCTATGGTGGATCGTCTACTGGGCTTGCCAAGGAGCTTCAAGGAGGTGTACATGGAGAGCATTCCAGAGGCGAGGGATATTTTATCGACATCTGTTGTCGAGGGTGTGTTCAAAATTGGCACAAATGGGTCTATGATATCTTTCACTCCTCTGAGGAAACCTAGATGCTTTGAGAGCATGTATTTGAATAGCTTTTGGCCTTTCACCACGAATAACTATCCTTCCTTACCTAGATCCCTCTACAATTGATGAACTAAATTTTGCTTGTCCATTGTATATCCCGTTTCAGAAGAAAGTCTGTGGTGTCTCTCCATAACTCGCTCTCTACTCTTCCTTCCTCTCCATCTTTTCAACCTTCCAAAGCACATACTTTCTCTCTCTCTCTCTCTCTCTCTCTCTCTCTCTCTCTCTCTCTCTCTCTCTCTCTCTCTCTCTCTCTCTCTCTAACACACGTACACAAACAAACACACAAGCTGACTTAATGTTTACAATCTTTGCTTGTCTTTCCAATGACTCTCTTGGCCGAACATGATGTCGATACTGTTTTCGCGGCACAGTTTCCGAACAATTTAGACATCTTCCTCGTGCTACACCATCTCCAAAACTCAACAGGTGCACCGCATGACCTTAGATCAAATTTGCTCAACGACTTGTTTGAGAGCTTCTTGCATGATAGACATGCTGTCCCGGGTGCATGCCTCTTCTTTCGTAATGATGGGGCCACTAGCGCAATGACAGTCACAAAATTCTCGTCTTTGTATTCAACATCCACCAACTCACTTGCCCTTAGCCTCGACATATTAACGGCCTTCGCTCGCTCTGTGACTTGTAGGTTAAAAGTGTATTTGAAAATAAATGGAAGCGTGAGAACAATCATCTTGGGGATGCCATCGAAACCATTTCTTGCAAAGGGCATTCTGCTCTCCGAAACAAGCAACGGCATTGCATACCTTCCCACCTTCACAACGTACTCAAACCGTGTACGTGTTCGATGAGAAGAAGATGAGGTGGCCACTTTGCATCAACTATCCTTGTTGTATGAGGCTTTGCCAGATATTGAGGTCGTCTGCATGTTCCAAGCCAAACACCCACACACGTTGCACACAACCCAGGCCGTGAAATGCAAGCTTTCACGCCTGAAGAACGAGAAGGGCCTGGTCACCGGTGCTCAGATACGACGCACCCATGCGAGGTTGAGCAAGGCGATTAAGAGATACAACAAAATCATGAAGGAAAAGCCCATTACACCCTGCAAAAAATGTGGACGCTTGCTGTTTCGCCGCCAGCTAACACGTCAGATTCTACCTTCAGTTGCGGAATCCACTTCAAGGAAGCGAAGACGCTATGCGGATGTGTACATCTGCAACCAGTGCAAGAAACACTTGATAAGAGATAGCAATCGCCTGTGGAGCTTGCAAGAGACAGGATTCAATCCAACGCTTTCCTTTGTGTTAGATCTAAACCCCGTAGAGGCACGCTTGGTCTCCATTCGTATTCCCTTCGCCAAGATACGTGAACTGACGTATGATGGTCAGTATGGGCTTAGAGGTAGTGTTGTCAATGTGCTTGCCAACTTGGAGAAGAGCTAGGTTGTGCTGCCTCTCTTCATTGAGGATGAGGCTTCTGTCCTTGTGGGCATCAAACGGAAACTCGAGTACGATAGATGTTACCTAAGCGGTGTTGTGTGACCCTTGCTCACAATGCGTGCAACCACTACGTTGCTCTCCACACCACTTTACACACGAGAAGGTGTCACCATCAACGACAAGTGGCTTGCACATCTTTCCAGTCTAAGTATGGCTCCTGCAAATAACCTTAACGACAATACGCACGATGTTGAGCTTGAGGATGATCAGACTGATGTCATACTTCATGGGGTCACAAATGCGGCAGAGGTTGTCGACTACAGTGGCAAGATTCTTCATGTTGCGCCTTGCGAGGGCAATTCACCGTTGAGCATCTTCATGGACGAGTATTGCAAGGAGTTGAGCTTCCTGAATCTTTTCTTCGGGTCCCCTAGAAGATATAGGGAGGCTGCGACCAAAGATTATCAAACGATCGCAAAGTGGGAGCTCCTAAACGTCGATAGAAGATTCGCCCTGGACATCGAGAATTTATTTTTCAAGTCTATCAAAATCATGTCACAACAAGTTGCTTCCTCTGTTTGGGTGCAAATGCGCAAGGGAAAGCTAGGAGGTGCAGTGCTAACCGCAAGGCAGGTTGTAGAAGACACAAACATAGAGAGGCTTCTCAACTCAAGATCAGGCTTTAGAGACTTTGAGGCGCTGCGCACGTCCCTCGACTACAAGGAAAAGATGAAAAAAAAATTCTTCGCAATGATCCGACAACTTGGACCGCCTACATTTTTTGTCACGTTCTCCTCCGCAGAACGAAGATGGAAAGAGCTTCTTGCTGCACTGGAGAAGTTAGTCCCGCTGAGCCAAGAGCCTGACGAGAGTCTGAGCTCATATCAACGTCGCCTCGTTCGTGCCGATCCCATTACAACTGCTCGTTTCTACATCAACAGGTTCAACGCAATGAAACGGTTGTTGTGCACTGATTCCTCCATATGTGGCAAAATACGGGACTTCTTTTTCACCACGGAGTTCCAAAGTCGCGGTAGCCAACATGATCATGGTTTATTGTGGCTAGAAAATGCTCCATCACTCACAACACACTCAGATCAAGATATTGTATTATTTCTAGATACCCACATTAGCACAGATAGATCCATCTTGCCCAATGACCTTTCTAAAGCTTACAAGCACAAGCATCATAAGACTTGCCAAAAGAAGAGCAAAAGTTGTCGTTTTGGATTTCCACGTTTTCCCATGCCATTCACAACTATTATCCGACAAGGAATACTTGAGGAAAACATAGCTAGAAAAGGCAAGCTTTACTTGCAACAAATCGAAAAACAACTCAGCCAAATTGATTTACAAAATGCCCCTACGTTTGAAGAATGGCTGGAACAAGTACAACTCTCCATGGAACAGTACTTGCTTGCATTGCAAGCAACTATCTCAACACCCACTATTTTCCTCAAGCGCAAACCAAGCGATATATTCACAAACAACTTCAACAAATCAATAGCTTCACTTTCGAATGAAAATACAGATATACAGTTCGTGCTAAATGCGCATGGAGCTGTGAGCTATTGCACCTCATACATGACAAAAATGGACAATACATTAATAGGAGCAATCAAGTCACAAGTTGATCACTGTGTCGCAAACAATGCAACAATGTTGGAGAGACTACGAAAAGTTGGTAGCACAATCCTTAAGACACAACAAATTAGTTCACAGCAAGCTGCTTACATATGTCTCTCTCTTCCATTGCATAGCTCCTCTAGAGAATTCATATACATAAATACTAACCCACCTGAAGAGCGTGCTCTTGTTCTCAAAAAGAAGAACGCCCTACAAAAAATACACCCCGACACAACAGAAATCTTCTCTGCCTCCATCATTGACAAATATGCCTCCAGACCACACTCGTTCTTTGCCATGTGCTTGGCCCAGTTCGCTTCCACAACCAAAAATCCCTCTAGGCCTGACAAGTTGCTGCAAAGGGCACGCATCGTACGATACGTCAGATACAATAAAGCCAAAGACCCTGACAACCACTATAGAGAACAATGCCTTCTCTTCTTGCCGTGGTCAAGGCATGAGAATGAGCACCTACCCGAAGGTTCATCTTGGATCGATGTCTACACTTCGAACATTGAGACAATAAAAAACAATGAATCACAGCTCGTTGTCGAACCAGCTCCACTTGATAGACTCGCAACAGCTATCCCAACCTCACGCAACACGAGAAGTGTAAGTTCCTTGAACAATTCCAAAAATGCCAACGTGATGATCAACACCCCATCAAACCAACCGACGAAGAAACCATTTGCTTTGCATTTTTCCAAACATATTGGCATGACCAATGAGGATTTCCACACATCAATAAAGAAACTAAACCCACAACAACGACTCATCCGTGATGATGTCATGCTTAAAAAACGCATAGCGCCATCTGAAAAGATACATCTCTTCCTCATAGGTGGAGCAGGCACTGGGAAAACATTCACGCTGCTCTTGCCAGTCGAAGCCCTCATTCGTTTCTACACGCATAAGTCGGGCCACAATCCTGACTTTCTTAAGGCACTCCTGATGGCATATACAAGCAAGGCAGCATTCAACATTGGTGGTACAACTATACACTCAGCTTTACATTTGCCTTTGATAACTACGACACACACAAGCCTCAGAGCAAAAAAGCTAGATGCATTGTCCTTACTTTATCAAGATTTGGAGCTTGTAGTGTTTGATGAAGTCTCCTTGATAGGATCAAGTGTCTTCTCATTGGCCGACTCAGGTCTTCGTTCCATCAAGAGAAAACACGACCAACCTTTTAGTGGCCTAGATGTCATACTTTGTGGTGACCTCTGCCAAGCTAGCCCAGTCAAAGACTCTTGGATATTCACAACCAAGCAGCCTCTTCTCGAGGCGGTTGCACCTTCGTACTGGCATGAATTCCTTAAGTACTACGAATTAACGATGACAATGAGACAAACCGATGGACAGTTTATAGAGGTGCTCAACCAAATGAGAACTGGCTCACACACCAGCAACGACCTTGCATACATTAACAACTCCTTCCATAGAGAGCTGCCTGCTGACACAACCATATCACACCTATTCTACTCTAACAAGGCAAAGGATGAACACAATGAAAAGGTCTTCGCACAATTGCCCGGTGAGCCACACATATTCAAAGCAATTGACAAGCGTGCCGCCTCTTGCAGCAAAACAATAGCAACTCCATTGGATGCTAGAGAAACTGCGGGTCTCCAAGCAACATTGTGTCTGAAGCCGGGCCTAGTGGTCGAGCTATGCGCTGGAAATCTGGACATTCCTGATGGCCTCGTCAACGATGCAGAAGGCGTCTACAAGCTCTACACTACATTCTCCGACACGACATGCCTCTGGATTCATTTCACCAACCTTAGCATAGGGCAAAAACAAAGGTACGACCACCTCATCTTCGCAACCCACTCACATTGCCTAGTTGGACGTCAATTCTCCGCATCACACGCGAATTCCAAATTGGCAAGAACTACTTCAACACCCTCACACACAAGCAATTCCCAGTTCAGCCTGTTGCGGCCCGCACGATTCACCGATCGCAAGGGCTTACACTCAACACACTAGCTTTCAACCCCAAAGGGATTAGGTCTCACGGCCTCGCATACACTGCTCTCACACGGGATTCGTGACACTGCAAATCTATATTTGATGGAGAGCTTGCTGCCCTGCAACATTCACACCGACGCGTCAGTCCTCAAAGAGCTCCACATGTTGAGAATAGAAGCAACTTATTTCCCCGTCCAAAAGAAACTACATCTCCACCAAGATACACATTACATTGTCCACTCACTAAACGTCGTCTCCCTTGCAAAGCATGCAAACGATATCATCCACGACAAAAGCCTAATGGCCTCCGATGTCCTCTGCCTACAAGAGACTCGACAAGATGCGACAACCATTCCAGGCTTCCGTAGCATATCCTCAACACAACTACACGGCATCTCCATTCTGCATAAAGACAACCTAATACCTACACAAATACACATCTGCATCAATCAAACACTTGAAACGATCCATGCAACTTTCCACTGCGCCAACAAGTGCCTAGCGACAATCATTTCACTCTACAGGGCACCGACATCATCGTTCCCACGGTTCCTGCATAGCATCTCTAATCTTCTTGATTCAACCCGCACCATGCGACCACTAATCATAATGGGAGATTTCAACATTAACGCACTTGAGGAAACCAACACATATAGAACCCTTTCCAACCTCATTCTCCAGCACGGTCTCCACCAATTGATACACCATCCAACCACAGTACACAACTCTACGTTGGACCACGTATGGGTTAGCAATGACCCGTCACAAACCATGTCCGGCATTAACTACAACTACTGGTCCGACCACTCCACTACATACCTCCTCATCGCCAAAAACTGACCTTCCCTTGCTTTCTGCAGGCCACTGTGAGTTCTCACCTTGTTTGATCTGTTGAAGGCATTAGTACTCAAAGGGTAAAGATCATTCAATTTTCATTGTTAGACATTCACTAAACGTCATGTGAATGAAAAAAAATCATGACCTTTTGAATGTTGTTTTCAAAAGTGCATTCACTTTTTTGGCATGCTTGAAAAGGGCTATAGAGAAAAAGGATTAACAAGATATTTCTAGGTATTGATAAAGGGTCCTTTCATTTAAAGATTTCAAAAAAAATATTTTATTAAAATATTTTATAATTTTTTATGTTTATTAAATTTATCTCTTTTTATTTAAAAAAAATAAAAAAATAAAAAAACATTAAAATACTCTTTTGTTTTAATTCGTAATGTGTCATTTTATTTTTTTATTGTATTTAAATTTTTTTATTTTATTTTGTTTCAAAATGTTGATGTGCAATGTGCACTTTTTATCTTATTATTTAAGTGGAGCCCTTTGTAATATATAAACCGTTTATGATTATGTATGTATAATAGATAATGTAATTAAATATTAAATCGTAACAAAAATTCCATGTGATTGTATGCACTTATTTAAACTTACTCTACCTAATCCCCCCTTAACTTAGAGGCTTTCATGCCAAAAGATTTTTATTTATAAAGAAAAAAGATAACATTGGTACATTGTGCCTAGAAGTTTCTAGCACGTGATAGTTTCTAGCATGTGATAGTTTGTCACAATGAAAGAGCAAAAATATTTTGAAAAGGCCATCATCATTTGTCAATTTCACAAATCATATGTGCACAAACATCACATTGTGACATAGGTCTTTCACCGTACACTCAGTTTTTTTTTTCTCTCAAGCTAAAACTTGAGCAAGACCCACAAAAAATGAAGCTTTTATAAGACCCAACAATATTCTTCTCCCTATCAGTATATTGAATGTAGTAGGACTAGAGGGGGAATGGACCCCCGGCAAGGCTCCTTTTTGAAGGGTGACCTTCATCATTCATTTGAAGGGTAAATTTTAAGCTATCTTTTATCTTTCATTAAACTATATTTACTCAAAAATTAAAAGGGCTACTCAAAGATTTTTCAATATTATATCCTTCTTTCGAAGGGTAAAAATATTTTTGCCCTTCACTGAAGGGTTAAAGAGCCTCCAAAGGGCGTTGAAGCCTTCAAAAATTAGGCGTGACCCCAGGCAAGACCAACTAAACATGCACTAGGTTGCATGATACATTATTTAAAAAATGTTTTATACATGGATAATGGATGTATTATTCATTGACCCATATAATTCGATCATATTATTCAATGACACATCAACTCTTTTAAACTTCTGTATATATAAATATAGATCGATAAAAAACCCATTAAAGTAGAAGTTTTTGACTCTGTAATACAACTCACCTTCACAAAATTTGCAAGTCTAAGCCTAAGTAGTGAAAGGAAAAAAAATTGCAAGTCTAAGCCTAAAAAGTGCAAGGAAAAAAAATGATTTTTTGAGGAAAATCACTACTTCTGGTGGCTTCAAAGTATCAAGAGTAGTAATTATTTTTTTTGCTATGAGCCTACCTATATGAAAAATAAAAAGAACTCAAGCTTTTTCTATTTTTAATATACATAAAATATTGATAGACTATGATAATAATATCATCATAGTGTCTAAAATGAGCCTTCATATAAAAGTAGTGTCTAAAAGTAGAATAGTTGTTGATTGTAATCAGGTAAATTATTCTAAGTTGTTGATTGCAATCAATGCAATTGTACCTTGTAATTTTGGCATAAATTTTTTTTTGGCAAGTGCTCCTAGTTTTAAACACCTATTCATGAATGACCTTGAGAAGCCAAACATGCATACTTGGAGATACCAACAACGCCAACATCTTGGTCAACAAGTATGTGTCCGTAATCCTCGGAGCACGTCGAATTAAGGTATTTTGGCAGATGCTCAAGTAAGTTGGAGGAAAAAAAGGCATAGTTGTCACGTGGAGGAGAGAGATAGGCAAAGAGAGAAGGGGGGGGGGGGGGGGGGGGGGGGGGGGGGGTCAGGAGTCCATTGAGAGAGGGATAGATTTTTGGTGAAGACGACGCGGGAGGTACATAGGAGGACTCGAGACCACGCGCAAGGTACATGCAAAGCTGTGGCTCTGAGCTCATACGCTGTTCTTTGCTCCTGAGACGCTTCAGGCATCCAAGGCAGCACGTCCGAGAGAGAGAGAGAGAGAGAGAGAGAGAGAGAGAGAGAGAGAGAGAGAGAGAGAGAGAGAGAGAGAGAGAGAGAGAGACGGGTTGGCAAACACGTGCCTGGCAGAGAGTGCAGTAGGAGAGCATGGAGTGGGAGGTAGAACTGGTGCGAGGGAGGAAAGCCCAGGGAGGTTCGGGGCTACAGAGCAGAGCCAACCAGAGCCAAAAGGACGAGGGCAATTTGGTGTGGCACTGCAACATGATGAATGCAGGCAACGAGCTGCGGACGTATGCTCGCGACCACAGGCAGGTGTGTGTGCAAGGCCAAGATGCTCGGAGGCTTATGGAAGAAACGAGGGGACGTTGAGTGTACCATCGCGATGCAGGCGACTGTGGATGCCGATCGCTGAGCAAGCGCAAGGGGACGAGGGAAAGGGTGTGTGACATGGAAACTCACTTTTGCCTTTCAATTGATGATTCCAAAGTAATCATCTATCGAAATTAATTAATGGTGTGCAAAACGACCCAACAAGTGACCAAAACGTTCTTTTCATTTCTTTTTGTTAGGATGAAAGCTAAACTAAGTGGAGAAGGGAGTGGGAGGGGGGGTCGTATGGGCACTGACCATGGCACGTGGAGAAGACAAGGAGAGGGTCTTGACGCATGTGCTAGAGCGAGTTTTTTTTGCCCGAGGACAAGCGAAGACAAAGGTAGTGTTAGAAAAAAACCAGCTCCGATGTATTTTGACTGGATGAAATCTTGCTATGCCGGTTAGATGTTGAGGTTGCCTTGAAGGAAGCCGAAATATTTTCAAAAATTTTGGTGTGATTACCGACAAAAGCTTCGCAGAGAACTTGAAGTGTGTCCTTATTTTTTTGGTAAAATTGTTGAAATACCCCTCTAATTTGTGGAAATTCTCAAAATGTCCCTCAAATTTTCAAAAATTCCCGAAATACCTCTACCCCTGGTTTCTCCAAATATAAAAAATGCTTCAACACACGATTCAAATTTTTGAAAATTTTGGGTGTTTTGGTTTGTGAATTAAAAATCTATTTTGGCGATCTCATAACCAGACGTGCTGGGTCGGTTGGCACGTGGAGACAGAGGCGGGGTTTGCGTTTTGACGACAGACGTCGTGACGGATCCTCGAGGGCGAAGGCGAAGGAAGAGGGGCGGGCGAGGGTAGGCTCAGTCGAGCAGGTGCGGAGGCAAGCTTTAGCACGAGGGCGCATCAAGTAGTGGCAGCTCAAAAGACTCCACATGCGTCGACAGCAAATCTCTCTCTCTCTCTCTCTCTCTCTCTCTCTCTCTCTCCATCGTTGAGCTTTGACGCTACCCAGAAACCGCGAATGTGCTTCATCAGCTTCAAAAGGCTTGATGGAGAACAGCAGTCTGCTTACCCTCGAGGCTTCCCTATCTTGTGATGGTGGATGATTGTCGTGGGAGGGAGAACAAGACCAGGCTGCAGTGTGGGCTCTTCTTGCAACAACTCGGCATGGGGAAAAGGGGGGGGGAGGGGGGGTTTGCTTGCCAAGCAGAATGGACGAGCGCGTTTAACTGAGGGGCTAGATTTAATGGTTAAGCTGCAGGAGAATCTCGTAGAGAAATTAATTAATGGAATGTGGGATAGACCCAAGTAGTAGTAGTAGTAGTAGTAGTATGTATGTCAAACGTAGTACTTTTTGGATTTTCATGGGTTTTTTGCATTCTTTGAATTCTTTTATAGAGACTAAGTTGGTATTTTTAAGATGAGCTCACGTAGCACGTGAAGATTGGAAACCTATGCAAAAGCAAGGTTATACAAAGCCATTCGAAAGTGCAAAGCCTAGAAAATTTGAATTTTACATAACTTCCACATGTAGGGCAACCAAAGAGGGTTTCTTGTTGTGCTTTATGTCCCTATAATATGATGTATGCAATTGCATATACTCGCAATAGGGCCAATATTTATGTACATTGAATATAAGGTATGATATAAATTAAGCCATCCATAAGGTGGAAAAACCACATGATTGTGCATGTGAATTCTTTTCCTTTGACTAAGCTAAGAGTTTGAACGATCAAGGCTCCGTAAAAGGCTAATAAAAAGCATTGGAAAGATTGCAGGTATTTTTCTGCATTTTCTTTCAAATTTTGAGTTCTAAGTATATCAGAACCCATGGCTATAAGCTGGACTCAAAGTTAGATAATTCACACACTACAACTATGAGCTGGGTACAAGCTCATAAACTTGATCCGGGAGGGCTTTATCAAGGAATTTAACACTTAGCACCGTGCAAAGATCAAGGATTATCAAATTCGAATTGGCAATTACTATTACATTGCAAAGACTACAAAATACATATAGAATTCCTTCTCAAGCAAGCATTTGCTTCTAGATTTTGAGACAAATACCACAAGATGGGTGAGAAGGTTATTTTATGTGTTTTTTTACCTTTAATTTGGCAAGCATCATAACTTGCAAAGCGAAGTGTTTTGAAGGCCATAATGGGAAGCAATACTTATATCCTATGTCAGTAGCCTACTTGTTTAGTTAGGATCTATGAGAAGGAATATAGGGCTGGGGAATTGGCATTCTCAGATACATGTTTGCAATTTATGTACTACAAGATTAAATCTTACTTGAATGTGTCAACGCGAGTTCTGGATAGTGCAAGGCACTTGAGCATGTTAGTTAACAACATAGAGGCAAAAAACACTTCAATGTGGCCAAGGGATTATCAATCTATCCTTTATGAGTTGCATGGAAGTTTTGCAAGTAAGGTGGACTTAATTCCACCAAAGCAGTTTTTACAATTTTGTTATGGCATAGGATACTCTATTAAGGACATTCTTTGAGCTCCATATGCATGCTGGTAGACTTATGATTGCTGGGAATATCTCTAAGGTATATACAAGGCAAAGTTAAGGAAATCTTCTTTGATAGGATTGCATGATTATTTGAAAAACATCTCGAAGATGCACAGGTAATGGAGCAAGGCGGTCGTGCTTGGTTGGTTAACGCACAGTGCTAGTCCTTCGAAGGCTACAAGTTCGTTTCTCAGACAGTTCAACCTCTAGTTTACACTCCTTTGTGCATTGGGAGGATGCACACTCCTTTGTGTACTGGGTGGTTGTGATTGCGTAGAGGAGGGTAGAGGGTTCCTGCACTTGCCGCCAGTGGCCACTCCGGCTAGGGCTTTGCCACAACTGTGGTGAGGCCGTTCAACTCCAAAGCTGGACCGAGCTCGGTGTGTGAAACAGGAGACGAACGTGATTATTGTGGCCACCTCAGTCCGGTGCTGCCCTAGGTTTTCATAAGCGCGATTATTTAGTCTTCTTGTGAGCGATTATTATCTAAAAGAGTTGCAATTATTAGATATTGGGTATTATGTGTTAGTTAAGGTGTTTAATATCCCCTTGAAACTTGCAATTATTAGCTATTGGGTATTATCTTTTTGTTAGGGTTTTTATTATCCCCTTGAAACTTTATTGTGACTTGGTGTCAGTGAGGCCTTTCAACGCGCCATGGCGAGCTCCTCTAAGCCGTCCGACATTGAAGCAGTGGCAGGCAAAGAGCAGCCCGACCTTGAAACCGGGCGCCGATGATAGCGGTCAAAGCTCCCTTACAAATCTGAGTAAGGAGGAACTAAAACAAAGAAAGATGCAGTGGAAAAAGACCTAGCGACAATCCTTTGTGCACTATCATTGAACAAAAGGTCGCGCAAAGATTCGGCGACGCAGGAGGATGCTTCTGAAGTAGCCAAAGGGGACAGAGCTTTCCAAGCACTCAAGAAGGCGCTCCCGCAACGTGTCGAGGTGGAAGATGCCGTTACGGTGGTTGTTCCCCTTGCCACTGTGAAAAGACAACTTATGGAGGTTGCAAATTCCACTCTGGTCTTCGGGTTTATGGGGAGAGTTCCCAATAGAATTGAGCTCAGTAACTAGCTCTGCAGTCCGACGGTTTTGAATCAGCACGGCTTGGTAATGTTCACCCAATATATAGCTAAAGGATTCGTATCACTTTAGTTCAACAACAGTGCAATGGTTGAGAGGGTTTTGGCAAAAACCCCGATGTTCTTCAATCGCGCGCCGGTATGCGTGCTCCCTTGGGACCCACCTCTATTTGAATCTAACGAGGCATTCAAGGATCTCTTCCCAGTATGGATGGAGTTTGACAACCTCCCCGTATGGGTTAGGAAGAATTTGAAGGACCTCGCAGCTGCGCTTGGTGATCCACTTTTTGTCCCATCTGCCAGAGCCTCAGGTGTAGCAGCAAACAACATCTGTATCTGGTGGAGAAACAAGATCATGGCAACCGGGGTAAGGGCAAGACCACCCAAAGCTACCGCTTTTCATCCACCGCTCAGCAAAGAACGGCCACCCCAGTAATGCAGAAGATTGTGATGTCTCCAACTCTTAGGTCAAAAGATGAGGGCTGGCAACAAGTATCTCATATTTCATGTAAATGGTTCAAAGTGAAGGCTAGGGCCTTAGGTCAAATCAATGGTCTCCCGCCGGATGTCCCTTGAAAGCCTCCTTTCCTATATGACAACATATTCGAAGTTTTGGGGAAGATGAATCAAGAGGACCTTTTCACATCCAAGTTGGATACCATGCAGGTTCTAGCAGAAAAGGAGCCAATGGAAGAGGACAACATGAATGGGAACTCTGTTGAAGAGTTCCTGGAGGCAAAAGAATTTGGCCTCCTTTCCCAATGATAGATACTCTCTCTATTCAGTCTTGGAACGTGAAGGGATTAAAAACCCGGAAGAAGGGCACTCTCTTCTGGGAAGAAGTGAAGAAAGAGAAGGCAATCAATTGCTGGGCCATCCAAGAGCACCATTTGGATGCTTGTAGCAAGAGAAAAGAGGCTGTAGGAAAAAAAATTATCTTTTATAGGGAAGGAAGCGACGGCTTCAGTGGTGTCTTGTTCATTGCTGATAGAGACTTGGATCCAAAGATGGTTCTAAACCACCCCTCTGGAAGAGTCCTTGGTGCTATAATCAGATGGGACAATCAACATATCACCATAGTAAACGTTTACGGCCCTTGCAACACAAAGGATAGAACTAAACTGTGGATGCAGCTCAGGGATACTCCGATTGAAGGGGAGTGGCTAATGGTTGAAGATTTCAATATGGTCGAGAAAAGGAAGGACAGAACAAGCTCTGCCAGTCTACTAGCTGGCTCAGAAAAGTCTAAATGGCTGAGCTTATGTGAGAAGTGGGCTATGATTGACTTATGGGAAGTGGGCCCATGGAATAGCATCCCTGGATTCACCTACACAAGCCTTTAGTATGCCCGCACTGCCTCCCGACTGGACATATGCTACTTCTCTCATCAAGCTGAGTGGATCTCATCGACGTTAGAGATGAGGTAATCTCAACAAAAAGCCTCTCCGATCACATGCCATTACACTTACAACTCAAGAAAGATATAGGGGGGGAGGGGGCAATCCCTGAGAGGAAGAAAAAGATTCTTGTTACAGGGACACACCTGTTCAAAGACCCTCTCTTCAGAAGCATCACCAAGAAAGCGTTGGGAAAGCTCAAGAAAGATGTGGGGATGAACAAATCTAGTGCTTGGAATATATTTGTTTGGAGTGTTTAAAAAGCTATCAAAACTTCGGATCCTCGGGTTAAAAAAGCCAATGAGGCACAAATCAAACATCTCACAGAGGAGGTAGCACAATTAGCCTCTAGGAAAGCTGCAGGACTGGCTACCCAGGATGAGCACGTGATGGCTTGAAGCTAAATCTCACCTGGCCAACGAACAGCTGGAGGAAATCAAGAAGGCAAGATTGCTCTCTAGGGAAACTTTCCTTCAACTAGAGCCTTCTAACCAAGAGCATGTTTTTAGGGCTCTGAAAGTGAGGAAGAGTCGAGGCCGCGTGCAAGTGCTAGATGATGAGAAAGGGAATACAATTCAAAACCAAGATGAGATGGCTGGACTTATGCTCAAGTATCTCAGCCAGATTATTGGCCAGCCAGAGACCCAATGTGAGGAAGTGGAAGAAGCCCGAGCATCTTTACTTGGGAGTGTTGAAAAGAAGGTTCCCCAGGAGGAAGCCAACCGCATGGAAAAGGCCTTCTCTGAGGAGGAATGCTCAGCGGCACTAAAAGCTCTTGGCAATGAAAAGTCCCCCGGTTGGGATGGACTGATGGCTGAAATCTTCAGACAATTTTGGGATGATCTCACGGGTCCAATCACACGGATGGCCAATCAAGCTGTTTTCACAGAGTTGTTGGTTGCAAGTGTTAAGAGAGGGCTTATCAAGCCCATCCCCAAACAGATATGCTACTCGCAACTTAAACATTGGCATCCCATTACGATGATGTCAGTAGCATAAAAAATTATTGCCAAGGCAATAGCTCTCATACTTGCCCCCCTCTTGAGTCGAATCATCTCTCCCCATCAGCACGGGTTCATTAAAGGGAGATCTATATATGACAATATCTTGGCAGCAATGGTAGCAATAGAGTATGCATCCTTCTCCAAGAAAGAGTGCATCTTGCTACAATTGGACCTCGACAAAGATTATGATAGAATAGAATGGTCCTATACAAAAGAAGTCATGGGAGCTCTAGGCTTTGGGCCTCGCCTTTGTTGCCTCATACGCACACTAGGCGTTGGTGAAGGGGATCGGGGAGCACCACAGACGGAGAGTGAGAGAGAGAGAAAGAGACACACATGATGTGGGTGGGGAGACTGTGAAGTGGCAGCTCCCCCTATACAATATACTCACTATAAGTATAGGGTAACAGTGGGCGGGTGCCCATGACCTGGGCGACCGGTCAAGGCACATAGGCCTTAACCCCAACAACCTCCCACTTAAAGGCCAATGTGCCTTTAAGCTAGATCTGGTAGTGTACAGCTAATAGAAGGTGAGATATTCTCTCAACCTATGCCCACTGACTCTCGATGAGCTAGTGCATCTGGCTCTACTGATAGACAAACATCCCGCTGCGGAAGCCACACAGAGCTAGCTCCAAGCTCTGCAAATAGTCTACAAGAGCTCATGCACTCCTGCAAGTATCGGTCCAATACCTGCAAACCTCCCCTATGCTCTATGCCGAGATCAGTCATCGAACAACTAATCAACCCTTCTGCAAATGCTCCCACTGCAGCTGCGATATCTGGTCTCAAGATCAGCATCTCATACATGAGACCACCGAATGCCGATGCAATGCTAGTGGGACCTGCTAGCTCTACGGAGCATGCATCAACATATATATCCCTGGCAATAGGCATCTCTGACTGACAAGGCCTGTCAGCCACATGCATCTCCTGACTGTCCGTAAAAGACGCATCAACCTGTCGTGCAACCTCAGAGAAAACCAGCTGCTCTAGGTGTCTGCTGGAAGACATATCCTACACAACTATATCCCCATGCTCACTGTCGAGCATAGAAAGGAATGACTGCATAATCGCTGACATCTCAGTCTCCTCTGCAATCATCCACTGCAAACATGACCACTCAATCTGTTGTGACTCACTAGAGCTCTCATGCTCTAACTCTGTATGCATAGACTCTTGCACAACGTCCTCCTGTCGTGACTCACTAGAGCAAGACCGCTCTACCTGTCTATCCTGCATAGAAGTATCTCGCACAACTGACTCTCTGCTTTGCTCAGTCACTAGCAAAGCATGCATGTATGACTCTGTCACCTCTCTGTGTGACTGCTCAAGTCGTGCCCCAACTGTGTGCACAACGAGCTCATTATCCTGCAACCCATGAGCAAAAGAGACTCGCCTGCTCTCTCGCTCTCTACCTGGCTGCGTGATCACAGAGACAACACCGTCTCTCTCGTGATCCATATGCAATGGGTAACCTGTACCACTCCTAGCACCTCTCTCAATCACTAGCGAACCCAAATGCATCACAAAATATCGCTCTCGTAGCGAAATCTGACATCCACTATCCCGTAACTGTCTGACTGAGATCAAATCCCGTCTCGTATCTGGCACATAAGGCACATGACGCAGGGTAAATCTCATACCAATGGGCAAGGACAAACATACGTCTCCTGCACCCTCAATGTCATACACAACACCATCAGCCATGTGCACACAACCAAGTCTCCCACTAGAAAACGTGCTAAACCACTCACGATGAGATGTGACATGGAAAGTAGCATCTGAATCTAGTAACCAATGTGAAGACAATGTGCAATCCGATATGTAATCCATAGACATAAGTCGTCAGAAGACAAGCTAGATGTAAATGTGACATCGCCGTCACAAGCATACTCAGTAACCACCGTACTGATCTCACTAGCATCTGTCATGCCCAAGTCTGCATCACGCATCTGTTGCCTCCGTTGTCTCAAACGCCCGAAACATCGACGCCTAATGTGTCCTCTATGTCCACAATGCCAACATGTCAAGTCTCTATGGCGTCGAGACTTGCGTGTGGGACCAATCTCTCCCATGGACATAGAAGTGGGACTAGACTCCCCTGTAGACATGGATGTCGCGTACATAGCATGTAAACTCTGCCATAAAGTATGAGTTGTAGTCTCCCTCGAGACCTGCCAGTCAACAGACTCAACCAGATGCAAACGAATCGTAGACATTGCTAACTCATCAAAATCCTGCCAATCATCATCGCGCATAGACTTGGGCTTCGCCGATAAACCACGCAAGGGTTTATCCTGCCCCAAATCTGTCAATGCAACAAGCATATGCTCCTTCCAAGCAACAAAATGTGCACCATCAAACTGTGTCAGACCATAACGCTGGAAGTCAAATGAAAAATCAGCCATAATGCTCGCAAAAGAGCAACCAACAATGAGTAGCAAATGTCAACCAAATCAGCCCTAAACTGGCTCGAATCGCATCAACAAAAGTCTGCAACTATGGCTACAAATCAGCCCCAAAACAGCCCCAAAATTCAGCTCTTAAACAGCTGGATAAACAAGTCACAAACGTGTCCCAGATCAGCCTACAACTGAACCATACATGGACACCTGCAAAGAGGAAACAATGGCTGAAAATTCAGTGCCCAAATAAGCCCTCAAACCTGCCTGTAAACTTGTAAACCTGTAGCTGAATCCTGCTGAAAAACCTCAAGCCATTAGTGCTCGAATTCGGCTACCTAGCTCGTAGCCACACAAGCATACATCACAATACTCACTCCTGTGAGTGTGCCAAGATAACTGTACGCCTGTCAAACCCGTGAGCTAATCACCAAGCCCACAATGTGCGGTATCGATGCATACACACGCACAAATCTCCCACCTGCAGAGAACACCGCACGCAAATGCTGAGTGCAACCCGCAATCTCTACCTAGATCGCATAAATGATGCGCATAAAACTCCTGGGAAAATTTCGCCAGAGTTTCGTCAGTAAAACGGCCACAAAACCAGTAACCAAACTGATTGCACGCTCAAAACCATGAGCAACCAAAGCGCATCAAACTACACTCCAAATGCATGCACCAATCTCCACACTTTGCATACATCATTGCAAACACCTGCAAATCTAGTACACAAATATCTGATCTACCTGTGACTGCCAAAAAACATGCTCGAGACATACATTGCCGAGCTCAAAATGCAATCACATTAGTCTCCCTGAGCATCAAACCACATAAGGCATACATCATATCCTCCCACCTGTGAGGAAACTTGCAGCAAATATCACTCTCACATCTGAGAGCAAGCCATGTGTGAAATCCTCGACACACAATAAACAACTGCTGCTGCAAAAAATTCAGTGTTCAGAATTTTAAAATTCTGATATGACGAGCGCGTCCGGAGCGTGCCAAAACCCCAAGGTAGACACCTGGATCACGTGTATCCGAGTTCGGGTGTGAAAGCTATGCCAAAAACCTCTGTTTCGACCCAAAAAACGCAGCATAAAGTGCCAAAAGAGGGCTGAAAAATGCAGCTCCTCAACCGTAGCTCGAATGAGGTTTCTGATGGCTCGAATGGCTTTGAAAGGGGGGTAAAACGCCAGGATACCTGGTGGAAACGCTCTCGAAAAAGCTGAATTTGCCGATGCCGAAGTCGAAACCCTGTTTGCACTCTTGAAAGTGCACGCGCACGTGGACGCGATTTTGGGAATGAAACTGGCTCTCCGCTGTCGTCGTGACTGTGCACACACGCGCTCCCTCCACACCTACGCTCTGATACTAATTGAAGGGGATCGGGGAGCACCACAGACGGAGAGTGAGAGAGAGAGAAGGAGACACACATGATGTGGGTGGGGAGACTGTGAAGTGGCAGCTCCCCCTATACAGTATACTCACTATAAGTATAGGGTAACAGTGGGTGGGCGCCCATGACCTGGGCGACCGGTCAAGGCACATAGGCCTTAACCCCAATAGTTGGCAGCCAATCAAAGCTCCTATTTAATGACAAAATTGTGGGCTCTTTTGAGGTTAAAAGGTCTATTAAGCAAGGATGTCCCCTGGCCCCCTTGCTTTTCTCCATCGGGTTGCATCCTCTCATTACGATGCTCGAAGCCATTTCTGCGAAGAGGGGAGAGATTCAAGGTCTGGCATTACAGGGCAACGACCAACCACTAGCCAAAATGTTTGCAGATGATTTGCTCCTATTCTTGAAGGCGTGCCCTCAAGTTGTCAAGAGAGCTCTGGAGATTTTGCAAACATTTGGAGTGGCCTTGAGATCCAAGTGCAATATAGAGAAGTCAAGACTAATATCCCTATTAGAGAACGACTCTTTTCACCCTGCAGTCTGGACAAGAGAGATTATCTCAAAAGGGAGTGTATTCAGACACCTGGGAGCCCCCGTTGGGGTGGACGTAACCCACAGGCAAAGATTTCAATGGGTCCTTGAAAAAATAAGTTCAAAAATGAGAAGATGGGAGTTTGTTCTCCTCCCCTTCCAAAGCCGTATTAGAGTGATTAATGCTTTTATGATCCCGTATATTTCTTTCCTCAGCCCCGTGCTCAAGATGGATAAGTGTAATTGGAAAGAATTCTTAAAACCAGTGAAAAGGTTTCTTTGGAAGAACAACACAAAAACCTCCCATCCATGGCAGTGGGCTAGATGGAAGGTAGTTGCTCGCCTATTAGACCAAGGAGGGCTCCGCATTCTTAACCCTGTATCCCATGATGAGGCCCTTTGTGCCAAGTTTATGGTCTCATTGACTAAACAGGACCAAGCTTGGGCTATCATGACCAAGGAAATGCTTGATCCAATAAAACTAGGATCAAAAGGGGGAAAGTGGAAGAGGGTTGTGATGCACGACAAACTGCTCGCCCTAAAATGATCTTATCTTAGATCTGGTGGACTCTCCGAGGGAGCTGATGAGGAAGTGCAAAAGTGCAGCTGAGGTTTTGGAATGGGGGAAGCAACCAGATACTTTAAGAACTCCATTTTGCAATGATCCCCTTGGATCTCTAAAATATTGGGGCCGCCACATAGCCCCTATTGGATAGAAATGTCCAGGAATGTGAATAATAAGGGGCTCGGTTGACTTGAGCAATTCTGGGATGGCAACAGGAAGTGCTGGAAAATTGTTGACTCTTTAGCCATCCAATTTCAGCTGAATGGCTTTGAGATCTTACTAGTCTACAGGGTGATGAAAGAGCTTGATAAGGTGGTGATGCCAATTTGTGAATCCAACTTTGAATGGGACGCTTGGAGATGGCCCGAGAGTAGCCTCTTTTGGAAACCACATTCTAAAGGCATTTACCATGCATCAATGCACGAGGCTAATTGGTGTAGCCCCCTCAACAAAATATGGAAGAGGTAATGGACAGAAAAATGGTGGGAGGGAGTCATGGAGAACATCTGGAAGCCAAGGTGGCCTCAGTATATGAAGATATATTTGTGGAAAGTGACGTGGGGTGCTTTGCAAACGGGCGTGAAGATACAAGAAAGAGGAATCGGGTCTGATCGTTGTTCGGGGTGCATAATACCTAGTGAAGACCTAGCCCACCTTTTCATAGGATGCCAGGCAATCAGTGGCATGGCTGGGAAATTATGCAAGTGGATTCAAAGGACATGGAAAATTAAATTCTTCAAGAATAATTTGTTCTTTGGTAGTAACAGGTTGGGAAGTCCTGCTCTTCTTGTCTGCACTCAAATAATCGGGTACTACTTCTTTCACCATATTTGGCAAGCAAGGAACGGCCGCGTGTTTGAGGGGGATTTGACTGTGGCAAGCTTTGGTGAAATAATACAAGAGAGCAGAGTGACAATCCACATGATCGGAGGCAAACAAGCCTCAGAGGATTGGTCTAGAACAATACATGACATCTTGTAATAAGTAAAGCCTAGGAGTAGTTGTGGTCTCTATGTCAAGCAGAAAACTTGTAATCCTTTGACCCTCAAGGCTCAGTCTGAGCTCAAGGTTGGTGTATATTTCTGATGTTCTTAATACTATCCACTCACAATTGTGAGTTTTGCAAAAAAAAAAGATTGCATGATTATTTTCATGATCCAATTGTGAATAAGATTCCAACTTGAGTGGATCTATTCTTTAGTCTACAACACCTATATTGTCCATAGGAGCCATATAGCTTGTGGACGACCAAGCTTGTGAATGCAAATTCCTGATGCCAGCTCCAAAAAGTAGTTCTCAGCTGTCAGAAGGAAGTAAGGAGGGAGTCTTAGTAGCTAAGGAGACAAGGATTCTCAACTAAATGCTAGTTTAATTTTCCTATTTATATTCACTAATTTGTATGTTTAGTGTTTAGTTCACAGGTCAAGGACATGGTTGGACCAATAGAAGCAATGATATCACCTTTATCTCCTTTGCTTACAAGTTCCCTTTCATTGAGGTAAGTATAAGGTACTCTTCCTCTTCATAATAGGCATAAAATTTAGCTTTTTTTTTCATTTTATATGAGCTTTACAAGTGGGATATATATTTGTGAGTTATTTTATCCACTTAGATCTTTATGTACATGACAATTTTATATTTGAGGACATGATTATGGAGGTTAGTCTACATGGTACCTCCTCGGTCAATTTTTCCTTTCCATATGATTTTTCATACAATAGATTTGACATATCACTATAGATATCAAATGTATTTTGGTCAATTTTCTACAGGTGATCATAGACCCACAAGGTAGGGATTGCTTTTGGTACCTAATTTCAATCACATTGTGTACAAAATGGTCTGGGAACTCATGGATTTTTGTTTTAGCTAGTGTAAAGCAATATTTATGTCCCTCTCATTCACTAGTTACCTCCACGCACAAGTACTTCCTGTAATTTACGGGTGTCACCTTTACTAACATCAAGATGTCAAACATATTCCATATGTGGAGACTATGAGTCTCTAAGACTAACATTGACACCTTTTCCTTAATTATGTGTCATGATAGAGTCCCTATGTGCTGGTAAGATATTTCTTTTAGACCATTTGAAACGTATGGTATGGAAAACAATTATAGTTGCCAAAATTGTTAGATATCTAGTAGGACTTGCTAATGTAGCAATTTCTATAAAAAAACATCAACAAATGGTTGTTTTAGTTTTTTAGGTTTCAATTATGCCTACCTATTAAGCACATAGCAAGGCTATGTCATGTGAATGAAAATGTTTTATTAATTTTACCTATATGTGGTTTCGTTCACATTTTTGTATGGTTTAAATGTTTTATTGGGGCTACCTTGAAATTGTTCCATATAGCCTCTTTTGAATTGCTACAATCCAAGGTGCAAAGTATTTAATTGTTTTACAAGAGCTATATACAACTATTTTCCCTCAAGTTTCATCTATGCTATGAGCATAAACTAAGCCCTAAGCATTGGCAAGCACAAACCACTCCAAGTATGGAAATGCAAGCCCGGATAAAGTTTTGCTAATGCATGTATACTATGTGTTATGTGTCCTAGTGTTAAGCAAAGGCATATTTGAAGAGGCATGCAAATTCATGCATTTGATAACATATAATGCTTTTTATTTACAAAAAGTGTAGCCTTATCCATAGAGATACTCTACCATTTACCGTTGGGATCTCCAAAGGATGTATGGATTGAATAGAACTTTTGTGAGTAATCATGATTCCAAGTCTAAGAGTTATTTTTGGAGGACTATTATACAATGGTTGGGAGCACAACTCAATGTTGGTACTACAGATCATCCACATATGGATGGGTAGACTAAATGTATTAATCAAGTGCTGGAGGATATGTTGTCCTTCAACATGAAGCAATCCAATTGGGAAGATTATCTCTCTACTTTAGACTTTGTTTATAATAGTGCAAATCATGTTACGACTAGCTTTACTCCCTTCATGCTTATGTATGGTTTTCAACCTTGATCACCAGTTACTATGGGATTGGTGGATCGTGAGAAACTTGAGCAAGTCAAGTACTTTATCTAGGATCATATGGATATGCTGAAATTTTTCTTGTCAAAATGCTTGACAAGCACAAGATAGATCTAGAAAGTATGCTAATGAGAAACATCGATACATAACCTTCTTGTCAAAATGCTTGACAAGCACAAGATAGATCTAGAAAGTATGCTAATGAGAAACATCGATACATAACCTTCATGGAAACTCAAAAAGAGGTATTCTTATATGGATTCTAGAACCTTTAGAGAGTCTAAAAACTATTCATCCATCTAACTACCTCTAAGATGTTGTGGCCCATTCAAAATATTCAAGTGAGTTGGCAATATGCTATGCATACTCTTGTATTCATCGGGTTTTTCATCTAATCTATTTACATAAATGCCAATCAAGATGTTCTTGTTGATTTCATTGAACATCTCACTCCACTACATGATCATAAACATATTCTTGACTATCATGGTATAGCTCAAGTGGAAAGATATTAGTGTTCTTAAGAAGAAATATACCACTTTTCTTTTCAAGGAGAAACCACTTCCCCAAGGGGGAAGCGGTACTAATGTAAGGATAATGGCTAGGGGTAGAGACCCTATGCAAATGCTAGCTAGGAATGCATGTTTAGGGGTTCAAAAAGATGGGCTACAAGTCTATAAGATGATATGGTAGGCTGAAGATCATCATGCTCTAGTTCCTAGTGTCCTTTTAGTGCATTTATCAAGGTTTACATAACCCATAATATGATATATGAATAGTTACAATCAAAAGCGGCACCTTTGACTTTTCTCATAAAAAGCAATTTGTGTGCATGTGTATGTGTGTGTGGCATTCTCCAATGGTATTCAATGTGGAACTGGCAAATAGATCATGAACTTTTACAAACTATATCATGATATAGCAATCGTGTCTATTAAATGTAAAGATATACAACTCTACTATGTGGCAAAAGAGAGTGGCAAGAGAGAGGTTAGATCTACATATTGAGAAGTATTAAAACAATTGCTTACAAAAATAAAATAATAACATTTAATTAACCTCATAAATTAAATTCCCAAGATTCAAAGAATTAAAAAAGAAGTACTAGTGCTTGTGGAGATTGCAAAAAATTATTACAAAACATACATTAAAATAAGGATTTTGTATGCCAAGATCTTGTGCAAGAAATAGTGCAATTCAAAATAATAATAAGCAAAGTGTGTGGATTTCCCAATTAAGGACTAACAAGAATCACACTGCCCATCAGGAAAAACATTATGCATTTGATTCTTATCTCCTTAGCTAGACTCCTAATGCCTACCCAAGGCCATTCTGCTTGCCATAGCTTCAATGAATACTATAGTTGGTGGACTCACAGTTTGGTTTCAAAAAAAGAACAAGAAGGAATACCAAATTGACATGAATGAAAGTGACATAAAATTCACATTTGAATGGCCTCTTTACACTTTTTGTGCCAATACCATCCATTGCAAGCCTTCCTTTATCAAACAATGGCTCATGTTATTGGAGGGGGAAAAAATATTTTAATTAGGGAAGGCGAGCTCTCATTATGAGGAGGCACCCATAGCTTCCTCTCCTAGAATCTACTTTCTACATGTTAACAAGCAATCCACTAATGTACAAATGTATAGATTAGACAAGCATAGTCATATAACAATTAATGAATAAGGTACATTTATAGCCTATGCTCAATTCGGATACTCAAGGCAATATAGTGAAAAAGGAAGTAAGGTGCAACAATCTTGGCAAGAATTTTGTACTTACAAACAATAACTAGAGAAAAAGGTACAACTCAATCATGGCATGAGAGATTTGGTCACTTAAGTATTTCTATGTTAGAAGAGATGTAGAGATTAGGAATGGTTTCACACGTCTTATATGAACGATGTATATAAGGATTGCGTGATAAAAAGAAACAATGGAAGGCATTTGCAAGAGAGACCAATAAGGAAGCATAGTCTTCTCTAGATTTAGTACATGTGGATATTTATGGTAAAATTGTTAAGTATGGAGCCTGATTTACCCCTTGTAATTTTTTGTGGTAAAAATGCACATTTGTAAGGCCCCCATTATGAGGAGAAGCCATCATGCGTGAAGGAAAATCACTCACCGGAAATAAAAATCAATCGCCAAAATATTCCTTTTCGTCGGAATATTATGACCAGACGGCGGCCGAAAAGTGGTCGGAAAACGACCGATCGGTTGGCCGGTTTACCGGTGGTCGGAAGTCAATGGCCGGTGACCGGTGACCAGTGGCCGAATTCAATGGCCGGTGGCGAATTCAAAAGTAGACTTCTCTTCTCAAGGGCGGCCACACATGGGCGGATTGGAGGGTCCGATTTGGATTTATCTGCACAAGGGCGGCTACACATGGCTGCCTCTCATGAGAGAGGGCAGCCCTTTTGGCCTATAAAAGGAGTCCATTTCTACACACATTTCATAGTGTGAAGTTGATGCAACAAGGTGAGAGTGAGGTGGTGAGAGTGAAGCAAGGTGGGAGCTCCATTAAGGGTATAATCCCTTTGTAAACTACTTCTTGTTTTGAAGTACTAAAGCCATTGAGTGAATGCTTTCTCGTGGACGTAGCCCACATTGGGTGAACCATGTATATTGTGTGTACTCTCTCTCTCTCCCTACTCTATAATCTCTTGTGTGTGAAATCTATCTCTCTCCATTAAGTAATCTACTCAAATATCTATTTAGCTACGTCTTTCCTAACAACTGGTATCAGAGCAAGGTTTGCTCGTAGCTAAGTTATCTCAAGGAAAGGACTCACAGAGGAAGGGAAGCTCAAGATTGAGAAATTCAACCGCAAAAACTACCAACATTGGAAGATGCAGATTGAATACTATCTCTACCAGAAGGACCTCTATTTGCCACTAGGCGGTCTTGCAAAGAAGCCCGCAACGATGGCAGATGAAGCATGGATTGTCCTTGATCAAAAGACACTGGGAACAATCCGGTTAAGCTTGGCGTCAATGGTGGCCTTCAATGTTTTGGAGATGAAGAACACGGAGGACTTGATGAAGTCACTTGATGACTTCTACGAAAAACCATCGGCATCCAATAAGGTATTTCTCATGGAGCGCTTGTTCAATCTAAAGATGGCAGAGAATGGTTCAGTTGCAGAACACCTAAATGACTTTAACACAAACATAAGTCAACTTCGATCGGTGAAAATCAATTTCAATGATGAAGTGCAAGCTCTCCTTATACTATCATCTCTACCGGATAGTTGGGACAACCTTGTGATGGCTGTAAGTAATTCTATCTCTGGCACAAATACTCTTAAGTTTGATGATGTTGTGGGTGTTCTCCTAAGTGAGGAAATGCAAAGGAGAAGCACAGGAGAATCATTAAGTGTTGCACTATCAGTGGAAACAAGAGGAAGGCCTAAGGAGAGGTTCAAAAACCAAAAGGGTCGTGATCGCTCAAGGCGGAGCAAGTCACGCACAAAGTCAGTTCTTGAATGTTGGAACTGCGGCAAGAAGGGCCACGTCAAGAAGGATTGCTGGTCCAAGAAGAAGAAGGAGACAGAGTCTCAAGAAAACAAGCCAACATCGAAGGCCAATGTGGCAGGTAAAGTAGAGCAAGATGCTCTAATTCTCTCATTAGACAATGTGTCTAATTCTTGGATAGTAGATTTCGGGGCTTCATTCCATGTGACACCACACAAGCAACATTTCCAAGATTACACCAAAGGTAATTTTGGGTATGTATACTTGGGAGATGATGAAGCTTGTGAGATTTCCAGCAAAGGTACAGTTTCTGTCAAAACTCCTAATGAAAATGAATGGAAGCTTAAAGATGTTAGGCATGTTCCTTCTCTTCACAAAAAATTGATCTCTACAGGACAATTGGACGATGAAGGTCACAACATTGCATTCGGCAACAAATGGTGGAATATCTCAAAGGGATCTTTGGTGGTTGCCAAGGGAGAAAAGGTCGGTACACTTTACTTGTGTATTGTTAGCACGCAACCTTCAGCTTGTGCAACAACTACGGAAGTTGACAGTGCGGTGTGGCACTACCGGCTTGGGCATATAAGTGCCAAAGGATTGCAAATCCTTCAAATAAAGAAGTTCTGCCAGGTTTGAAAGAAGTGGACTTAGAGTTCTGTGAAGATTGTGTTTATGGTAAACAAAAGAGGGTAAAATTTCAAAAATCAGGAAATGAAAGAAAAAATAAAAAACTTGAGTTGGTTCATTCTGATGTTTGGGGTCCTGCAAGTACACCATCACTTGGTGGCTCATTGTACTATGTAACATTCATAGACGATGCGACTAGAAAAACATGGGTTTATGTCATGAAGAATAAGTCCGATGTATTTTCCATATTTCAAAGGTGGAAAGCCTTTGTAGAGAATGAAACAGGTACCAAGGTTAAATGCCTCAAATACGACAGTGGAGGTGAATATTGCAGCCAATCTTTTGAAAGCTTTTGTG
Source organism: Adiantum capillus-veneris (assembly GCF_014529385.1). Taxonomy (NCBI): domain Eukaryota; kingdom Viridiplantae; phylum Streptophyta; class Polypodiopsida; order Polypodiales; family Pteridaceae; genus Adiantum; species Adiantum capillus-veneris. The sequence goes on from NC_140946.1 coordinate 19,388,594, forward strand.
CTAGCAATAGCATTCAGAGGCAAAGGACAACCCCAAGGATACCTGAACAAAATGGGATATCGGAAAGGATGAACAGGACAATCATGGAGTGAGCACAAAGCATGCGGCTACATGCAGGCCTACCGCTTGAGATTTGGGCGGAAGCTGTAAGTATGTCTGTGTACTTAATCAATCAGTCACCCTCAACGGCATTGGATGGGGGAGTTCCAGAAGAGGCATGGACAGGTAAACTGGTGAATTATGCATTTCTCAAAGTGTTTGGGTGTGAGGCTTTCATGAACATAGATAGAAGTCTAAGATCAAAGTTGCATGCAAAGTCCAAAAAGTGTTTCTTCATTGGCTATGGAGAAGGTGACTTTGGGTATCGCCTATGGAATCTTGAAGATGGTAAAATCTTAAGGAGTAGGGATGTAATTTTTAACGAACAAAATATGTACAAAGATTACTTGGAAAGAAAACAAACAAAAGAAACAAGTGATGATTACATGGAGCTTGAGGACGGTGAAGACTCAAGGACTGCAAATGGTGACAATGTGCAACAATGTCAACCAAATGAGGAGCCTCAACCTATTCCCCAAAGATCTACAAGAGCAAGTAGACCTCCAGAAAGGTTTGTTCCTTCCTTCAACCATCTCTTGATCTCAAATTCTGGAGAGCCAGAATCATACGAAGAAGTTATGCAACATGAATCGAAAGAAGAATAGACGAAGAGCATGCAAGTGGAGATGGACTCACTACATCGCAACCAAACATGGGAGTTGGTTGAGTTGCCTAAAGGTAAGCGGGCACTTCAAAACAAATGGGTGTATAAGGTGAAGGAAGAAGAAGGTGGGAAGAAAAGGTGCAAGTCTAGGCTTGTGGTAAAAGGGTTTTCTCAAAAGAAAGGTATTGACTTTAATGAAATATTTTCTCCTGTTGTAAAAATAAACTCAATCAGGCTTGTCTTAAGCCTTGTGGCTGCTCATGATCTAAATCTCGAGCAAATGGATGTAAATACGGAAATCCCTCATGGTGACTTAGAGGAGGAAATCTACATGCTTCAACCAAAGGGGTATGAAGTAAAAGGTAATGAGAAAATGGTCTATGGTTTAAAACAAGCATCAAGACAATGGTACTTGAAGTTTGATCGATGGATGTTGGATCATGGATTCACAAGATGCAACTCGAATCACTGCGTCTACACGAAGAATTTGGGAGATGGGAAATTCATCATCCTAATGTTGTATGTTGATGACACGTTGATTGCAAGTGCTAACATGCAGGACATCAAAGACCTAAAAGAGGAGCTGTCTAAATCTTCTTCAATGAAAGATTTAGGTGCTGCAAAGAGGATACTTGGTATGAAAATATCAAGGGATAGGACGAACAAGACAATAAAGCTATCTCAAGAGGATTACATCAAGAAGGTACTAGAAAGGTTTGCAATGCAAAATGCAAAACCAATTTCTACACCTTTGGCTGGTCACTTTAAACTAACAAAGGATATGTGTCCAAAGACACAAGAGGAGATAGCCTATATGTCTAAAGTTCCATATGCTGTAGTGGTAGGTTCTCTAATGTATGCTATGGTTTGGACAAGGCCAGACATTGCACATGCAGTGGGAGTTGTGAGTAGGTTCATGGACAACCCATGTAAAGAGCATTGGAAAGCTGTGAAGTGGATACTTAGGTATCTAAAAGACACAACAACAAATGCTTTGTATTTTGGAGGAACTAATATTTTTCTAGAAGGGTATGCTGATGCAGATATGGCAAGTGACAAAGATACTCGAATTAGCACTATTGGCTATGTGTTCACGGTTGGAGGCACAGTAGTAAGCTGGGTTTCAAAGCTGCAGAAAGTGGTCTCACTTTCTACCATGGAAGCAGAGTATGTAGCAATGATGGAGGCAAGCAAAGAAATTCTGTGGCTTCACAGATTCTTAGAAGAGCTTGGATTTAAACAAGACAATTATGTCTTGTACAGTGATAGCCAAAGCGCTATCCATCTTGAGAAGAACTCAGCCTTTCATTCAAGGACAAAGCACATTGAAGTGAGATATCACTTCATACACACTCTTTTGGAAGAGGGACAATTAAAGCTAGGAAAGGTGCATATAAGTGAAAATCCTGCAGACATGTTTACAAAGGTGGTCAATAAGGAGAAGTTGAGCTTTTTCTCATCTTCAATCGGCATTCAAGGATAAGAAGCCAGAATGGAAAGTAGTCACAGGTTTGGTTTGGAGATCAGTCTCCAAGTGGGAGATTGTTAAGTATGGAGCCCGATTTACCCCTTTGTAATTTTCTGTGGTAAAAACGCACATTTGTAAGGCCCCCATTATGAGGAGAAGCCATCGTGCGTGAAGGAAATTCACTGGCCAGAAACCAAAATTTTCACGGCCAAAATTCACTCGTCGGTTGGCCAGTTGGCCAGTGGCCGAATTCAAAAGCGGACTTGTCTTCTCAAGGGTGGCCACACATGGGCGGATTGGAGGGTCCGATTTGGACTTATCTATACAAGGGTGGCTACACATGGCTGCCTCACATGAGAGAGAGCAGTCCTTTTGGCCTATAAAAGGAGGCCATTTATACACACATTTCATAGTGTGAAGTTGGTGCAACAAGGTGAGTGTGAGGTGGTCAGAGTGAAGCAAGGCGGGAGCTCCATTAAGGGTATAATCCCTTTATAAACTACTTCTTGTTTTGAAGTACTAAAGCCATTGAGTGGCTGCTTTCCCGTGGACATAGCCCACATTGGGTGAACCACGTATATCGTGTGTACTCTCTCTCTCTCTCTCTCCCTACTCTATAATCTCTTGTGTGTGAAATCTATCTCTCTCTATTAAGTAATCTACTCAAACATCTATTTAGCTACGTCATATTTCCTAACAAAAATGAATACTTTTGATTTGGGTGTTTGTTTTAAATTTTAATGTTGGTCAATGAATTTAGTGGAAAAATGTGGGTGTACTTCATTTGTGAGAAGTATTAAGCTTTTGCAAAATTTAACAAGCTTGTAGAAAATGATACAAGAAAGAAGACCAAGAAACTTCACACATATAGAAAAGAAGAATTTATTTCAAATGAATTCAACTGCTACAAAAAGCATGACATCAAGTGTCACCTTACTATTTGCTTACACACCACAATAAAATGGAATTTTGGAACATCACAATCGGACTGTGGTAGAGATGGCATAACACATGCTCAATGTCGAGGATATTCCAAGATCTTTCTAGGGGAAAATAGTAAATACAATAGTTTAAATCCTCAACTGAATCTACACAAATTCCTTGATAGAAAACGAACCCAAGAGGCGTATTCGAGTACATTTCCTTTGGTATTGCATTTGAGAACTTTTGGGTGTTTCTACTATGCACCTGTTGCTGATTCCAAAAGAACAAATTACAGGCCAAAAGCAAGAAGTGCATCTTTCTAGGATATAAGGAAGAGTCAATTTAAGGCATAGAAAATGTATTATCTAGAGACAAACTTGAAGATACTCACTAGTTATGTTCTAGTCTTTGACAAAGGGAAACATGTGGTGGAGAAAACATCCACTTTCTCATCAAACAAAGATATAAGTTTGACATGAGTGGAACCTTTACTTCCATAGCTCCAATGACCACCACTATTCACCTTGTACTTGGCCTTGTTGCTATCTTCTGTTGGGTAGTTTCCAAGTGGATGTTGTGTATCAGATTTTTGGAATGGACTTCTCAAGGAGGAGGTTTATCTAGATTAGCCAAAAAGGTTTGAGTCGCCCCATTCAAAAAGAAAGGTTTGCAAGTTGAAAAAGTCTTTATAAATCCTAATGTAGTCTTCAAGAGCTTGGTATGTTAGTATAGATGTTAAAATATAAGGGGGAGAAGAGAGAGGGACTCACATGGACACAGTCCAAATATGAAAGAGACAATGAGATAATGTAATGAAAAGCTATATGATTTAGAGAACTAATAAGAGATACAACCTGGGTACTTGAAGTGCAAAAATTAGGACTCTAAAGTACTATTTACTATCTGCAAAAGGTATTTTGGAGTACCTTGATAGGTTTTATGAAAGTTCTATGAAAGTAACTGTGATACACAATACACATACTTCTAAGAGACTCAATGGATGATCCCAAAACCCAAGCTAGAGGCTAAAATACCAAGTACAATGAGTGTGTTTTTCCAACTAAAAGTACTCTATACACGATGATCTAATGCCTCACGATGTGTCTCAATTCTCTCTCTCTCTCTCTCTCTCTCTCTCTCTCTCACACACACACACACACACACACACACACGCACGCACTCTCTCTATGCAGAACTAGTGTCCTTGCAATCTCACATGCACTCTCTCTATGTAGAACTATTGTCCTTGCACATCTTTATATAATTGTAGCTCTCAATCATGAGCATAAATCGTGGATTCCTTTGGTTGGTAGATGCAGCATATGGTTCTCTCTGCAATCTCACATGCACTCTCTCTATGTAGAACTAGTGTCCTTGCACATCTTTATATAGTTGTAGCTCTCAAGCATGAGCATTAATCGTGGACTCCTTTGGTTGGTAGATGCAGCATAATGTGGGGATCATTCCTTCATTACAATTCATGAGGAGAACATGGTTGTATCTCCTGATAGGTAGTTCCAAAGTTGGTTGGCTCCTTTGTGTAGTCTATAACTCTGCAAGCAACTAGCTTGGTGCCATCACCAAAAATGGTATGAGTGGATTTAGGATGAACCGTCCAACCGAATTGTACTCCATATTTAGTAGAGGAAATTTTCTTTGGTATTGATCCACAAGATCACTACTATAGGTGGCTTATATCACTCCTACATACCTCCTCGAATTTAGTAGTCCTACCTTTTAGGTACTCTTTTGTTATCTTTTAGGTGGTTTTTGTAGATTCCTCCAATGTGTATAGCTAATGATGTAGGGGTTTATGACCATCCAAAATGATGTCAAAGAACCATGCTAAGGTACCATGCTAGCACGCTTGACCCTTAGTCTCTACCTTATTGAAGAAGTCGTGTTGGACTTTGAAACTCTAACAATAAATAGATCTTTTGAAAAGCTTGGCTTTAAAGGAGTGCTTCCATGAAAATTTGCATGTACTAAGAATGAATGCAAAGAAATTCATTGTTATCTTGTATGTAGATGGGTTAATTATCATAGGTGACCATGAAGAGCTCATTTAGTAAACTTGAAAGAGATTGAGCTTCGAGATTGAAATGAAAAAAAATTAGGAATTTTATATTATTACATGGGGATTGAGGTTTGGCAGTATGCAAAGGGCATCTTCATCTCTCAGCAAAAGTATGCAACAAAAATTATAATAGCATTTGGAATGATGGATTTTAAACTTGTGAGGACTCTAATGGAGGTGAGTGTGAAAATAACTTTGGGGGATACTTCCTCCTTAGTCAACATCAAGAAGTACAAGAAGCTTGTGGGAAGTTTGATTTCCTTGTGTGATACTAGATGAGACACTTTTTTTGTAGTTGGTGTTTTGATTAGGTTTTCCAACCAGCCTATTGAATCCCACAAATAACAATTAAAGAAAGAGAAAATATAAACGTGAAAAAAAGCAAGGAGATGGCCTATTAAGAAGAACACAAGAGGTGTTTGACGCGAAAGAAGCTTTGACTAATTGGAAGAGGTAAAGAAGAAAAGCTTATTATCGAGAGAGGTCCACCTCCAACCTGAGGCTATCAATCCAACCCACTTCTTCTGGGTACTCAAAGTTAAAAAGCATCGGGGAACCATCAGCACAACCACAAGTGATGAAGGGCATATAATTCCAAATATCTTGATGGTAAAGCTAACATAATGCTCAACTACATTAGCCATATTGTAGGACAAACAAAGTTTCACTCCAAAGAATTAAAAGAAGCAAGAACTCCTTAACACTGTCAACAAAACAATTACACCACCCTAGGAATTAGACATGCTAAAGTGAGCGTTTACTGAAGAAAAGTGCTTCCTATTGGCTGCACTCACTTGGCAAGGAGAAGTCCCCTGAGTGGGGTGGAATGAAAATAGAGTTTTTATGGAGTTTTGGGAGGATCTAAAGACCTCTATTAAGCCTTTGTCCAACAAATCCTTGATAAAAGGGGTGTTGGATATAAGTGTGAAAAGAGGTCTCGTAAAGCCAATACCAAAGCTTGTCCGATGCTCTCATGTGAAATAGTGGTAACCCATTACAATATGAAAATAGAATATAAAATCATTGCTAAAGTTGTCGCCCCCTTAGGCTTTCTCCACCCTTAGACAAAGCTATCACCCTCCATCATCATGGATTTATCAAGAGAAGATAAACTTATGATGATATATTGGCAACAATGGTTGGCTTTCTCTACCCTTGGATAAAGCTATCACCATCCATCATCATGGATTTATAAAGATAAGATCAATTTATGATGACATATTAGCAATAATGGTAGAAACTGAGTATGAAAACTTCTTCGACCAAGAATGTATCCATTTATAGCTTGACCTAGACAAAGCGTATGATCAAATTCTTAGGTTGTACATAGAAGACTTCATGAAAGCAATGGATTTTGGTTCTCAGCTCTGTCATATCATACACACCCTTGGAGTACATAGCCACTCAAAACTTCTAATTAACTACAGAATTATGGGTGCTAGAATTGGAGCTGATCTCTTTAGATAGCTAATTCCAGTGTTAGAATTTACAGTACTGGTGATTCATTAGTTCAATCGGTAGAACTGGAAGAGAAGATAGAAATTGAACTGGAATAGTTACATGAACTGAAATAAATCTGCTGAGGAGAGAGACAGACTGAATGACTGGAATTAGTGTTCAGATTCAGATCTAGATTCAGAGTTCATGAAGAATGAATACAAAGTATATCTGATTGAAGTACACTCGACTACTGAATTAGGGATTACAAAGTAGGATTACAAGTGAGGATAATGTAGCTCGGGAACAGCTTCACGACTACAACCACACAACTAAGAGTAAGAAGTCAAAAGATAAACAGCCCAAAATTACAGCCAACCTGATTACAATGTAATGGTTCCTATTTATAGTCCCTTGAAGTTACTGTGGTAACCACCATGGTAATTACTGACTGGTCCGCTGCTCGGCTTTTAGGAGCCGGTTCCCACTTAGTGAGACTGCCTCCGCCATCTACGTCCTTCCCTCCTTTCTTGAATTTTGGTAAGACTCCAAAATTTTTGAAAAAATCCACCATCTAATCCTTCTAAAGTTTTGAGGAAGCTCTTTGCCTGCTTGCTGAGTTGGCCGATGTTCCTCATGAATGTAGCCTTATAACATTTTTGACTATTGTGGTATTGCTAGCTTTATGCCATATTTCATGCTTGTTAAGTGCTTGACACCCCTATAATTGTAATTCCAAGGGTGTCCAGCCAAAGAGATATCAACACCTGATTGAGAAAATCCACCGTCTGATTCTGAGAATGGCTGGAAAATTCCTCCATTGAATTCTGAGATGGAACTACCCAGTATCCTTCCACTGAACCCACTTCCTTTTGCCCTTTGGTCTTGATGGTGTCTCAGAAGTCCTAGTGCCAGCATTGTCCTTATGAATGAGTCTGTAAATGGCCTCCTGCTCAAGATGATCCCGCCTCTCTGTGGTCATTTCGACTTCATAAGGCTTGAGGGGATGATAAGTTTTGGTGTCATGATCATAGAGCGTACGTCTGCCTTTTGTTAGACGATTCCTAGCCAATTTGTGACAATGCAAAGCTGTATGGATCTATCCTTCTGGAAGAGGATGATTTGTTTTGATCCTAGCTTCAAAGAGAATCTCAGTCATCTCTTTGCACTGTGGTTCTAGGCCTCGTTTAGCTGTAATGTCCTTTTCAGGAACTTTAGAGGACTCAACAGCGAGTTGCAACAGCTGGTTTGTGATCTTAGTGAGACCTCTAATCTGGATTTTCCATTGTCCCATACACAGCTTGATCCTCTGCACCTCATCTCTTAATTCCTGGAAATCATTTAATTGAAGAGCATCATTGAATAGTGTTTGCCAGGTTTTCCATTCCACAGTTGATCGCTCATACCAATCCTGAAGATCATCAGTAATCTTATAGTATGTGAGCCAATCCACTGGTTCTCTATGTTGAGGATATAGTGCTAGAAAAAATCTCAGCAGCTCCGCTTCTCTTGCTGGTAAAGCATACAGGAGAACTGGGAAATCAGTACAAACTCTAGAAAATTAAGGATAGCCTGGTTCTCCTGCTGCATCATCTTTCTAGTAACTTTAACCAATTGAAATAATCTTCGAAGAGTAGTTGCCTGTTCTCCTACTATCATTTGAGTTTGAGGTCCCTTGCTGGTGGTAGTCTAATCTTCAAGAATAGCTCACACCCTCTGATCCAGAACTCCCCCATGAATCTGCATTTGCACCAAGACCTCTTTTAATGGACTTCTGACATCTTTCATACATTATATGTTGGCTTATTCCCTAGTAGGAGCTCTAATTCAATGTCTAGGGAATTACAATCTGCAGTAGAATGCCGCTGCCAATGTGGATTAGCTACTTTCTCATCTGTAGTTAGTATCCATTTAGGCACACTCTCTAGCAGTTGTATTGTACTAGGATGCTCAGGCAATTGGCACACTTCCTGATCATAGAAAGTAGCTCATTTCCAATGTTGAACCATTTTCCTAGCGCCGATATATAGTCGCTGAAATTGCTCCAGATCAGTGATAAGATCATCATCCTCCAGATACATCCTGGTTATAGGAGCCTTCTGATGTTCTAATCTCTTGTTCAGTGTGATGAGCTGTAATGAATATTGCTCATCACCTATTGGAATCTCAGTCACAGCTTTGCCTTTCCCTTTATCATCCATATTGTGATGTGACTGGTGTACTGGTGAATTTCCAGCGTTGATGGGTTGTTGATCTCCCACCTACTGGTCACCCGACTGCTGACCTTCATGTTGGTTTGATTGGTCTGTCTTGGACTGATTCCCTCCAGTAGCCCCCGCTCCACCAGTACCAGGTCCTAAAGGTGGATATGGAGGAGAGTCATCATCATCATGCCCTTCTTTTGATTCCTCCTCCTCTTCTTCTTCAGCTTCTGCCTTATCATCGTCTTCCTCAAGGTTTTGTTCTGCTGCTCAATATAATCAAGGATAGCTTGATTTGCTAGAGCACTGTTATAGTCAGAGATTTTGTCTTGCAAGTCAAGGTTTTGTTCTGCTGCTCAATATAATCAAGGATAGCTTGATTTGCTAGAGCACTGTTATAGTCAGAGATTTTGTCTTGCAAGTCACTCTGCATTGTCTCCATGAGAGTTCTCAAATTATCCATACTGAAAATAGCATTCCCTTCTGGATTTAATATCTCAACCAGATTATTATAGATGTATCTTTCCATTAATGTGGCTTTCAGAGCTGTGTGGGTAGTCAGCAATGAGTTGAAATCAACTCGCTTCATTCTCAACAAAGTTTTGAATTTGTCCGTAGCCCTTTCAGCTTCTGCCTTTTCTTTCCTCAAGGTCCGTATCTCAGACTCCACCTTGGATAACTTATTTTCTAATTGCTAAATGGTCCTAGCTGACTGAGTTTCACTGATATTGTGGCACAGGGTCTAGGCTGCCCTCTCCTGCTCCATCTTTTCAATCTGCTGCTCAGCCTCCTTCAGTTCAATTTTTACCTTGGTTAATTCATCATCTAACACTGAATCATCTAGCATTTGTCCTATGGCATTCACAATAGTGTTACAAGATGACTGAATGAGTATAGAATAGCCATCCTTCATTGTGGCTGGGTCACAGGCAGGGGTCATAGGCAGCTGGCTCATAAATCGTGATAGGAGACATATATGGTAATGTAGAATAATCAGATTTATGCAAAAGTAGACGTCCTTTGAGAGGATGAGTCTGCAGCTACTGTAACCTATTTTTCTTAGTTAAACACAGGGCTGCTTCACTATAAGGGATGGAAACCTTTCCAAGTGGACTTGAAGGTGCTGGTCCTTTTCCCTTATCAATCTGATTTGTTGGTTGCTTAGCAATGGCTCTATTTGACTGCTCTCGTCCTGTACTGGTGGTTGCTAAAATCTACCATGTTGATTGGCTGACTCCACCAATGGTCTGGATGAGAGGTTGTTTAGTCTGGCAAGCTGGAGTCTTTTCACTAGACACTGTTTGGATTTGATTTTCTATCTGCTTAAGAAGAGCAGTGCTTTTAGTCAATGTCGTCCTTGGTCTTTTAGGACTGCCAGCTTTCTCTTATGTGGCCTTTCTCTTTTGTCTAGTGAGAGCTAACTGGTTTTCTGGGGATTCTTCATCTGACGATAAATCCACATTGCTGGGAACTGGAAATGGCTTCTAGCTCCAAGCCATTTTTACCTAGGCATGGGCGTCTGGAGCAGATGCCCAGTAAAGAAACTGCCAAACATACCAAGCTTTGAAGACATTCTGAGACTTCAACTTGGCAGTTTGCTGAAGCACATTATCTGACAATATCTGATAGAAACTGTAGAGTCCAATCTTTTTGCTAGGAGCATAGAAAATAGCTTCTCTAACACATAATTCAGATTGTTTTTAAGACTCACAGCTTCAGCTACAAAGCGGTAGGCAGCAGGAATGTCTAGACCTGCTACTGGCACTCCTTGCGCACTGGTTTCTTTTTGGCGGCATCATCTTCTTTCAAGGCTACACTGATTTGCTCTGCGGTTGCCACAGATGGCTTTGGCCATTTGGCATTTGGAATGTGAAAGCTATATTTTCTGGAGTGGCTGACATTTTCCTACCATAGACCATAGCACTTCCGTCTTCGGCATTGAAGGAATCCAGAAGTTTCCTTATAATAGCTGTGTCAAACTCTATCCTTGTGGCTTGCACAACCACATGTAAATTCCATAGTCTAAGTAAGGCCTCTGCTTGCTCAATAAACACATATCTCTGTATTTTGCTGTGAGGAATAAGCGGAAGAGTCGCTTTTGCAATAGCAATAAGGGCTTGGATTTCTTCTATAGTTTCATGCATCTTCTTCGACATTTTCTTCCTACCCATACACCGTGAAGACGATGAATCAGTATATGAAGAAGAAGAGGACTTACTTGATTCGTCAAACCCGTATCTTGGGGTGGCTAGAAAGGATAAGTAGCAGTCCATAGTCTCCTCAGATGAAGAAGTTTGCAGATGTAGTGAGGAAACTTCAGAGCTTGGCGATGGCAAATGAACGACAGTAGGCGGACATTGCGCAGGAGACTTGCGAGGAAAAACGCTTACTCGCCTCACTGTTATACACATTTGCGCCATAAAAGCTCCACCACTTACCATTCCTAGAGTTCTGTGCACTGCAAGTGACGTGGCAAACATGCGTTGGACAAGACTCTCTCTTGTCTTTGAAATGATTACAACTGATAGTCCTTCTGACCGTTGTTTCCATAAGAACTGATATTGGTTTGCATACTTTTATGTTTCTGGTATGGACATGGTCTGGTCGTACTGGTACTGTTCTGACTTTTTGACTGGATTCTGGAACTAGTTGTACATGAAAAAGACCTAAAATAGCTGATTCTGGAATTTCGTGGTCTTCAGTCCCAGACCATCAGTACCCCTTTCCTGAAAAGCTTCCCTGGCTTCTGAATAATAGAGCTTGATTTTAGCTCCATTATATACCCCTGGCAACAGTAATCCAGACAAATCTTCCAGCCTTACCGTGCCATTGGAGAACACCCAATCAACTTCAAATGGTCCTGCCCAGGCTATCTTTAAGTTCGGTTTCTTAGGGCCTAATTTTGATTGATATAGGAGAACCAGATCACCTTTCTGAAACTCCCTGACCTTAATTCATCTATCATGCCAGTGTTTTCTTCTTTGCTGAATAATTTCTTGTTCCAGCATAGCCCTCTGTCTTAGCTCACCTAGTTGTGTTAGCTCCTCTAGTCTCTTTTTTAGATTGTGATTAAAATCCAAGCCATGCTCTACTGCCATCCTGAGACTAGGTATGACAAATTCCATAGGTACAATAGCTTCAGTGCCATACACCATTCTAAATGGTGTTAACTCTGTAGTGACCTTATAAGCTGTTTTATATGCCCATAGAGCAGTTTGAAGTTTCAAGTCCCACTGCTCTGGCTTTTTCTGCACAATCTTGGTGAGGATAGTCTTGATAGTCTTGTTGTTGCTTTCAGCTTGCCCATTGCATCTAGGATCATATGGTGTTGATTTTTGATGCTTGACTGAAAGAATATCCATGAGAATATCCATAGTGTCATTTATAAAGTGTGTACCTTGGTCTGACACAATCTCCATGGGACATCAATATCAGCAGACAATATTCTCAAATAGAAACCTAGCCGTGGATTTTTTTCTGTTGTCGGGAAGAGCCTTAGCTTCGACCCACTTGGTCACATGACAGGTAGCCATTAATATATATATATTCTTCCTTGGAGTAATCTTTTTGAATGGACCCATAAAATCCAGACCCCATTTCATGAAAACACCCAGTGGTTGGACTGGTGTTAAAGGAGTCACATCTGCTGTTGTGGGTCTTCCCATTCTTTGGCATATATCACATGTTTTACAAAAGCTTCTGACATCAGATATTAAAGTCTGTCACCACAAATTACTAGCCTGCAAAATCTTCTTAAAAGTAATTTCAGTAGAAAAATGTCCACCAGATTCCCCATTATGTGACTCTCAAATAACTTGCATTCTAACCTCCAAGGCACACATCGGCGAAGAATCCCATCGACAGCCAATCTGTAGAGTGAGCCACCAATAATAGCGAACTTTAGACTTTTAATAAACAGAGCCTTCTTCTGATTCTGAGTCCAGTCATTTGGGAACCCACCCTTAGACAGAAACTGATATACTTCATACAATTCTAGATCAATTGATTCTGCCACTTCTAGTTGAAATAGGTCTACATCTACTGGCTAGTCTCTTAAAGACTTCTTAGAGTAGCCCTCCATACTCCTAGACAAGAAATCAGCACCACAATGGTTTTTGCCAGGTTTATGGAAAATACAAAAAAATTCCATAAGGAACATCATCCACCGTATCAGTCCGCCTTGAATAATGACTTTATTAATCAGAAATAATAAGGCTTGATGATCCACATAGAAATGAAACAGCTTGCCCAACAAATAATGTCTGAATTTAGTAGCACTAAAAACCATCCCTAAGGCTTCTCTTTCAGTAGTTGTATATCCTTGTTCAGCTTGACTGAACCTGTGACTGGCAAAGTATACTGGATAATCAGTTCTTCCTTTTGTCCCGAAGCATCCACATGTACATGAAAAATGACATCCCAATTCGGTTGTTGAAGAACTGGTTTACTGATGATGGCATTCTTTAATTTCTCAAAACTTTCTTCACATTCAACAGTCCAATTGAACTTGCTGGTTTTCTTTGTAAGTTCATACAATGGTAATGCTTGGGAAGCAAACTTGTGCACAAATCTTCTATAAAATTAATATAACCTAGGAAAGAACTTAATTCTGATGCATTTCTAGGTGCCTTGGCCTGTTGAACACACTGGATCTTGTCATTGGCCAATTCTATTCCATTTTTGGACACCACATGTCCCAGTAGTTGTCCTTTCCAGATTAAGAAAATAGATTTGAATGGATTCAGACAAATCCGCTTTTCCTGACAGTGCTTAAAAACCATCTCCAGAAATAGTAAATGCTTTTCCTCTGTTGAATTTACAGTGAAGTCATCCATGAATATGGCATTCATTGAATATTTCCATCATACATTGTTGAAAAGTGGCCGGTGCATTACAAAGGCCAAATGGCATTACCAGATGAAGAGCACGTGCGAGAGCGTATGTGTGTGTGTGTGTGTGTGTGTGCAGCAATGGAGAAGAGAGGAGACACAGGTTTGGGTGGACTCCTAACACAATAGTGTTAGGGTTATGAGTCTTTATTCTTTTTATGTAGAATGAATGGTCGGTGTTAGTTCCTGGTAGTCTCTGGCTACCCAACACTTAGGCACGTCAATTGGGCTTTACCACCCCAACAACCTCCCACTTAAAGGACAATGTGCCTTTAAGGTGGGGTGACAATGTATATATATATATATATATATATATATATATATATATATATATATACAATACAAGTATACAATGACCATGATCATCTACCCAATGCCCATGAGTGCCCGACAATGTGCAAACCTCTCTGAAGGTAAGCCCTTTGTTAGAAGATCAGCACGGTTTTCATTGGTGTGAATCTTGGCAAGCTGCAATCGCTTGTCATCAACCACCTCACGAATGAAATGATACTTCACATCCACATGCTTTGTCTTTGCATGAAACACTGGATTCTTTGCCAATTGTATAGCACTTTGGCTATCATAATGTAACACATGCATCTCAACATTGATTCCCAAGTCTCCCACCAGCCGACCAAGCCATATAGCTTCCTTGCAAGCTTCTGAAGCTGCAACATATTCAGTCTCTGTAGCAGACAAGGTAACACAATCTTGCAAACGAGATCGCCATGAAATTGCACCTCCAGTGAATTCAAAAACATAGCCTGAAGTGGACCTTCTCTTGTCCAAGTCTCTTGCATAATCTGCATCTGTGTAACCAATTACACATGCTTCCTTTCTTCCAAAGCAAATGCACATGTCTTTTGTACCATTCAAATATCGCATAACCCCTTTCACTACCTCCCAATGTTTCTTGCCTAGATTTGACATATATCTGCTAACAACTCCCACTGCAAAAGCAATATCAGGATGTGTAGCAATCATAGCATACATCAAACTTCCAACTGCAGATGAATAAGGCACTTGTGACATTTCAGCCTTTTCCTCTTCAGACTTAGGGAAACCATTTTTAGAAAGTTTCGCATATGGAGGCAATGGAGTACTCAATGCCTTCCCCTTCACTATATTGAAACGCTTGAGCACTTTAGCAATGTACTCAGATTGAGACAAATAGACCAATTTCTTGCATCTGTCTCACTTAATGCGCATGCCAAGGATATGGATTGCTTCACCTAGGTATTTCAATTTAAAGTTTGCATGTAACTCTGACTTCAAGGATGAAATCTCATCCCTGCATTTCCCGAAAATTAACATATCATCCACATAAAGGACCAAAATAAGCAAACTACCATTGTGAGCTCGCTTAGTGTAGAGGCAATGGTCCATATTGCTACGTTTGTAGCGTTGAGAGAGAGCATGAACGAGTAGAATTTATGATACCACTCCCTTGATGACTGCTTTAGACCATAAATAGTCTTTTCTAACTGACAGACCAAGTCTACATTGCCCTTCTCAACAAAACCTTCTGGCTGATGCATATAAACTTCTTCTTGAAGATCACCATGCAAGAACGTCGTCTTGGCATCCATCTGGTCAAGTTCCATGTTGTCTTTAGTAACCAACACAAGTACACACCGCAGAGTAGTCATCTTGACAACCGGAGAAAAGATCTCATCAAAGTCAATACCTTGCTGTTGCTTAAATCCTTTAGCAACAAGTCGTGCATTGTACTTGGGTTTATTATCATGAGGTGTAATTTTTTGCTTGTACACCCATTTGCATGGTAATGCCTTTTTACCTTTAGGCAACCAAACCAACTTCCAAGTTTGATTCTTATGCAACGAGTCCATTTCTAATTGCATAGATTTCTCCCACTTTGCCTTGTCATCCATTGACATGGCTTCCTTATAGCAGGAAGGCTCTCCACAATCTGTCCACATAATGTAGTCCAATGAGGGAGAAAATCTATCAGGAGGCCTTGAAACTCTTGTAGACCTTCTAATAGAGCCGGTTGTCCCTCAGCAACATCTTGTATTGCAGGAGGATTCTGTACTTGTTGTCTCACATTAGGCACTTCAGCCCTATTGTGGACAATTCCATCTTCTTGGAAGATAAATCTCCTAACCTCCACTATATGCACAGGCTTCTTATGCATCTTTTCTTCATTAAAGTATACGTCATCACTACGAACTATCTTTCTAGCTTCAGGATCCCATAACCAAAATCCCATCTCGCCAGGATTGCCATAGCCAAGAAATATGCATTTCTTTGACTTAGGAGCCATCTTGCTTTGAAACTCCTTTGGAACATGGCAATATGCTTCACAACCAAAGACTCTAAGATGCTTGTAAGAAGGTGGTTTCCCATACCAAAGTTGTTCAGGTACCTTCTCATCTAAAGCCTTGTTAGGAGATCTATTAATAAGATGGACAGCAGTTGCTAACTCTTCCACCCAAAATCCATTAGGCAACTCTACATTAGACAACATGCTATGTAACTTCTTTTGTATGGTATGGTTCATCCTCTCAGCAACACCATTTTGTGGAGGGTTATATGGAGCAGTCAACTCTCTTTTGATGCCTTTGGAATCACAAAAATTCTAAAAGGCTTTAGTGACATACTCACCACCATTTTTGACCTCAAGAACTTTACTTTCTTGCCAGACTGATTCTCCACCAATGCCACAAAATGCTGAAATTTTGAAAGAACTTCATCCTTCTTCCTGAGAGGATATACCCACACTTTCCTTGAGAAGTCATCAATGAATGTAACAAAGTACAATGAACCTCCCATGGATACATTAGGCATAGGTCCACACACATCACTATGCACTAACTCTAATGGCTCACTTTTTCAAGTGCTTCCCCTTTTGTGTGGTGACTGTGTTTGTTTACCATAAAGACAATGCTCACAAACTGAAAATTCTGAGAAATTGAAGCCAGGCACATAACCAAAATGAGATACGATTTTCATTCACTTTTGAGACATATGTCCTAACCGGCGATGCCACAAAGAAACACTTGGCTGCTCGGTTACAAAAATTACACGGTTTTTAACATTGGATACATGTAGCATGTACAAAGTCCCAGACTTTGAACCATGTGCTACCACTAAAGAACCTTTGGTGATCTTCCACGAACTATCACCAAATGTGTAGTAATATCCTACGTCATCCAATTGTCCTGTACTAATCAAGCTTTTGGTAAGCTTCGGCACATGTCTCACATTCTTGAGCATGAATAAGAACCATTCTGAAATTTCAGTTGCACATTGTCAACACCAACTATGTCGCAAGCAAAATCATTGCCAAGACGAACACGACCTTTACGAGCTGCATCATATGTACTGAACCACTCTCTATGAGGAGTCACATGAAACGATGCACCTGAGTCAATAACCCAATCCTGTAAAGCATAGTCATCAGTGGCAACCAAAAATGCTAAATCCATGGCAGATGTGAGATAAATATCTCCATCAGAATCTTCAACAAAAACATTGTTTATCTCTTCAATCTTTATACTGCTTTCCTTAGTCTTGCCTTCTTCTGACTTCTTGTCTTTACCTTTCTCTTGTTTCCACTTTCGACAGTCTTTCTTCATATGACCCTTTTTGTGACAATGATAGCACTCAATGTCTTTTCGGCCACATGATTCGCTATGAGATTTTCCTCTCTGATTCTGCTTGCCCTTTTCTTGTGATCGACCACGCACAACAAGAGCATTGCTAGTACCACGAGAAGTATCAAGATTCTTCCTGCTAACCTCTTCAGTAAGCAAACTGCCCTCAACATCAACACATGTTAAATCATCGGGAGGTGCTGAGTCACTTATGGATGTGCAAAACGTATCCGAACTTTCTGGCAGCGTAACTAGCAAGACCATTGCTTTGATCGAATTGTCAAAATTGACTCCCTGCGCAGAAAGCTGACTGAAAATTGTGTTGAACTCATTGAGATGGTTGCACATGGGTGTGCCCTCATCCATCTTCAAATCAAAAAAAAAATCCAGCCAATAAACCTGTGATGCTGCACTTTGCTTCTCATACAGGTCACATAACTTCTTCCACGGCTCATAACTAGTCTTTTCCATATTCACATTGAAGTACTCGTTCTTTTGACAAAGTCAGCATGATGGTGGACCTGGCAAGCTCGTCTAACTCCAGCCAATCATACTCATCCATATCCTCAGGCTTTATCCCTTTCATCTTTATCGGCCGAATATGCTTCTTCTGTACTAAGACATTGTAAATTTGTTCCCTCCAAAATGGGAAGTTAGTGCCATCTAACTTCTCAATGTTGAACAAAGAGTTCTTCGATGATGAAGCCATCACTCGCCAAGGAACAAAAGTGATAGATCTGCTCCACTAAAGAAGATGATAGAAAACCTGAAAAATTTCGGCAAAGTCTCCCCTGCAATACTGACTTCTGAACCAAAAACAAATGTGTACAATGACTGAAATGTTGATCAAAGTGGCTAAATCGGCAAGATAAAATCTCAAAGAACTGTCACTATCAATGTCTCCAACTTTAGAAGAGTGTCTATGACCAACTGAACACTATCAAAGGCATACGCATAAAGATGACAGCAATGCCAGCAATGGCGGGTCAGCAGATGCACACCAATACTGCACTAACCGCATAAACATACATCCTGTGTCGATGCCAAAACTATGGGGATGTTGAGGGCTCGCTCCAAAACCTGTATCACTAAAAGGATCTCCACATTTGAGAATCTCCCAGCTCAATAAAACCTTACCACGACCCTCAACAATAGGCTTTGCATATTTCCATCACAATACATAAACCGCATAAGATCTTACATCAACCACAGAAACCCTTTTCTGTAACCGCTGCGGCGGCTTGTCTGATATAATAGATCCTCAAGACCTTTCATCAAATATGCATGTGATAGGCATTGAAAAAAGAGTTTGCAATGAAAACATGTACGCAGAAGAATCGACGAGGGTATACCACCCTTCTATCTGAACTAAATATCTCTCAAACTGTGCAAAATTTGCAGAAACTTCCTTCTGCAAAGTTGTAGACCACGCAAAAATGGTTGGGTATAGGTGGAATGGACTTGAAATAAGTTGTTTTTATAGATCAAAACAGATCTATAAAATTCTGCAGCTTCTACTTCACGACCTACAGGCAATCTGAGTGACGTATCTCAAAATTGGTGAAGTTTTTGAGAAAACTTTCTTCTACAAAGTTGAATAGGACAAAAGACCGGTCAGCAAACAGCGGGAATTGGCTTAAATGAGGATGTTTTGGTAGGCCAAAATAGATCTGCAAAAATGTGCTGCAGTTTTTGTTGCTTCTCCGCTTGCCTCCTCGCTGAGCTCCAATGGTGCTCCCAATCCCTGAGCTCTGATACCATTTGAAGAGCATGTACGAGAGTGTGTGTGTGTGTGCAGCAATGGAGAAGAGAGGAGACACATGTTTGGGTGGACTCCAAATAAAATAGTGTTAGGGTTATGAGTCCTTATTCTTTTTATGTTGAATGAATGGTCAGTGTTAGCTCCCCCGGTAGTCTCCGGCCGCGCAACACTTAGGCGCGGCACATTGGGCTTTACCACCCCAACACTAGATACATAAATGCTCCCCACTCCATAATAAAAGTGGTCTTACCCCAATCCTCAGGAGCAATCTCTAACTGGTTATAGACACTATAAACATCCATAAAGCTATACATCTCATATCCTGCAATTTCATCAAGTAACATATATGTGAAGGGTAATGGAAATGGATCCTTAATGGTTTGAGCATATTGTTTCCTATAATCTACAGATACTCTCAGCTTCCCATTCTTCTTAGGCACAACCACAGTAGGAAACAACCAATCACTACTTCATTAATGAACCCAGCTTTTAGAAGGTTGTCAATCTCTTCCTTGACCTTCTTAGCATAATCTGGATTCATTCAATAGTGTTGTAGTCGTATTGGTCTGGCATCTGGTTTCAGTGGTATTCAATGTTGACAGACCTCTGGATACACTCCTTTGAGATCAGTATGTTCCCATGAGAACACATCTTTATAGTGCTGGAACATATGTCGTGCCTTCTCTTTCATCGTAGGATTTAGATGTTTATTGACCTTGATCAATCTAGGGTTTTCCTCAGACCCCAAATTCCATTCATGTATCTCCTGATCATCTGGAAGCAACCAGTTAGGCCCTCCACCCTTTCTCTTGGTTGACTCCTCAGCGTAATCCCAAGACAATTCTCTGAGCTCTGAATTACTATTCTGATTTTCAGTAGCTCCTCCAGAGTGTGCCTGTTCTACTAGTGTGCTAAAATCAACTGGTTCTTCTGGCCTTCTAGTTAGCTGAACTGGACATTCTCCTGATTTCAGTTCAGTGAACTAGTCTGGAAATTGTTTCTTTTGTTTTTCAGCTTCATCTTTGTTCAGTAAAACTGCATTGATATCTATCTCTGTTAATGGAAAAATATTAATAGCTGCTAACATTCTCTCAATTTTCTTCACCTTATACTTCAGGCAAAGCTCTTTGGGTCTCAGTTCCTTTCTCCAACTTCTAGTGTTATTCATTTGAATCTGAATGTTGCCACTGGCCCCTTGTAATGTTAGAGTCTGATTAGCATAGTCATGAACAACCCGTGTCGTTTGCAGCCATGGGCATCCCAGTAGCATCCCATATGCTCCTTGCACATCCAATACTGGGAAACGAGCTTTGAACTTTTCTTTGCCCACTCTTATCTGCATACTCTCTATCATTCCAGTTGCCTGCACCACTCGATGATCTGCCATTCAAACTTTGAAAGGTGCTGGTTTCAGGTTTGTAATTCCCATCCTTTGCTGAAGATGTACTCTCAGAATGTTTACCCCTGGTACTCCATCTAGTATGACGCTCGATAGTGGTTCCCACTATTTCCGAACTTTGTAATCCACCTGAATCATTGACACTTCATCATCTTTGACAGATGTCAAGTCAACTAATCTGGCCTCCACCTCAGCCTTCATTCACTGTCTGATGAATTTTGCTGCTTCACGCAAAGTTCTTCTAATGTCCACTAACTCCACAGTGAGTTTCTGAATTCTGTCACAAATCTTGACATGAAATTCCTCTTTCTCATGATCTGAGTTGTTATGAGAACTTGAAGAACTAGTACTATCTTCACAATACCATTCCTTTATTTTAGTGCTTTTAGCTCCTTTATTAGTTCCCACCTCTTCCATCAACCCTTGTACTGCAACCAACATGGTCTCAGGCATCCCAGGTTTTGACTGATTTGGTTGTGTTGTCTTAGAAAACTGGGTAGGTATCTTTTGAATGACCTAGGCGTCAGAACTCTTTGGCTGCTCTGGCAGCTTCTTGGCTGAATCCTCTGTGATTTTCACCTCTAGTTCTCTCTGCTCCTGCCATTCATCAACCACCTTTTCTTTACCCTTGGCCTTCCATACCTCTCTCTGCTGAGCCCATTTTCTACTTTCAGGAGTGACTAGTTTTTTTGGATTTTTTGGAATTTCCTCAATCACCACCCCTTTACTTGGTGTAACTGCTCGTACAGGAGCTGGTTCTAGAACCTTCGCCTTAGTATCCACAGTCATAGGTGTTTCTGGACACTGAGCCGCGAAATGCCCATACTTACCACAAGTATAGCAATTCATAAGTCAACTCTGGAAATTACCACGACCCCAGCCCCGACTAGTACCCGCTTGGTATCTACCTCGCCCTGTACTAGTACCACTAATACCTGGTTTCTCTTCTTGAGAAGCACTGGTAGTTTCCACTCTTACTGGTTCAGCATTGGTAAATGCCACCACTGATAAATCTTTTTCCTTCTTGAAATGATGAATTCGAATACCACAGTTGTTCCATAGATGGACATAGGCTTTGCAATAAGTACATTGTGGGCATTCATTTGAAACATGGTCTTTAGATTTACACTTTGAACACAAGGTTTCCATTCTTCTTACTGGTTGTCTGGTCTAGCTAATTTCAGCAATTTGCCAGGCCATCTCTTCAATCTTCCTAGACCAAGATCCCTTCTTAATCTTGCCAAGCCATCACTTCAATCTTCCTAGACCAAGATCCCTTCTTAATCTTGTCTTTGGTCCTTTCATCTGAGCTACTTTTAGAACTACTGGAAGCTCTACTGGAATCAAAATCTTTAGTAGAAGTATTGCTACTACTAGACCTCCTCTTCTTATGACTCTTTTCCTTCTTAGCTTGTTGTTCTAGCTTCAGGGCTCGCTGCACCAAATCATTGAATTTCTTTGTTGGTGTTGGCACCTCCTGTTACCTAATATTCTTACTGCAAAACCCATTCAAAAACCATGCTCGCAGCCGCTTTTCAAATGGTGGTTCCAGTAGTTGTCTAGTCAGTTCCTTGATTTTCTCAACATAACTTCTAACTAACAATTTTCTCTGCTTTATCTTATCCAGATCATAGAGTATATCCTCATCTCCTCTGTTGTCTAAATATTCTAGTCGGAAAGCTTTAAGCAATTTATTACATGATCTGAGTTGGCAAGCCGGTAATGGTAGTACCATTTCCTTGCTGCCTCCTTTAATGTTTGCGGAAAGTAGTCACCCCACTCATCTTCATCAATATTTTTAAACTCAGCATATTGCTCAAAGGCTTGGATATGAACATCCGAGTCATCCTTCTTTCCCCCTTTGAACACGGGAAAAGAAATTTTCAATGAAGATGTGTAATCATGTCTATCAACATCATTTCTTCCTCTTCTCACCTTGGGATCTTGACTCCTTTTTGAAGCTTTCTTATAATGGTCTGTGTCTGCATCCCAATTAATTTCTTCCTTCATCTCAATTTCTATTTCCTCCCTGGATTTTCTACTGGAACTATGGTGACTTCCTTTACTATCTTTGGCTCGTTCGTCCCCCTGTATGGTCCGAAAACTCTTGGCCTTGCGTTCTTCCCTTTCAGCCCTTCTTCTTCTGGATTGACTAGAATGCTGAGAGTCCTTTGCCTCATCAGCATGACTGTGCTCCTATTGAGTCTCAGGGTCAGTTACTTGCTTATCCTTGGGATCAAAATCTCTTTCTAACTCCTCAGGGATAGGGTCAACGCGGTAGGATGGTTTCCGGCCACAACGGGTGCCATCACTGCAGCTGAAAACTCAAACTGGGAGAGGAGTTTGCTGGTCAACAAGCACCAGCTCTAGCCACCTTGATTGCCAAAATGGAATTGGAGCTTATCTTTTTAGATAGCTGATTCCAGTGTTAGAATTTACAGTCACTAGTGATTCATTAGTTCAATCAGTAGAACTGGAAGAGAAGATAGAAACTGAATTGTAATAGTTACATGAACTGAAATACATCTGTTGAGGAGAGAGACAGACTGAATGACTGGAATTAGTGTTCAGATTCAGATTTAGATTCAAAGTTCATGAAGAATGAATACAAAGTATATCTGACTGAAGTACACTCGACTACTGTATTAGGGATTACAGAGTAAGATTACAAGTGACGATAATGTAGCTCGGGAACAGCTTCAGGACTACAAACACACAACTAAGAGTAAGAAGTGAAAAGATAAACAGCCCAAAATTACAGCCAACCCGATTACAATGTAATGGGTCCTATTTATAGCGCCTTGAAGTTGCTATGGTAACCACCATGGTAACTACTGACTGGTCCGCTGCTCGGCTTTCACGAGCCGGTTCCCACCTAGTGAGACTGCCACCTCCATCTATAGGTGCCTTCAAAGTTAAAACATCTATCAAATAGGGTTGCCTATTATTCCCACTATTGTTCATAATCTGGTCTCACCCCCTAGTCACCAGGTTGGAGGCTAGTGTAGGAAGAGGAAAAATTCAAGTTGTATTTCTACTTGATAGCAAGAAACTTTTGGTAAAACTCTTTGCTAATGACTCACTTATTTTCTTTTGAAATCTAGCCCTAAGGTGTTGAGAAAGGCTTTGGAGTTTATCTAAACCTTTGCCACCGCATCTGATGATCTAAGTTCAACATGGAGAAATCAAGAATGATATCTTTGAGATCAAATGAATCTTTTGACCCTTTTGATTGGTTAGGAGATATTTTTCAAAAAGATAGGTAATTTGCCACCTCGATGCCCCACTAGGGGTAGGAGTGTCTCACAAGCAAAGGTTCTAGTGGACCCTAGACAAATTTTGGAACAAGATAAGAAGGTGGAAATGATTGCTCCTCCCTTTCCATAGTAGGGTGAAGGTGATAAATTCATTCATGGTCACTTATCTATCCTTCATTGGGCCTCTCCTCAAAATAGAAAAATGTAATTTGAAAGAATTCTTAAAACCAATAGAAAGATTCCTATGGAAGAATAAATCCAAAGTTATGGCTCCGTGGCAATGGGCAAAATGGGAATATGTTGCAAGACCCAAAGGGCAAAGAGGTATTGGAGTCCTGGATGTGGAAGTAATGATGAGTCTCACTGTGCTAAATTTATGGTCTCCATCACCATATAATACCAGGCATCGTCCATCATGACATGGGACATGATTGGTAAGATGAAGTTAATCTCCCAAGGGGGACCATGGAAAGAGCTTGGGGTCCATGAAAAACTGCTAGCACCTTGATGGGAAAACCTAAAATTGGGTCCTTGTATAGATGAGCTAGAACAAAATTGTATCAAAGCATCAGAGATGCTAAAATGGGGTGAGGAAACCAAATATTTAAAAAACTCCATAACACACTGGTCCCCTTGGCTCTCAAAATTGGAGAGGGATCTCTTAAATCTATCCTCGAGAGCAATTGCCAGACAATTCAACAACAGTAAACCATACATTTATCCCATTTTTGGGACGGAGTTAGAAGGGGTTGGAAAGAAGTAGAGGAGTTGGCCTCCCATTAAAATCTTTAGTCAGTGGCACTAAATGACGTCTAATTAGGTGAGCCATACATGTTCTTAGTAAGGATCTTATGCCAATTTGTGAGACTTATCAAAACCAGAAAACATGGTAGCATCTAGAGCAAAGAAACTTCTCCCAATCGCACACCAAATCAATTTACTGCAAACTTATGCTCAAAGAAAATTGATTCTCCCCTCTTAGAAAGTAATGAGGGAATCATTGGATTGAATCTAGATGGGCATTGGTAGAAAGCAATATTTCGGACCCTCAATGGCCCTCAACAATCAAGATTTTCAGATAAAAAATTTCCTATACGATGATGATGTCTACTCAACTCTAGAGAGGTATCAAATGCTCTATGTGGGGGGTAAGCAGATGATCAAAAAATGGAATATTATAAGCTATCACAAGAAAACATCTTGCAGGTTACCATCTCATCCCGATGCTATTTATGTGATGAATAAATTTCCAAAATTCATATTGATGCAGTATGATTTTTTGGTGAACCCCCAAATCAAGCAATTCGCCCACAAAGAATATGCAAGCCTTGGCCATTTGGATATGAATGATGCTTGGAAACATGCCATCCTATAAATGTATGCAAGATATCAGAAATGAGATGAAGGATTTTTTGGTAAAAATGTAGATAGCAATGGATCATAAGGTTACAGTTCTACTAGAAAACAACACGTCCCAACAATCGAGGTCCCAAAACTCAGATGACCCTTTGCTGAGTAGGAGACCACTCTAAAAAGTCTTTCTTGTTGGAATTAGGGTTGCAGAGAAACACACACAGCTTGGAGAAGACGAAGGAAGCTCAAGGCACACAATAGAGAGTGTGTTACTTAGTGTGCAATGAAAAGATAGATAGCCCTAGAGAGATGGGCGTATATACAATGCATGGGGGGAAAAACCTCCTAAAGGGGGAAAAAATGCCCCGGCAGTCCTAGTGTGTTCACACACATCACTACCACATGTATATGGTAACAAATCCCCCTTGGAGTGATGCGGTGAACGAGAGCTGGCACATGAGTAAAGGGAAGTGCCATGCCCTGAGGACAAGATCAATCCACAAAGGGGAGTAAGCCCAAAGCTTTGCGAAAAGCTTCAAGCTTCTCACGAGACAATGCCTGTTGTCCTGTGTTGGCACATAAGCCAAGCTGATCTCTCCTGATGAGAGCCTCTCCCTGACATAGTGGTAATGCACCTCAATGTGCTTTGTGCGAGCATGAAAAAGTGGGTTCCTCGCAACTATCAATGCGCTCTGACTGTCAGTGTAGATAGTTTTGGCAGTGTCCTGCCCAACACCCAAATCAGCCATAAGGCGTCTGAGCCATACACACTCAACCGTAGCTATGAAGACTGCCCTATACTCAGCCTCACGACTCAAAGTGGCCACAGTAGGTTGCTTCTTGCTCAACCATGATATACATGAACTGCCAAGCATGAAACAAAAACCACTTGTGGACACTCGCGTGTCAAAACAACCAGCCCAATCTGAGTCCGAAAAAGCATGTAAGTCTGGCGGCAATGATCCCCCCTTGGGATAAAACAAGCCAAGATGTAAAGTGCCACTAAGGTAGCGGAAAATCCTCTTGACATCCTGCCAATTCTTAGACCCTGGGCTATGCATAAATCTGCTGACCTGTGAGACTTCAAACTGAATATCTGTCCTCGTGTTGCATACATAAATGAGGCAGCCAACAACAGTTTGGTAAAGAGTGACATCAGCAGGATCACCAGTATCATGTAGACTCAACTTCAAACCTGTTTCCATGGGAGTGGCAATAGGTTTGCAATCCTCAAGTCGAAACTTACATAGCAATGTCTCTATGTAACTTTTCTGACACAAGGCAATACCACCATCACACTGCTTAAACTGTATACCCAAATAATGATGCAACAACTCCAAATCTTTCATCTTGAAAGTAGCATTCAAATCAGCCTTAAATTCAGCAATATGTCTCTCATTTGGTCCAGTGATCAACAAATCATCAACATAAAGAACCACAATGAGAAATACATCACCCTCACACTTTACATACAATGTGCTTTCTGTTGGACTGTTACGAAAGCCTTGTTTGACCAAATGAGTGTCAGCTTTCTCATACCAAGCACGAGGAGATTGCTTCAACCCATACAAAGCCTTGTTACATTTGCACACTTTTTCCTCTTGTCCTTTTATGACAAAACCGCGAGGCTGCGTTACATAAACTTCCTCAAATATGTCACCATTCAAGAAAGCAGTAACAATATCTGATTGATGTACATCCCAACCAAAATGAGCTCCCAATGCACATAGAAAACGCACAGTAGTCATACGACAAGTGGGAGAAAAAGTCTCTTCATAATCTATGCCTTTTTGCTGTGCATAACCCTTTGCAACAAGTTGAGCCTTATGGAGATCGATCTCACCATCCGGCTTGCGTTTCAACTTGTAAACCCACTTCGTACCAATGGCCTTTTTGCCAGGAGGCAAATCACATAAAGTCCATGTGTCATTTTCTATAAGTGCATCATATTCTAATTGCATGGCAGCCATCCAATTTCCTGAATTTTGTGCTTAGTCAAAAGTCAGAGGCTCCTCAACATCATGTAAGCTAGACACAGCCAAAGCATAACAATCTGATGCATAAGATGCATGGCGAGAGCCTAAACGAGTACGACTAGACAAAGGTGCATCCAATTTACTGTCACGCAAAGTGTGCACCAGCCATTTTGGCATACCTTTAGCCTGCTCATTTTCAGCCCTTTCCTCATCAAGTACATCATGTACATCTACATCAGTAATAGGCTGATCTAGAACATTTTCAGAAACCCCCATAGGCTATACATTTGCCTCATTGGAACTTACATTCGTATTTCCACCACTGAAAAGAGGCAACAAAGTGTCATAAATGTCCTGTGAGCTTACATTACTGTCTCTAGTACATGACAGCAAGGGCTGAACAGAATCTTCCATAAACACTACATCTCAAGAAACCAGAATACGTTTTGTTTGCGAATGATACAACCTGTAACCTTTGCTTTCAGCACTATAACCAACAAAAATACATTTGACAGCCTTATCATCCAATTTTCTGTGCTGCACTTGTGGCACCAAAGCATATGCCAAACAACCAAAAACACGCATGTGCTCAATAGAAGTCTTTCTATCATGCCATGCTTCATATGGAGTAATAGACTGCAAAGCTTTTGTAGGACACTTGTTAAGTACATAAGTGGCACACATGATGGACTCAAGCCAAAAAGAATGCAGTAAAGCTTGACTTTTGACCATACATCGTGCCATTTCCGTCAGTGACCTGTTTTTCCGTATAAGGCACTGTACATTGGTGTTTTATCCCACGACTAGCCAGAAATGCATTAAATTCATGAGACATATACTCCCCCCCTCGATTGGAACGGAGGGTGCCCATAGTACATTTCGACACATTTTCAGCCATAGCCAGAAATTGTTTGAAGCACATAATAACTTCGGACTTCGCTTTAAGCGGAAATACCCATGCATGCCTAGAGTAATCATCAGTGAAAGTCACGAAGTACAGGTAATTGCCCAAGGACGGAGTTTGCATGGGCCCACAAACATCACTATGCACAAGCTGCAACCTACATGTGGCCCGAACTGAACCATCCTTTGGAAACTTAGAACGCTGCATCTTACCCAAAATACAGCCTTCACAAACATGTTTGACAGGTGCTTCAAGAGGCGGCAAAGAAGCAACCATATCAGATTTCTGCAAACGCAGCAAACTGGCAAAATTCAAATGACCAAAACGTGCATGCCAAAGTTTTGCATCTGAAATAGCCCTTGAATCTGCAACAGAATTTGCAAAATTTTGTCCACACTTGTCATACAAAGTGAGCTTATACAGCCCACGGCACAAAAGGCCAGATGCAACAATTTCATCACCAAAACTGAGATCATGAACTGTACATCTGTCATCGACAAATTTGACTACAAGTCCAAGTCTAGCAAGTGCGGATACAGACAAGAGATTCTTCTTGATCCCAGGTACATAAAGTGCATCAACAAGTGTGAAAGAACTGCCATTAGCAGCAGTAAGCACAATCTTTCCAACTCCCTGAACTGGATAAGAGGCATTGTTGGCACAAGTGACTGAATTCCCATGAGGGACAGACTCGAGAGAGGTAAACAATTCACGATGTGAGGTAATGTGCTTTGTAGCACCACTGTCGAAATACCACACATGTGAATCTGTAGCAACTAACAAGCATGCATCATGGACAACAGGATTGTAAGTGCACTCTGCCCTAAAATCCCATTCTGCATCAACATCAGCATTACAGTCTCCTTTCACAGAAGACTCAACAATGCCTGCATTTGTAGTGGAACCAGCATTTGCAGTGGAACCACCCTCTTTCTTCTTAGCCTCTTTGGCCTTCAACTTAGGACACGACTTGATCAAGTGATCATTGGCGTTACAATAATGGCAACGCATCTTCTTTTTGCCCTTATCACCAGAATTGCCACATGAAGTACTGCCAGCAGAAGCATAAGGAACAGAATTTTTGCCACTCGCAGCAAAACCATAAGAAGTGGCTGCATTACTGTTACCACCCTTTCTTTGAGAAGCAATAAAAGCCTGTTCAACTGCACGCTGCCTAGTCCTGTTTTTTCTAGAAAGTGACTCTTGCAACAGCAATGTGCATAATGCATCAAACTTGACAGCTTCAGGATTTCCTTGGGTCATCAGTCTCCAAGTACTAGCAAAAGTCTGGTAGGAATCTGGTAAGGCATCAAGAATAGTCTGCACAAGGGAACTGTCTGAAATGACTTCACATGTAGAAATAATCTGCTCATTGATATCCTTGACACTAGCAAGGAAAGTGTCCATATCATCTTCCTCATGCATAATCTTCGACTCCAGCTCTTTACGCAGCAAAGCAATTTTAGCCTCATTGCGGCTTGCATAAAGACCTGCTAAAATATCCCAAGCCTGTTTTGCAGATTTTGCTGAACGGATGTGAGGAACAATGGTGCGCTTCACAGAAAACGCAATCAATGCATGAGCCTGCGCATCCTTAACATCCCAACGAGATTGCTCTACCGTAGGCAAAACAACTCTAACAGCTGTAATCCTTGCAGCAAGACCTGCAACATCCTCAACATCGCCTACATCCTCAGAACCAGGACGTACATCAATGCCCTGCACAATGTTCCAGACACCCTTTGACACAAGAACATGTTGCATCATATAAGCCCACATAGGGTAGTTGTCCCCATCCAACATGTCCTCAGCAGAAAACATCTTGAACACATCTATGTTGTTGTTGTCAGCCATGGTAAATGTTGTACCTGATGTGAAAACTGCTCGAAAATAGGAGAAAGGGAGCGGGAACAACCTGTGGTATATAGCACAAACCGTAGAAGACTATAAGGCACCTATTATGCAGAAAACGGCACTGACAGAAATTTTGCACAAAATGACGAAATAGCCTGTGCAGTACTGCCTGTAGTGGAAACGGAGGCCGAAATGAGCCCAAATCAAAATTATGAGCAGACCAAGCTCTTTGAGCTTACCCAAAATTTTTGTCGACCTGCGAACGCTCGCCAAAGTTCACTGAAATCGGAGAAAGTGAGCAGGCGTGTGCTGGAGAAACTGGCGACTAAGCCCGGGAGGACGTGACCTGCTCTGATACCAATTGTTGGGATTAGGGTTGCAAAGAAACACACACAGCTTGGAGAAGACGAAGGAAGCTCAAGGCCCACAATAGAGAGTGTGTTACTTAGTGTGCAATGAAAAGATAGATAGCCCTAGAGAGATGGGCGTATATACAATGCACGGGGGAAAAAACCTCCTAAAGAGGGAAAAAATGCCCCGGCGGTCCTAGTGTGTTCACACACATCACTACCACATGTATATGGTAACATTTCTCATTTGGTCAAAATTATGAGAAAATGGTGTTACAAGAAAATCAAATATTTCTTGACTCTATCAAAGCAATACCAGATTCATTGATACTCATGCAGGCAATACCCACCATGAAAGATGAGAGGCTACCACGTTTTTATTGAGCCCTCTATCCCAAGTACTATGAGCCATCAAATCAAATTAGATATGTGAGTAGAGCAAGGCACTCTTAATGGCCTGGAAGAATGTACTGAATGAGACAAACTAGAAGACCGCTATATGTGAACTTAAAAATGAGCTAGTGAATTTTATAGGAATAATGACTCAGTGGAGGGGGCATATTAATTTATTCATTAAGTATACAAATGAATTGCTGCAATAGAGGCCTCCAAGATCCTTGAGAAAGACTTGGCCAATAAAGCCATCTCAAAACCACAATTCATAGAGATGGCCAAAATCCTCTTTGAATCTTGTATAAAACTAGATCAAGCAAGGTGGATCTAGACTACGTCTATTTGCCACATAAGTTGGCCCAAGGAAGGCTTACAAAAGGAAAGAAGACATTGTGTGACCCAAGTACCAAGACCTGGAATACTCTCACCTCATAAAAAGATGAGATTCTCAGAAACCATAGAGAGAAACTAGAGCAGGCAACAATTTATATAATTATCAACAAGAAAGAAATAACCACTTCTAGTGCTCCATCAGTTTGAGTCAAGAGTCCTTCCAATGCCACCTCAGAATGTTTAGAAGCCTTTCATGAAGAAAGCTCCAGATTAAAATAAATACACAAACGCTAACATCAAAAGGAGGGTCTATAATTTTAGAATATGCCAAAACTTTAAAAAAGGGGAGAAGGATGTATATAGTGGGAACTGCCTCCATAGAAGCACCACTACATAGTGGAATTACCATTACAAATAGTAATTACTAGTACACAAGAGCTGGTGGATAGTGCATAGTCAGTCAAAACCCAATATGCTCACCTATAAACAGGGCCCACTACTTTGATTTTGGGGTCTATGTTTGTCAATCAATTTTTTGCCTACCAATTATCATTTAACAGAGATCTATTATGATCCCAATTTTATACACTCGTGTACTCCTTGTAGATCAACATTCGGCATGTTATGTACTATTGGTTCCATTATTTGAATATAGAAATTCTAGTTGTCTTAATTATCCAACATCTCATTATAGTCTTTCAATTTAGTGTCTCTCTCGTTCTTTAATTGTCCATTTGAAGTCTAATTCTATCTATCCTATCTGATGTCACGTCCCACAATTAGACACATGTAGATTAGATACGCTTGCAGAGTTAGATTTTGTCAAATTTTTCTTGTAATTGATTTGACGAGATTTGAGCCAGATGCACACTTAGACCCTATTCTTACACAAATTTTGATTTTGATCAACATTCAATGAGTTGATGAGCTTTAGAGCCAATTCACGTGCTTTATTTCATTTTGGCTTGAATTGAAAGCATATTCCACACTTGAGCACATTTGACCCCAATTTGTTGTGAAGTTTTTTTGTGGCCTTGATATTGACTTTATTACGCTAGTTAGACCCCATTCATATGCGAGATCTTGACTTGGCTTAATTTTAGCCATTGGTCACTATTACGCTTGCGCATGATTAGAGCCCAATCTGATCTATTAATTGATTCTTGACCGAGCCTTGGGTGGAGAGACAATTTTTAGATTTTGGGCTATAGAGGAGTCATGCCTAAGTTTGTTGACCTTGATGAACTTTCCTACACCAAGGGCACCTTCTCGGATGAAATTGATGCTTCAATATAGTAGGTATTTAGAGTTCAAAGATGTCACCTTGGTTCAATTGAGTTCTTTATTGATGAGCTCAAGGCCACATACATGTCGTGACATTAGCCCATACACTGCTATAGATAGATCACATCATCTTGATGATTGTTTGGACACTCAGGTACATCCTAGGATAGTGTATTTACGTAGACTGGAGCACACATTGGATTATGTTGATGATAGTGGATGTAGATATCGATGAGAGCAGACCGCCACAAGACTTTTGAGACAACCATGAGCCTTGGGTTATATCTTGTTGGAGATCCTTGTGGTAGGATTTATAGCGACACAGATGGAACATGATATTCCTTGATGATGGGATTGATCTATTCTCCATGACAATGCCAAGATCCTATAGTGATGACCACATAGAGTCCATAGACACCTGGTATCATAGACTACCCCTACTAGGTCTTCTCTTGAATCTCCATTACATGTACATATTTTTCCAATGAGCACAGTTGATTAGTTGAGATCTAGAGTGATTGAGATGAGTCTTTCTAATCATCAAGCAAAAGAAACTGAGCAAAGACACATTCTGAGCAAGTCGAAGGGCAGAGATGGCCACAAAATCTGCTAAAGTGTACCACACCTTCAAACAAATCAATGTTGCAAGTCTAATACTCTACCCAAGGGTGTCCATCAAAATGTTGCTCCAGACCATTCTCTCTATCATTCATACCTGAGGTTTTACCTTGTGGTGGAGCTTAGAGACTTGCACAACATTTTGCACTTGACACAGAGCTAGGGAAGGTTTCTAATAATGTTAATGACACTAACCCATGGACATGTTGCGTCGTTGATTTTCTCTTTGATCACTATTGGTGAAATGTTTGAGACAACAATGTCTGGGACCAAACTAGAAGTGACCAATTTTTGTAAAAATGCAAGGATGTAAATTAGGTCACCAAGATTGTTTTTTCCACATTCAAGTTGACCATTTTCTCCAGACAATGTGAGAGGACACATAAAAAAATCTCCGTTCTGAATATCAGAATGTAGTTCAAGTGTGCCAACCTTGATCTCTTGAAATTGACTATCAAATAGAAGAACCAGCTTTTGACATTATTGAGGTCCAAATATAAATAATGTGTATGCTCATTGTTTGCAAAACATAAAAGAAGCTAGGTCTTGGAATATGCTAGGTAAAGTATTTGAGCAGGCAAATAGGGGGATATAGGGCAAAAAAGAAAAGATTATACTTGCATATAATTTATAGTATTAACGTAAATAACATCCGGGCAACTACTTTAACAGTCATAGATGTAATAGGCGGTGTCTGATTTTAGCCCGAGAACAAAAAATATTCTTTAATTATTTTTCTCTAGAGAGCATCCTTGAAAGTCAAGTCGTGGTTAGTGAGTTCAAGCCATCATATCGCCAATTGGCATCCACAAAGAGAGAACGAAGCGAACGCAATGCACCTCCATACTCTATTTTATCTCCTCATCGGCTAGATCTTTAAGGTCTCTAGTTGGGATAGTTTCCTACGACGTTAAAACCCTCTTCTTCTTCTTCTTCTCCCACCCTTGTTTAAATAAACTAGTCAAGGGAAGTGAGTGTGTCTGTGGAATTGATGTCCTTGATGGTGCCACACTTTAGTTCATTGGCCAAATGCAAGCTCACGCCAAGCTGAATCGATATCGTAATCTGGCCTCACATACGCTCAGTCTTTGGCTAGCCTCACGTAGGCCCATTTCCCACATTCTGGACATCCATTCTACTTATGCTTTGTTCTCTTACCACTCTTTGTTTTTTGGCAGACATAAAAGCATGCCTTGATTGCTCTTGTAGGTGTTAACTTCCATTTTCTCACTGTTGTCGAACTCAACAATGCCGCCATGATGTCGCCTGCCCACCAGATAGACATAATTTCACATTACTCTACTACCTGCTCTGTTGGTGGAACCACCTATAGAAATATTTTGTAGTTTATTGCTGCAACCAATCCGCGCCTTCTGAGAAACTGATGGTGGCATTTGGGGTGCAGCTCAACATTGAGCCGGATTTGACTGCACAGCTGAGGGAGAACCACATTTTGACAACGCAGGCGCTGTTGTGTGACATGCTGAGGAGGATTTGGGGTGCGTCCATTGGGATTGTGTCGACGTCACCTAGCATATGGATTTGGTGAGTGCGATGGTGCCACGTTGTACTATGGGGGGTGGTTTTGGCCTCTGGGTACTACGCCTTTGGAGTTCATTCGGGACTTGGCGGAATGGCTGCTGGGTGCGTTGGAGGAGATTGCCAGCACTGGAGTGACTTGCACCGATAGTCCACCTGTAGAAATAGTTCCTGGTTTACTGTTGCAACCAGTCCGCGCCGGTGTGGACTGGTTGCGGCAGCAAACCACGAGCTGTTTCTACAGGTGGCGCCACCAACGGAGCAGGTAGTGGAGTATTTTTTTTCCAAATTTTGTACCAACTGAGCTCTCTATCGTTTTCTCTAAAAATGAATTATTTCATTTGAATTCCCTTTGAGCTACCAAATTGTGCCTGAATATTGAAATTGTGCCTTATGGGATCATGTAACAAGAATTAATTTGAATATTATAATGCCT
Source organism: Adiantum capillus-veneris (assembly GCF_014529385.1). Taxonomy (NCBI): domain Eukaryota; kingdom Viridiplantae; phylum Streptophyta; class Polypodiopsida; order Polypodiales; family Pteridaceae; genus Adiantum; species Adiantum capillus-veneris. Next base: position 19,423,368 of record NC_140946.1, read on the forward strand.
CATGGGAATCATGCAAAAACAAAAAACACTCCCTGCTTGTCAATAATGGTGGACACCTATCACAACTATTATGCACCAAGTTTCGATAGCTTTCCGTGATGCCATCAGCAAGTGATACCCCTCTAATTTGTGAAAATTCCCAAAACATCCTTGTGTCTATTTTGGTTGGATTGCTCAAGATTTTCTAATCTTTATCCCTTTTTGACAATTGAGATCTGTATTTTTACTGCTTAGCACAACGTTAACTGAGTCAACGTTAGTTAACAAAAGCTGCTAAAGACCGAAGACATACGGATGCACATTGAGGATGAATACGAAGAAGCAGTAAAGATTGGAATTACACATTTTCCATGTTTTTTCCAAAATGGTCACGTATTGTAAATTCCCCATTTTTTTCAAGCCATTGTAATATTTTAATGTGTTACGGGCTCAATGGGAGTTCCAAGTTGTAAAGAATAGGTCACTTACTGTGCCTAGGTTGCAGATTTAGTAAGTGGTGAGCCCTAAAGGCCTTGGGTGCCCGGGCATTTCATATTTTTAACCTAGGTATTTAAGGCAGCGTGTAAAAGAAATTAGGGTTCTCAAGCTCATTTGTTGAGAGCACTCTTTGGTGAGAGCTCTTGAGGTGTGTGGCTATGGAGTCCTTGATATTCTCCTTGCTCATGAGACTTGATTAACACTAATCAATGATTCATTCTCTCTCACTATGCCTCTCTCTTACTTCTTATGATTGCCTATGATGCTTAGATTAACTAGATCTTAACTAATTAGTGGTTAATCCCTCTCTAATCTTGTGTGATTGCCCTCTTTTGCTTGTGTGTGCATGTAGGTTTGATTGGAGTGTGGTGCTCGATAGATCTATGTGTGTGTGCTTGCGATTAGTTTGTTGCATGATAGGATTAGTGTTGTGTGTGTCTTGCAATCGTAGTGTGTGTGATTGGGTTGATTGGTGGTAAAGGGAACTGGATATGGAGATTGCCCTTCATTGCGGCTTAGCTCCTCCATAGGCCGAGAAGCTCACCTTGTAGAGTTAACCATGTCTGTTGCCACGATTAGCTCACTAAACATGTGAGTGTTTCCATGCCGCTAGCCAGGTAGCTCATCCCTCCGGATTGATAATTTTGTTGGTCATTGGAGCTATTGCAATGATGGGACCCCCAACATTTGGCACCGTTGCCAGGGACGATGGCCTACGCTAGTGTAATTGTGGCATGATCGAATGCGTTTCTTCACTAATTTCACTACTGATTTCACTTGTGTGTTTATGTTTTTGTGGATTTTGAATGTGTGTGCATAAAGCATTGTGTTCATAATTCCCTAATGTGTGACCGTATCTTGCCAATTGTGTGTTTACACACTCTAATTTCTCACGAACCTTTTGTTAATTTGACTAATTTTTGCTAACTTACTAATGTGCTATAAAGGATTGGAGCATTCCACCATTCAATTGATCTTCAACAGAAAGGTAATCAAGGTAGTATTCTCAACCTCCCTAGAATCTAGAGATGTGTAGAGATCCCACCATGATGATGCAATGTAATGCTATGCTATGTTGATGCAATGTAATGTAATGCAATGTGGATTGAAAATTTTACAATTTTTCGTTTTCACATCGTCGTAATGCCGAAATTTTTAAGAATTGGTGGCGTATGATTTGACAAGTTTCAATTGCTAATTGGTGATTGTAGGTTGCTAATTGGATGACTAATTGAGTTGATTGCATGCTTGGATGGTCAATTTTAGGTGTGTGTGCACTAAAATCAAGTGTGTTGCGCATTTTAATTGAGTGTGTGTATGCTAATTTTAGGTGTGTGTGCACTATTCTACCCATGTTTGAGCACCTAGAAATCAATGTGTGTGTTCTGATTTTTCAATTGTGATGATTGATTTTTGTTGTGCTCATGCCCAACTAATGATTTGTGAAGTCACATTGCAAATCTGACAAGTTTAACCCTTTTGTGTGCGCACCTAAATATTGGTAAAAACTGTCAATTTTTTAGTGTGTGTGCCAAAAAAGTGTTTAATTTGCATGGTTAATTCAATGCTTTGATTGCATGATTGATGTGTGTAATGATTAAATGCTCTGTTTTTGTGCTCAAAACAGGGATTTACACACTCTAATTGCGTCAAATTTTTACCTAATTTTATCGACAATTTTGTCGATTTAATTCCCTAGTTTTGATTTCTTTGATAAAATTGTTACAGTTAAATTGATGTGATTTTGGAAATTTTATTTGGCTACACCATTCCCCAATGTATGGAGAATTTGTAGAAATTTTTTGGGTATTTTTCGGATAATTTTTGTAAACTTTTTTGGCAATTTTTGCTAATTTTTGCATTAATTTTTGGATAATTCCGTAAAAAATTGATTTTGCGATATTTACAAGCTATTCTGTGTGTGCATATTTACGACATCATTTTGTTCGTATTTGTGCCCTCCTTGGTCGAGTTTTGAGCGTTTTGCTATTTCCGGGGATCGGGTTGATATTTGTGTTGTGAATCGCGTTTTCGGTAAAATTTGCTATTTTTGGTATGCTTTTGCATATTAGAAATGTTCGATTGGGAATGTCGATGATTTTCTAAGATTCCTAGAATTTTTTGGACTTTTCAGGCAAATTTTAGCGTTTTTGGCTAATTTTTTACCTACTTTTGGCATTTTTGGCACTTGGAAATTTAAAAAAAATTAATAAAATAAGCCGGGTTTCGGGCTTCGGTACCGTGACTTTGCGGCGCATAAAATGCTTCTCTTCTTCTTCTTCCCGCTCCATGTGAACCCTCTCGCCCACACTGCCATCCACTCACTCTCTCTCTCTCCCTTATTCTCTCTTCCCGGGGTATAATGTAGTTTAACCGACCGAATTCATAAAATCCCAGTTAGATTTTGAGCTTGCCTTGAAGAAATTGCCTTGAAGAAAACCAGAAAATTTTCACAAGTTTTAGTGTAATTACCTGCAAAAGCTTCAAATATTCGACCTGAAAACCTGGAGAATTTTGAGTTTGCCCTTATTTTCTCTGTGAGAACTCACTCTCTCTCTAACTCTCTAACTCACACTCTCTCTCTCCCTTATTTTCTCTCGCGCACGTGCACCCCCCTTGATCTCTTTGTCTTATTCTCTCTCTCTCTCTCTCTCTCTCTCTCTCTCTCTCTCTCTCTCTCTCTCTCTCTCTCTCTCTCTCTCTCTCTCTCTCTCTCTCTCTCTCTCTCTTAACTCTCTCTCCCATCAACCACTGACAAAGCACCTGCTTTACCGCTACCGCCGCACCCTCCCTCTTTCTCTCGCTCGTGTGCACTACCAGCCACGTCGCTGTCCCACACTCCCCCTAATTCCTGCTCCCTCTGCTCCGTTGATTGTACGCGCATCTCCCCTTCAATCACGCACTGTGCGACGTCGCCAGGCCATGACAAACAGGAGTCAACCTCGCGTGCAGGAGGTGAGGTACAGGTAAGTGTTTTTTTGTTTTTAAAATAAAGAAATAAAATTTAAAAAAAAACAAAGAAAAATTTAAAGAAAAAAACAAGAATAAAAAATCCAATAAAAAGAATAACTCATAAAAAGCTAAAATTTAAAAAAAGAGTTTTAAAAATTCATTGAAAAAATATTTAAAATCCAATAAAAAATAAAAAACTCATAAAAAATCAAATTGATAAAAAAAAATCACAATAAAAAAGAAAAGCATAAAAAATTCACTAAAAAATAAAAACATCTTAAAAAGTTTTGTAAAAATGAAAAATTGTCAAAAAAATCACAAAAAATGTAAAAAACCTCAAAAAATCCACTAAAAATCTTAAAATTCATAGAAAAAATTAGGAAAATTCATATTGTGGTGTATGGTCGTGTAGGTCATGTGTCCGACCACCTAGTGTGGGAGACACTCAGTTCTTGGTATGTAGTTTCTATTGGCAATATAAGGAGCTGCCCGACTCTCTTGTGGGCAGACTCATTTGGGTTCTATTCTTGTCCACATGTGAGCACATCACATTGGTGGAGGAGACGGGCACGGGTAGTTAGGGAACTTTGTTTATTTTCAGTTCTTGCTCTGTGCACGCAGCCATGGAGTTCTTGCTCGACACAGGGTAAAGAGAGAGAGAACTAGAGAAAGGCTGGTGCTGTCATCCCATATGCTCACACCTTTTTCTGCTCCACACACGTTGCCATAGCTGTCCTTGATCTCCACTCTTTTCACACCATGAAAGTGTCACCATTGTCGCTCATTCATCATGATCACTGGAGCTTGTCATAGTACCTGTCCGAAGCCTGGTACTCACAACCCTGGTTGGCTGTCTTCCTGTACGATTATCTCAAGCTCACACCGAGCTGGCAATACGCTAGCCCATCAGCACCCTCTTTCCAATTCTGCACCTACGCACACCGGCCATACGCCTCAGTTAATGTCAACCCAATCTGGAGTTTCGCTGCATGTGCATGGCCGAATCACTTTGCACATGATGATGAGCAACAAAACATCGATTTATTGCTTACGGCCAAGTGCTTCTTTGCGGCAATCAACAGCATTTACTCTCAAATCGAGCAGTTGCTGCTCATGCAGCCCCACAATCAGCCCTTCACCTGCCTCAATTCCGACGTCTTCATCCCCGGCCCTACGCAAGGAGTCCCCGACAAATTCATACCCAGAAGCTGCGGTTTCTATACCTGCAGGCAGAGGTTGCTGCTGCTTGTAAACTACATTCAAGAAGGAGCGTTGTCTCTTGAAGAGGCCAGTCATGATGCTAATGCTTATCCTCAAACTACGCAGCCTCCAATGAACGTTTCTCTACTTCTGCAACCACCGATCTCTGCAATAGCTCTTGCATTTAATGTTTTCTCTTCTGAGGTGTTCCTTCACCATACCCAGACTACGCTAACTGTGCTGGCCCTTGCCCAAATGTCGCAGCAGCCTATTCTCGCTACTCTGCACCTGGTGCTCCATAATCAATCAGGTGCCAGTGAACCAATGGAAGATGTGATTGAGCTGGATAATTGCAACTTCTTGATACAACTATTGTTCACACACCAAATAGGCGGACAAACACACTTCAAGCAGTTTTTGCTGCCATGTAGATGCTTTGCCCAACTGACAGTCTCGCCTTTTTCGGCTATCATGATTCTCAGCAATTTTGCTATTTTGCTTGCAGCAGAGGCTCTTCTTTGTCATCAATCTGATTATTGGCTGATTTGAACCAAGTTGATTTGAGACCTAATGATTGAAAAGCTACCATAACTAAAGAAGGTTTGTTGCTCTGACTGCTCACCCACCAAGGAGTTGCTACAGTATTAGTATTGCTGGAGAGGTGCCTTTTTGTGGTGATTACATCTAACCCAACATCTCCATTATGTCGTAGCTTTCTGTCTCTAGCTTTTCTTTTTGTTAGCTGCTTACCAATGTTCAATAAACCATTGCACCAAACCCCTTTGATGAGATTCAATGTATGTCACAAAAAGATCGCATCCAAGTCGCTATGATGCAGTCCCCATAGTGTATCCGGTATAGCCATTCGCATTGGGATAGCGACCTGATGCCATGCCTATGTCGAGATGTATGTTTTCTCTCTTGTCGATTCTAGCCCCCAAATTCAGTCCCTAACTCCCAAGACGTTGTAAGCTCACTCCCCCCGGATGAGGCGTTGGAGTTGATGTAGTCCCTTCCCAGTCCAATCTTGTAAAAAGATGTCCATCTTTTTCTCCCTAAGGGGGGAGGTGTGGTGTATGGTCGTGTAGGTCATGTGTCCGACCACCTAGTGTGGGAGGACACTCAGTTCTTGGCATGTAGTTTCTATTGGCAGTATAAGGACCTGCCCTACTCTCTTGTGGGCAGACTCATTTGGGTTCTATTCTTGTCCACATGTGAGCACATCACAATATTAAAAAAAGCACATTAAAAAATCATAAAATTTTCAAAAGCTCACAAATAATTTAAAACTGACCAAAAAAATCTCAAAAAAACGTGAAAATCATAAAATCTTCTTAAAAAATAAAAAAATAGAAAATTCAAAATTTCCTCAAAAAACGTGAAAAATCATAAAAAGACAAAAAAATAAAAAATTCAAAATTCAAAATTTTATTTAAAAATTTGAAAAATAAAAACTAAGTTGCCGGAAGTACCAGAAAGTGTTAGAAATAGTCAGAAAAAGCTAGAACGAGGCCGAAAAGTAAAAATAGCACCGTCAAAAAAAGTGAGAAATAGCAAAAGCAAAGCCAGGGAAAGTACCACACGCCGGGCGAACACCGCAAACCAAAAATTTAAGTAGCGCAAAAGAGAATCAGATCAGTTAGAAAAAGCAAGAAATTCACCAACGCACAGCCTATTGAGCGGGAGTCAAATTTCCAAAATTCTACATGCTAGAAATTAGCTAGTGCGAGTAATTGCGTTGCAAATCAGCTTCCAATTGGACGAACAGGCACAAATCACGGTGGATTGAAGATTAATCTATTAAAGGCCCAATTTTTCATCGTTTCAAAAGGCTGCAATTAATTTTGACACTGTCGAGCTGGAGTTAATCAACTCTTGCGAGTCTGAAGAGCAGTCAACTGCAAAAGTGCTTTGGCTAAAGCATTTAATCAAAACCGAGTAGGAGAAATTCTGCTAATCAACACTAGCATCTGGTAAGGGACAGTTTTTAAAGAACTAGTCAACATGGACTCAAATCGAACAGAGAGCTCAAGTACAGCAGAGCAAGCTAATAGCAGTGGCAGCACAAGTGCAACTGCAACCGACCAGATTTTACAACTATATGGCTACAATGGAAACAAAGTCTTGTACACAGATTCAAAAGGCCATAGATATCTAATGAGCAGTAAAAGCAACACAGAACCCAATATTCTATTGATCAGGGTAAAGCCAGATTCAGAGAACTCCCAGATGTTCACAAACTTCAGTGGACCAAGGTATTGCAAGCTCAAAGATGAAGTGCATATAGAAGTGCCAAAAGTCAACCCAAGTGGTTATCCAAAAATCTGCACAAGTCCACAAAGCATCCATTTGGTGCATATGCAATCAGGGTCATTGTACATGGATTACAGTGGTCAGATCTATAATCGAGAACCAGAATTGCAAGATCCAACAAATCAACCAATAGAAGTATATTTAATTGGAGAACCAATCCAAAGACGGTACAAAGGTAAAGATGGAGCATTCTACAACTTGATGCTTAGTGTTTTGAAAGAAGATGCCGACAACTTGACAAGCACAGAAGCTGAAACTTCTCTTCAAGAGATTGATATGACAAAACCAAATGAAATACAACCAGTCATGGCATATTGCTTAGATTGTGGACGAAAAGGTGGACATTTTTCTGAAGATTGTCCAAGAAACCCAGACAATAGGGACACAACAACTACCAAGCAAGGTACAAAGCAAATTGGAAATACAAATCTCGATGTAAGTGCATCTAACTCATTGTTTTTAATGAAATCAGATGATTCTGCATTAACATTAGAAGCACCGGTGAAAGCATTGCAAGTTCAAAATCAACATAAAGATGCACAGGACCTGAAAAGCTTAAAATTGATTCTTTGAATAACAAATTCTTGCATGAATTTAGTCAAGGTGTTGAGATATCACCGAAGGTTGAAAAGAATGTTAGGTTTGCAAATAATTTTGCATCCACTGCCACAAGTGTGCAATCATTCACAAGTCTAAGGGACACATCAAACATAATGGTGTTAGCTTTGTATGGTACACATCATTCATATGCACACTATGTAGACTGAAAAGGGAAATTGTACAAAAAGGATCAACCTGTGTTTGAACGGCCCACATACCAGCTCATAGAAGTGCGTCCAATGATAGATCAGAAAGGATGGTTCATTTCAGAGGAAAGAATCTATTATAGCCCATCCTCTCTAGAGCTGAAAGATATTACCCGAGTGAACCCTTTGTTCAGAGCCAAATTCTCCTCCAGCGAAAATAAAGCTTCGATGTTGTGACCAAACGAACATATACTTTGACCAAAATAGTCGTAGATATAGATGAGAGTCTAGCATCTATGATACCTTGGGTCCTGAAACCACAGAAGCTCACATCATAGGAGACCCGTGGGATAGACAGTATCAGATCAAAGATAATTCTATCTACAGCTTAACTTGGGGAACAATTTGTCATGTTTCACGAAGATACATAGGAAACTATGTAGAAGGTTTGAAGATGCCAAATGTCAATAGTGCTACCCAAAGTGTACCTTCACGGTCCCAAAAGGTGAGACTGAACCAAAGCCAAACAATTTTGAACTCTTACAATGAAGCAGGCTATAGTGATCACCCTAGGAAGGGGAGAGCTGTAAATTCATCAAGCTCAGCTCTTGTACCAGGAATCGCAATGTTAGTTAGAATCCCTAGAGCTTCTAGCCAACAAAAAACCATTGAAAGATCATATGGTTGTTGGAAGTTTCCAATTGACCCAGATTCCATCAGAGTCTACAGATAAATGCTTCTATGAAGATCATCAAGGACAAAAGTTTCAGTTGATCTCCACAAGTCAAAGTCAAAACCCAACAAGTACGATAGTGTTCAAACAGTTACATGTGACCAAGTTCACATATGCATATCAAGATGCACATGGTAACAAATATCAGCAAGATCATCATCTTGTACAAACCCCTACGGATGGTACGACTGAAGTCAAAGACTATCTGAAGATGATGCAAAGCCTCAAGCTTCCACAACAGGTAACAGATAAGTCAAAGTGAATGAAAGCTAAAGTCCAGAAGGATAGAAAAAAGGTCACCACCAAAATCTCCTCCAAAGAGACAAATTCTGCCAGAAAGTACAGTGGATCTATTAAGATCAAGAGCTACCCAGATGCAGGAGGACAATGCTCAACAATTGCAAAAAAGTGTAATATTACAGCAATACGAGTCAACATCAATTAAAAAAGGTGGTCAAAGCAAAGAAAATGCAGAAAAAGTCCAACCAAAGGCATTAGGAAGAGAATGGGGTCTAGGAGGGCCTCTTTATTTGGTAGTTTAAGGAAGTCAAACCTTTAGTATTAAGAAAGTAATCAAAGAACAGCTTTTGAATTCAAACATGCAAAATGGCTAGTTTATTTGAATTCAAAATTTTCCCCCAAAATGGACTTTAAAATTTAGCGGGTAAAACCATATCATATAGCATATCTATGGAAAGAGCTCGATGTGTAGATTGTAGATCTATGATCTCCACTCAAATCAAAGATCATATGTGGGAGTTATGGAAGACTAAAAATCATAAAATTGTCCACCTCCTTTTTGGGGGAAAAAGTGCATCCTTTGACCACTCTTACACAATCACCATTCTTGCACACATGGCGTACACCTATTCATCAACATGTTAACTACCTCCATAAGCTCATGGCAAATAAAGAGGCCCTCCTACACCCCATCCTCTTCCTAATGGATGTTGCCATAGCAAAAGAAGTCCAATCAGACACAAATCCTGAGACGATCAAGTGCAATATTGTTGGTGAGAACGAAGAAAAGTTGTCAAGAGAAGTCAAGCTAGATTTTCAGTTAGATAAAAACCTCATGTTCTTTTGCACTTCAAAAAGATGTGGCCAACCACAACTGGAAGATGCCCTGAATTTGTGAGCATATCAGGAAACAAACAAGCAGAATTCTGGGGAATCATCTCCACCACCATTGAAGTAAGTTCACAGATCATCACAGCTCAATTTTATGTGATCACAACAAAAGATATGCCAGACGACATCATCATGGGAATGCCAATGGCCCAGGAGATTCTAGAGATACAAAGTTCAAACATAATGGAGTCATCATAGACATCAAAGAATGAAGATCAAGACTGGTCACCCGCGGACGACAACACAAAGTCCTTAGGCACAGTTAAAATGAAGACCGATGCCAAAGCAAATCATTTTTGAAGATGATTCATTTCCATCGAATAGAACTTCAGAAGAGGTTAATTCAATTCAAGCAATAGCGAGTGCAGATCAAACAGAGCAAAGAGAAACCACGATAGCTATTGAGCAAAGAATGCAATCAAAGCAAGAAGTTTTGAATATCAAGGTTGCAGACAACCACAATGAAATAGGAAGTCCAAAGATCCAGTCATTGCCAACAGAATCAACTATTGTAAGTCAGGTTGCAACAGAAAGTCTCAAGCTACCCTCCATAGAGACACAGTTATATCAAGATCAGACCATGGCAAAAGCTAGACAAAGATCTTTGATAGAACCAAAAATTCTAGATTCAGAGTTGCAGAAGTCACAAGGATCGAAGAAAAATCTTGCAGACAAAGGTAAAGCTAAAGTGGACCTTCCACCAATCAGCACAAAAGGTGTGATAGCATATGCCTCTACATCAAAGAACCCTCATGGATCAGCTTCTTCAAGCAAGTCAAGCTTTCAAGACTTAAAGTCGATTGCTGACCCAACAAAAACCTCAAAGGAGACACCCAGAAAAGCAACGGTATATCAGCCAAAGTAGTCAAGAAAACAAAGGAAAGGCAAGCAAGTGTTTGTTCCAAGCAATTTAGTCAAAGTCAATGATCCGGTTTGGATTAAGGACAGGAAATCAACACAGAAAGACAAAAACATGGGATGGATAGCATCACAGTGTAGCTTAAAAGAACATGAGTACTATGGAGGTAACAGACACATATGGGTACCAAAACCACAGATTAGGGCATATGAAGTAACTTCAAGTCCCTCCCAAGAAAGAAGGCCCACAAGGTATCAACCTCGACAATATCCTAGGATACCTAAGAAGCAGGTATACAATGGAACAACATCAAAATATGCTAAAGTCAACCACAACTCACAAGAGGATATAGAAAAGAGACAAATCTCAAAGAATGTTCCTCTTAGACAAGGATTCTACACAGGGTATACAAAGATTTGGCTACCAGTCAACCAAAACCAATTGCAACTGCACCAAACCTGAATGAAGATCTCAAGAGCTCAGCAAGACCTAGAGCAAAACAAAGTCAACAATGGAGATACAAAGGTCCTCAAGAGATTTGGATTCTTAAGTCTTCCAATGCTCCTAGTCAAAAGCCAAATGCTGATAGTCAACACAGGCCTACAACAACATCAAAGACTTCTTACAACAGGCCTAGTTGGAGAATCAAACAGATGATGGAGTCTTCACAGTCAAAGAAGGACAACCCAACCAACATGAATGCAGATTCAAAGATGATAAAACAATTATGGCAAAAGAAACCTTCAATTCCAACTTGGTCCTTCACTAATCCTCTTTTTGAGGATTCAAGCTTACTTTTACCTCAAGAAATGTTTGTAGTAAGCACAAGAATGTGAAAATTCAAGTCGCTAGGGTGCAAAAAACACTCTTTGGCATAGTCAGAGTCAGTGGGTGCTGAGCCATAAAATGAGAAAAGCATTAGACCCAAAGCTTCAAGTCATATTAAACTCTTTGCTAAGAGTCGTAGTTTTAGGCTTACGCTCAAGCTGGAAGAGTTGAGCATATCTAAGTCATGTTGCTCATGTTGGATGAGATGAGCATAAGAGTCGAAGTCTATTAACTTACAAATGGTGCAGTGTCATAGAGTTTAACACTCATGCACAGTGCACAATAAGATGAGATCACATATCCTCGTCAACGAAAACCATTCTTAAATTGGTGCTATCTTGCAAATACATGTCATATGATTTTATAGCTACACCATATTTCTGAAGAACCCCTCAAAATCTTTCTTGCACAGCATATTGTTTCCCATGCATTTCTGTGTATGCATAAATAGAATGTCCCACCATTGGACATATGCATTAGACACTCTTTTTTGCTTCCACCTATGCACCTTGAGTGGACTACAACATGCAAACCAATGTTCCATCATGCTACCCTTTCATATTTGCTGTCCTTTTAATTCCCTAATCTATCAGCAAATAAACCCTTGAGTACTTTATTAATATTTCCATGCTAATAAGTACTCCAATAATGCACGAATCCCAAAGGAACTTTTTTTCCACTAAATTTTTTTCCTTTGGTCATCGATGTATTAGACCTTAATTAAGAACCTCATCATTCTACTTCCCTTGTACATACTTTTCATAAATAAACATCAGCCTCATCATTATGCTATTACAACAGACAAATGCAACATCATCTCTCACATCAGACATATTCGGACCAATGAAGATGCTACAACAAATTCAACGTCATCAACAAATCCAACGACAAATGAAGACAATCGGCCATCAACAACTAATCAAAAACCTTCCACAGCCTCCACGGACACTTTTCAACAGTGCCGAGGACGGGCACTAAAATCGGAAGGGGGGAATGTTAACTGAGTGAACGTCAGTTAACAAAAGCTGCTAAAGACCAAAGAAGTACGGATGCACATCAAGGATGAATACGCAGAAGCAGTAAAGATTGAAAGTACACATTTTCCATGTTTTCCCAAAATGGTCACGTATTGTAAATTCCCAATTTATTTCAAGCCATTGCAATATTTTAATGTGTTACAGGTTCAATGGGAGTTCCAAGTTGTAAAGAATAGGTCACTTATTGTGCCTAGGTTGTAAATTCAGTAAGTGGTGAGCCCTAAAGGCCTTGGGTGCCCGGACATTGCATATTTTAAACCTAGGTATATAAGGTAGTGTGTAAAAGAAATTAGGATTCTCAAGCTCATTTGTTGAGAGAACTCTTTGGTGAGAGCTCTTGAGGTGTGTGGCTATGGAGTCCTTGAGCTTCTCCTTGCTCATGAAACTTAATTAACACTAATCAATGATTCATTCTCTCTCACTATGCCTCTCTCTTACTTCTTATGATTGCCTATGATGCTTAGATTAACTAGATCTTAACTAATTAGTGGTTAATCCCTCTCTAATCTTGTGTGATTGCCCTCTTTTGCTTGTGTATGTATGTACGTTTGATTGGAGTGTGGTGCTTGATAGATCTATGTGTGTGTGTGTGCTTGTGATTAGTGTGTTGCATGATAGGATTAGTGTTGTGTGCGTCTTGCAATCGTAGTGTCTGTGATTGGGTTGATTGGAGGTGAAGAGAAGTGGATATGGAGATTGCCCTTCATTGTGGCTTAGCTCCTCCATAGAGGCCAAGAAGCTCACCTCGTAGAGTTAACCATTTGTGTTGCCACAATTAGCTCACTAACCGTGTGAGTGTCTCCATGCCCTAGCCGGGTAGCTCATCCCTCTGGATTGATAATTTTGTTAGTCATTGGAGCTATTGCAACGATGGGACCCCCAACACACATAGTTTGTCACAAATTACCTCGCAAGAAAAGGATATTATGTCTAAAAATAATGAAGCAATTCATCTCCAAATCCTACATAACGAACTCAAATTCTCGTTTAAGCATCTTTTATTGATAGACAATCAATCTTCTTATGAAAAGCTAGGAATTGTTTAATCTTAAGAGAAATTTAATCTCACAACCAGAGGTATTTTTGGAATTTTGGAAAATTTATGGGCATTTTGGGAATTTATAACAAAATATTGGGGTTATTTTGGGAATTTCCATAAATTAGAGGGGTGTTTTGGTAATTTTCCCATTTTTTTGCATGTTGTCCTGCTTGTCGGCAAGCTAGGGGTGCTTTTTTTTGCTTTTTTTTTGTCATATTGTCTTGATTGATAGTTATTTAGTGATCTCATTACCATATGGTACTTTAACTTTTCAAGCTTATTAGCTTGAGAATAAGCCTATTTCTGTAGTTGATTTACCTTATGCTAGTAATTTACGGTGTTGGATATCTATTACTAGAGAATATGCAGTATAAGAAAACCTCACAAGTTTCATAATCTATAGTACTATCTAATAGCCATAAGGTAGTTGGCAATTTTCTTTTGTGGTTTGGTTTATGGGATAGCTATACTTCTCATACAAAACTAGGTTTCTGGAATAGCTATACTTCTCATACAAAACTAGGTTTTGACCGGTTTGTGGTTGACATATAAACCATGTCCCACTTCATTCCCTAATGCCCCTAGATTAGCCACACCCTAATGCAACTCAAAGCGTGTAGTTTTCTTGCATGTTCAATAATAAAAACCAATATCCATCTTGCAATCTATATGAAAAACAATCCAAACTTGCAAAATGCTCATTTTCATGGTCATGAACCAGACATCATAGTTAATGTCACAAATCGGTTTGTCTCTTCCATTGTTAGTTTTCAACAATGTATATTCACCCTTTTGCACTTTTATAATTCACTTAAAGAAGTTAATATTTTCTCAACAAACTTGGTCGATTATTTTAATTCTAAAAAATACTCGCTTGTCAATTTGTATAACTCGTTGAGATGAAGGAGACAAATGCTCAGATTGATGACAAGACGAGTACACCATAGAGCACTATAGTAGAGAGACCTAGAGTGACTATTCCAGAGGTTTTAACTTTTTCTACAGAGAATGTACAACCTAGTGTAATTGCTCCTATGCTAGAGACAATACTGAGCCAGTAGAGATGGGTAATGTGCTACATTTGACACTTATTGATAATTCTAGTAGTGCAAGACATATATAGATTTGGGTTCCTAGACCACATACCATAGCACATCCTCCGAGATCTCTTACCGTTTCTTTGACCACACCCTTGCTACAGAGATCTAGACCATGTCCACGACATATAGAGAGGCCTATCCCTTGATGAGTTTTGACATGAGATAGACATTCACAACCATGGGTGAGGAGATCGCGACCTACATTCATTGAGATACTACAGATATTGAAGATTTGGCTATCGAAGAGTCAACCAGCTATCACACCATAGGTTGACACAATCCATAGCTCACTTGAGATTTCTACTGACCATGGTATTGACTTAGCGGTAGGCAAGAGTCAGCCATTGACATTTGCACTCAAATGTGTGCAATTTGCCTACACATAGATACTCACTAATGCACATTAAATTGCACCAGTTTTGATACACTTTTTGAGATTCAAAAAAGCCCTTGCACATCATTTTTTGGCACATATCTTTCTATCAGCCATTGATTGTTTCCCACCCATCAGCCATGTATTTACCATCCATTTTTTGGACACCCTTCGTCCTAGATATTTTGATAAAAGGGAACATTTTGATGATTTTTGTATTTTGAGGAGTAATTTTCCTCATGCACGATGCTTTCTTCTCAAATTGTGCTTTTCTAGACTAAGAATTACAAGGGTAAGTCAAGATCTATACTTAACATATTTTTTATGTGCAACTTTTAGGACAAACTATCAAATCAAAGGAAATTTTATTAAATCATAAATGTAGGTCATATATTTCGTAAGTTGGGTCAAATTTATTTAAGGACTAGTCTGGCCAGTGGCCTTCGACCTCCCCTCTCTCTCTCTCTCTCTCTCTCTCTCTCTCTCTCTCTCTCTCTCTCTCTCTCTCTCTCTCTCTCTCTCTCTCTCTCTCTCTCTCTCTCTCTCTCTCATTCTCTCGTGCGCGTGCGCGTGCGCGCTGTGCAGCCGGAAGGTGCAGGGCACACAGGTCGGTTCAAGCTGCTTCTGCCATGTGTCAAGGGGCGTCCGAAATCCCTCCCCCTTTTATTATAGTATAGATTCCTTTTTTATTAATGTAATACAGGTGTGAAGCTTTTAGAACGTCTCAGCATTCAATACTCATTAAGGTCAGCAATACATTGCAACTTAATGAATAAAATTTTGTTTTTTTCAAAAAAATCTTATTTTGGGTCCTTTGAAGTCAAATATGAGTCTTTTTAAAAAAATTCACATATTAAAACCATATTTCCATGAGTATTTCATATTGTATACAAAAGTTATGGTCAAATTACCAAAATCTTTTCTAAGCTATTCTAGTGGCCCAAGCTAGTAACTTAATCCAAGGCACTTTTGTGAATATGTCCTAAGGGCCACCACTAACTTGGTCCAAGGTACTTTTATACATATGTACTAAGACTAGTGCTAACACACCCCACCCATTCTAGCCTTTGGTCAAAGATTGATTGAGCTTTAATTACTTCCTTCAACTATCAAATAAAGAGTCCCTTATATATCTCATTCTCTTCCTAATGTCTATAAAGGTTGATTGTAGTATTAGTAACCACATGTGTCATGTCCACATTTTAGATTTAGATGTCTTTTATATGGTATCAGAACCTGGTTGTGTCTAAGGATCTTGAAGCATCAAGCAAGAGAAGTAGAAGAACTGGTCTTGGGATTCTCGAGAGCCATTGTTAAATGTTCTCTAATCAAGGTGATTCCTTTTGGAGATTGTGCATCTTGGATTTTTGTGTTGTCCTTTGGCCTATAACTATGCCACCATATTTCTATTTTGGGTGTATTTTTTGGGATTTCAGAGATCTATCCTTTGGTGTGGTACATAAAGTTTCATTTTGTCTATAACGTTCACAGATACTATTTAGCATTATAGAATATGTTTTATGTATACGTATGGTGATTACCTGCAATGAATTACTATTTTTAGAAGGCTACTTAAAGATAGTGCATAGTACTAAGTTCTTCAAGTATGCCATCAAGCAATGATGGACTTAACCAAATTGTCAAAATGAGAAGTTGAACAAAACAAACTTCCATGCGTGGAGTTTCAAGATGACCAATTTCCTTATAAGTAAAGGCTATTGGGAGTACATTGACGGAGAGAATGAGATAGCACCAACAATACCAAAGCAAGGTACACTTGCTGCAGTAGATAAAGGACATTAAAGATTAGCACCAGATAGCTTGATAGGTCATTTTTGTGAGTGTGTAGGACACTAGTATTGGGCACATACAAGATTCTCACACCCTAAGGAGCCTTGGGACACTGTACTATCATTGGTGGATGGTTGGAAGCATGTTAACGTGATATTCTTTTTATGCTAGTTGACAAGTGCCAACAAGCATATCTTATTAGTATAAGTTTGTGTATGTCAATCACTATTGTAGCAATTAAATATATATTCCCTTAAAGTATAAAGTACATGTTGGACGGGTACGACGCGATGGACGTCAACACAGCGAGAACTCACCTAACAAGTAATGTCAGCTAAGGACGAAGCTCCACCTGCAGGCGCGTGGAAGCAAGCATAAGGTGTCAACCTACACTCGACCGACTCCTAACTAATTCCTACAGAGGCTCCTACCACTTGTCTAAGTCACAGTCTTCAAGAGAACAAAAGAGGATGCTTCCTACAACGCTTGCTAGAGCCGAATACCTATCAAACACTTCCGAAACACCATAGAACTTAATACCTATAGGCCACTCTCCCTAAGGTATGTGAACCAAAATCATGACCCAAAACACCCGGTGCAGAAATACATAGGATGTCTGGCCGAAATCTGCAGGTCTTTGTTTCCAAAATATGAAGTGCCTAATGTGTAGTTCTACTCAATGTGAACGCGTGGATATGCTGCAATGAAAAATCGGACAACGTATGCTCACGCAAACAACCGATGAAGCTCGTAGAAGGAGCTCCCAAAGCCGGACCGTATGCGCGCAATGTTGGTATCGGCTCATAGCTCTAGTCGGGGACAACACGCTGCACTTCTCCCCACTTGATTCCGACCACCGTAGCACACGTAGCGTCAAGACAAAGCTCACACTCTCTCTCACGTACACAGTACGCTCACTCACAAACTTAAACTTGTTTAAAATGACAAAAGGTTTTTCATTAAGGTCAAAAAGTGATATATATACCTTACAACTTCTCAAACCCTAAAGTTTCAAAATCATCCATCTACTCCATCTAACTATCAAAACTGGGATACAATCTGGAAACTTCTGTAAGTCCCAATATTTACAAGGTGAAAAATCGGGTTTTCCTCAATGAATGACTAATTACAAAAAAAAAAAAAATCCGCCGAGTAGTTAGATGTCGTGGGGTGTGTCCAGCTTCTAACATCTCCCCCCTCCTTGTTCATGTCGTCCCCGACATGGCCTTGATCTTTTGCTTTCACCTTATGGTCTCCCGCATCTTCAACAGTGATTCGTACCGTGCATGTACATTTAGCATTGTTGGTCCAAAGATGTCTCTATGCATGGTAAAGAATCCCGTGTAGAAAGCTTCTATAAACGCCTGGAGGTGATAAGATGGGAGGAACATGATTCTTTGGTATAATGCATGTATCACCTCCTTGGAAGGCTGACCTGACATATCATAAGCACATCTGTATGTGTCCTGGAAGAAAAATATGATGTCAGTCACCTGTCCTGGCTTGAATGTTTCAAACACTGCTAGGATGGTTCTGCAGATCTTTCTCATCATGATGCATGTAAGGTCAGGTGAGCCAGTGAACAACTTTATGGCGCCCGTTAGGGTTTTCACCATGTATTGTACACTTATTCTCTCACCTACCTTCACGCCTGGCAGCTTTGGGTAGTTCAGTCAAGTGGGTTGGCTTCTCTGTAAGAGTTCGTGTGCTTTCCACGTCCTAACCCTTGGTAGAGGGCAGAAGCTGAGTTTGTCTCTGATGTGTTTAGGTGCCTCTACCAAGTGTATTAGATACTGTGGGTACTTGGTAAGCCAAGCCTTCCTCCACTTGGGCTAAGGATCCACTATCAGCTTACTCCTTCTGGCCTCGAGGTGTCTGCATTGTAGAGAGGGACCGTTGGCTCTTCTCTGATCCGCTGGTTTATTGTTGCCGCTTCATATTTAAGCAATGGATATGGGAGAGAGGGTTGTAGCCATTCATGCCTGATATCGCTGGTGTAGATTTTCTGAATTGTCATTGATTTGAAAACCCTCTGTTCCCATTCCAAGGCCTCTTTGGTGCTTTCTCTGAGCTTTGCCTCTATTGCTTTTCGCAATTTTTCCTCCTCTTCCTGTGTTAGATCCTTGGGCTCTCGAGAGGAGCCTGCTATGCTTTCCTCTGGCATGGGTGTGTCCACAGGATCTGCCACATTGTCAAGGTCGATGCCCTCATTGGCAGCTGGCCCTGAGCTCTTTGCTTCTGCTTGTTGCCGTCCTTTCAACTCTTCAATTTTCTTGAGGAGCGTCTGCTTTTCCACTTCGGCTTGTTCGCCCATAGTCACGAGGAGGTCATTGAGTTCAGCATTTACTTTGTCAGCCTCCTCGAGCTTTATCTTTATGCTCTCCAACTCTTCTTGTAGGGCCTTTTGGCTGTCCTCCAATTTGGTTTGCATTGCGATAGAACCTTCAGCCATGATCACCCTCTGCTTCTTCTCAAGAGTCAACTCCCTTTGGAGTTCTTGCATCTGCTCTTCATACATTTGACTCTCCGAAATAACATGAGTTGAGCTTGTAGCTCTAACTCTCGCAGGTGATGCTCTCAGCCTCTGGATGGTTTGATCTTTGACTTTTAATTGGTCCTTGAGCTCAAGGACTTCATCCAGGCTTGCTTCTTGTTCTATTTCCGCCTTCTCCTTAGCATTCCTCAAGGCCTCTACTTCTTTAGTTTCTTCTGCTAGCTGGAGTGTCAGATTATCTCTTTCTTTTTCTGCATCTCGCAATGACTTGCTGAGTTGCAGGCACTCTTCTTCAGCTGCTTGCAATCTCTTTGCCACTGCCTCATTTGCTTCTTCCTTTGCTTGGCAGTTTTGTAGAGTAGTGGCCAGGCTGGTCTGGAGGTCAGCTTCTCTTTCTTTGTGTCCTTGGCTTTTTGCCTGCAGTAGATCTCTTTCCATCTTGGTCTTTACTTCAGTGGCCTTTAGAGTTATCAATTCTTCGTCTGATGCCACAGATTGTGCCCTTATTCCGGCTAGCATTGTCATCACCACATCCCAATCATTCGAGGGCGGGTGCAGGTCTACCGTGTAGGTAGCAATCTCCTTTAGCTCAATTAGCCGGATGCCTGGCATCTGTTCTTCATGCCCTATCCTCGCCAAGCTGAATGCGACTGTGGCGGCTTCTTCCCTTGTATAGCCTGCAGCTAGCAGGTCCAGAAATGCATAATATGCTTCTTCAAGTTCTTTTTGCTCAGATGCAGGCTTGGCCTCTTCCTTGGGCTCAGGTTCTGGCTTTTGCTCTTGCTCTTTAGCCCGGTGTTCTTCTTGATTGTCTCCAGCCTCCTTATCTTCTGGTGGAGGGCTGCTAGGAGGTGGTGATGGTGATGGTGATGGTGATGGCTGTGGGCTAGGTTTAGGGCTATCTGGTAAAGCTGTAGGTTTGCCCTTTATATCTCTATCTGATTTCGTCTTTCTTTCCCTTTCCTGGTTTTCTTGTTCATCTAGCAACGTCTGCCGTATCTGCTCCACTTCTTCCTCGGTGAAAGGGATGTGGGGAATTTTTTCCGCTGCGGCATCAAGAATCTCGAAATTCTTGATGTAGTCTTCAAAGCGGTCCCTCTGCACTCTTCTTGAGGATCCGGACATAGACTCGAGGGATGGCTTCCATAATTCGCTTGAATCGCCCTTGAGGGCTCTTTCTGCTCGGAAACTCTCCATCAGCCTCTCGAGTCTAGCCGCTTTTTGTGATCGAGTCTCTTTGACCGGCACTTGAGCAGATTCTTTTTTGCCTTTCTTCTGCTCAGGTTGCTCCTCTTCCATTGGCTCTAGTCATCTCTTCAACCTTGTAGCCACACTTGGTGCTCTTTGTGGCTCATCTTCTTTGTCTTCCTTCACCCTGAGCCAGTCATTCTGAGATGGGGGGTCAGGCCACCTTCCCTTGGCGTGCAATGCTGCATAAACTACCTTGGTTTTCATCTCTCCTGGCACTATGTAGGTTGGCTTTTTGTTTCCCATCTTCACCAGGCTGTCATGTATGTATGCCGCATAATTGATTATCTTTGGGGTGCCCTTTGTCATTGCCCAAGTAAATGTTGTGGCAATTGCACCTGGCGGCATCCTGTACTTCTGCGGCCTCTTCGTGCACATGTGGAAGTATTGGTTGTACAATTGGCTCATGATCGCTACCTTTGGGTTGGCGATGTCTTCAAAAGTGTAATTAGCCTTTTTCTCTTTGTACACCTTTACTTCATCCCTTCTCTTTGTCACGATGTCTCCCTGATTGGAGAGATCTAGTGCATGGGCGACAACCCTTTCCGTGATAATGATCTTTGTGTTGGGTCTGTTGTGCAAATCAGTCACCTTGGCCACTCCATCTTCTTTAATGCTGGTCACAAACTCCCATACCCTTTTGACGTCCACCCCTGCTGGGATTGCTTCGAAATAGTTATGGAGGTCAATTTTCTCCAAGTAGCCGGCCATTTTGCTTCGGAAAAATTCATTGAGCTCCCTTGGCAGCATTGGCAGCTCTATTACATTTCCGTCATTGTTCTTGAACACACCTTGGTAGATCTTTAGGTCGTTTGACTCTAGTAGATCTTCCTGTATCTAGGTGCTTGTGGGCTTTAATGTTCCCTCTGGAATGAAAAATGGTTCCACCTCGTCCAGATAGTTTTTGATTGTCATTCTCTTCTTCTTTGCCGGTGACTTCGAAGCTGCCATAGACCCTGTTGCACTCAGTAATCCGAAGTTAGCGTTTTTTCCATATCAGCTGCTAAACTGAGTTTTACTTATCCAAATGACTTGAAAATTGAAATTATAGCCTAAAAGGAACTTGTGAAGCTATGCATGTGCTCACAGTGCAAATTTGACCAAAAAAATCCATCTAGACATCCTACGCGTAGGATGTCTTTTTCTTCAAAAATGGTTCATACTTGACATGTAGATAGTGTAAGGCTCATGGAACATGGTTATAAGCTTGGATTTGAATTTGGATGTCAAAAAGTGGATTTTTGGGCTGATTTAGGCTTTAGGTCACAATTTTGGTAGATTGTCCATCATGGGAAGCAATTGATGTCCAAATGGGTTAAAACTTGGTATATGGGCTCAATGCATCATGGTATTAGCTTCTATGATGTCATTTCTTGCACAGAAGTCTAAATCTAAGCTTAAGACATCCTACGCGTAGGATGTCTTTTTCATTAGAATTGCATGAAACTTGATCCGTGGGTTGTCCTTGACCTATGGAACATAGCCATGTTCTTGGATTTGCATTTGGATAATAATTGATGCATGTAGGGCTGTGTGAGGTGTTTTTGGGCTCAAAAAAGTGTATCTTGAAGGTGTTGGGGGTCAAAAGTGATTAGAAGGGCTTGAAGATTGACATATGGGCTCTTGTTGATGAGGTTATCAATTCTGAAATGACAAAACTTCTCCTTTATGCCCAGAAGGTCCATAAGACATCCTACGCGTAGGATGTCTATTTCCTCATTTTAACTCCCAGACCACACAGAAAGTTAGCTGATGTGTATGTGAATGTGTTGTGCAAGTTTCATGAGATTTGGACAAGATTTGGTAGGTCAAAGGCCCATTAGTGCCTTTATGCCCTAACTTTGCGTTTTTCCATGCATATGAGGTCCAATCTCATCCAAATGTGATGAAACTTGGTGTATGGCTTGTAAATGTCATTCAAAACATGTGCATGACAAGAATTGTTGGGTTTTGTGCCAAAAATGCCCTTGAGACATCCTACGCATAGGATGTCTCCTGGTGATTTTTCCTTTGTTAGTGCTCCCAGTGCTTGCCCTTTGCCCCCCTAAGTCCCTTTTGAGCCTAATTTCAACAAAAAAGTCAAATGGATAGAGTATAACTCCCTGTGTGGGCTTCAGAGCCTCCGAGCCGTTTTCTGACTTTGGAGTGCTTTTTGGCGATGAAATTCCTCGATGTTGGTCTCCATAGCTTCCCAATCCCTTGGGGATCCTTGCCATATGGTTTTTGTCGACTTCGGCTTCACCGGAGCTTCATTTGGCAATTTGTCGCTCTAGAAGCACCCGTGGCTACGTTTACATACCTTTGATGATTTGTGGTGGTCCACCACCATAGGACTTGGTTGTTGATGGTCTAGGAAAGCCGCTCGTGAAGTTTGGTGGCAAACGGACTTGCGGTTTGGCCGCAAGTGCATTTTGACGCTTTGTCTGTCTGATGCCGTTTCTGAGGTTTAGTGGCGCTTCGGGTCACTTTTTGGTCATGCGGGTCATATGGACTTGTCGAGCATGTCGATATGCTCCTACCCATAAATTTTGGTAGCATTTGGTCGCCGTTTCGCCGATTTCCCATTTGGTGGCCTCTTGCAGGTTTCTGGGAATTAGGGTTTCTCTCAATGGTTTCCCACTGCCTTTGGCTATCCAGGATTGGTCTCCTAGACTAGGGTAAGCTGGCGATGAAGTCTTGTTGCTTTTGGGTTAGCCGTTTGGCCGTCAGTTCTACTTGCAGGTCTCTACCGCCCGCTTTGTGTGTGACTTCTACGCTAGTTCTCGCGACAGAATGACAAACATGCGCGAAAAGCTCAAGGTGGTGAGCCTACCTCTCATGTCTGGAGCTGGTCGGATAGCCGTGCGCATCGTAGAAGCTGCTGGAAGATCGATCCGCTCTAGGTGGCAGAAGCTCTCTCCACAAGGTCAATAGTGAGAATGAGCTAAAAATGGGGTGAAAATTTCTTATAATGGAGGTCCCCGAACCATTTTTCATGAAATTTGACATGTGCTCCTATCTTTCTGCAAGATGCGGTTTAGGCTCAAAAATTTCTTGATTTGGACTCCAGTTGCTCTGTTTACCAGAAATTTGTCATTTCGGTCAAAACCTGGCCAAAACACGCTTTCCGCTCTAGTCTCATAATTGCACCCCCAC
The DNA here is from genome assembly GCF_014529385.1 of Adiantum capillus-veneris. Lineage (NCBI taxonomy): Eukaryota > Viridiplantae > Streptophyta > Polypodiopsida > Polypodiales > Pteridaceae > Adiantum > Adiantum capillus-veneris. Next base: position 19,446,824 of record NC_140946.1, read on the forward strand.
CGTACCATAGGTTGTCTTTTAGTCACTGGTCATCCCCATATTTTTTGTTTTTCATTACGACTGTTTTTCACCTTCTTTTTATATTTTTGAAGTTTTTCTGCCGAAAATTAGCAAAATTAAAAGGAAAATAGCAAATCAAACCTTGAAAATCCCCAAAATTCATAATAGATCACAAACATCGCCGCAACACATTATATACACTCACATGCAATTTTTATGGCCGGATTTCTCCGTTTTACCAGTATTTTGCCTGAAAAATGGCTATTTCTACTTATATACACACACCTAAGGGCTTGATTTGGCGTTTGGCCCCATATACCTGTAGCTTCATGCTGTATAAGGGCATATATACTTGGGTTACTCCATAAAATTTTGCAATCAAACGTCAACCCTTTAAAAAGTCGAAAATCATGCCCTTTTTTGCTGTTTCTGTTATTGGTTCTGCATTGAGAATGCCTCCCCCCCTCCTAGTTAGAGTCCTCCCGGACGACAAGGTCTCGCCTCGTAGTATGTGCCGTGCATAGGTTGAAAAATTCATGCTAATGCCTGGCCGATTAATGTGGCCCTATTTTATGCATACTCGGTCAATGCATGGAAAAATTAATGTTGTGCAAGAGAAGGGAATAAGCAAGATGCTTATTGGCATTCGCCGTCGAGGTTTCCTGTTTTCTTTGCAAGTAGCAGTTGTAATTCTACTGCTCTTTGTTTAATGGTCTTTTTGGCCAGAGGCAACTGCGTTGCCGACACTGTTGATGGAGTCGTAGCCGTTTCTGAGGATGGAATTGGTTGGGATGTGATAGCTATGGGCCGTATGGCCTTGGCTTTCCATTGGTAGTTTGGTAATGCCAACTTTGCCACTGGTTTGTCTGTCATCGGCACCCACTTATATCTGTTTTCCGGGTTGACCAGCAGATGTCTGCTTTCCATTGTTGCTTATACCGTAGGTATTTGCTTTGTCTTTTGCTTTGGTATCCAAATATGAGTGATATTAGGGTTTTGGCTAAGCATTTTCTTTGGAATCCATATCTGCTTGGTCACCTTGGTTTTGGGTTGCACCATCTGCTTTGTTGGAATCCGGTTGTCAAATTGTGTTTTTCCCGCCATGGCTTTTCTATCCTTCCACAGCCATACTTGTTTACCTTGTTTTGGTAGCCTAGATTTTGCAGTGTAGCCGATGATTTCGGCTGTCTGTGATAAGCATGGTTGGCCTTTACCTGGTTGTTTGTCTCAGGTTTCATGTTGATCTTTGGTGGTATGTGTTCTTTTGTTTTTGTTGCCAGTGATTGTATGTCCTTTTGAGCAAAAGCTATCACCTGCTGTTCGTGTTCGTGCTGGATTTTGACCACCTGTGCTTTCCAGTCTATTTGGACATTGTATGCTTTTTGCCAAGGTTTCCCTAGCATCATTGGTTGTTGTGTGCTTTCATCTGTCACCACATAGAATTTGTGTGGGTAAATATATTGATGTAACTGTATATGCAATATAATCCACCCTAATGTTCTCAATGGATGTGATGTGCTACTTTCCAGCACTTGGGGAGTAGGATGAAGTTGATTTGTGACTTGGAGCTGTTGGTATAATCCGTAAGAGATCAAATTTTCTTGAGCACCCGAATTGAGCAAGGCTGGTGATTCAACTTGATTGTTGCCCACCTTGACTGTAATTATTGGCTCTACTGTGTCCTCTTCCAAGTTCATCAGTCGAATGGAATTGATTTTCAATGGTGGTTTACATTGTTGTTGCTGTCGCAGAAGCCGTCTTTTTGTAATGCGTTCTTGTGCTTCAGTTTGAGCTTCCTCCCGTACTCTCTCTTTTTCCTTCATTCTTTGCTTTCCTTGATGAATTTGTTGGAGCATCTCCAGTGTGAGTGGTAGGTGATATCTCCTTAGTCGACACCCACTAATCCAGTTTGGCATTTCTTCACCTGCTAATGTAGCAAGCTTGACAGCCCCACTTTGTGATAGATCATGAATCACAAATGGTCCCATCCCTCGCTTTTTCAGTTTCTTGGCATGTTGCTTCAAGGTATAAACAAGTATGTAATCACCTGTTTTAAACTCTTTGGTACGCACATGTTTGTCCAAAAATTCCTTTTGTCTTCTCTTTTTAGCATAGATCAAAGCGACAGCTCGTAAGCGGAGTTTATCTAGCTTTTCAAGATCATTAATTCGTGAAGAGAGTTCATGCCCTGTCCAATCCAAGCTTGTTGCTACTCGTAGAGTTGGGATTAAAAACTCTATGGGTAGTATAGCATTTAGCCCAAACACCATGTTGTATGGTGTTGTTCCTATTGAGGTTTTGTAAGCTACCCTGTATGCCCATAGTGTTGAGTGTAGCTGCTGATCCCAATCAGTCCTTGAATGTGACACTATTTTAGTGAGAACCGTGCATAGTGTTTTATTTGTGGCCTCCGCTTGCCCATTGGCCTGTGGATGGTATGGTGCTGATTTTCTATGTATGACCATGAAATCCTCTAGTAGATATTCAATGACTTCATTGAGGAAGTGTGTTCCACGGTCACTGACAATTTCTATTGGTAACTCGTAACGTACAAAAACATTCTCATACAAAAATTGAGCCGTGGTGTGTGCATCAGCTTTTTGTGTTGCTTTGTCTTCGACCCATTTTGTGAGATAATCCGTAGCCACAATGATATATTGGGTATGGGTGCGATATGCAGGGGGTGATATAGGTCCCACAAAATCAATGCCCCACTTTGCAAATGCCCTTGCCCCCATCATTGGCCTTAATGGCATCTCATCTCTTTTGATTGGTACCTTGGTGGGTTGACATGCATCACAATGTTTGACAAACTCCTCGGCATCCATGTGCAATGTAGGCCACAAAATTCCTACGGTTAAGACAAGTGTTTCCGTCTTATCACCCGAAAAATGGCCTCCACTTACTCCGCTATGTGCATGTTCTAGAATCAGCAGGTATTCTCTTTCACTTGCACAAATTCTAAGTTGGTTGTCATTTCCCCGTTTATAGAGTTGATTTCCAATTAGCTGAAAGTCACGAGCTTCCAGCTCTATAGCTTTCTCCCGTGCTCTTGTAGTGTTCTCAGGGAACGTTCTAGTGGTTAGGAAGTCAATGATATATTGACTCCATGCAGGTGCTATGTTCACCTGAAACAAAGTTGCGTGATCCATTGGTCGTTTGGTACTACATACTGTATAATTGGTAACATAAGAATGTGTATCCGCATACATAGTTGGCCAATAAACCCCTAATTGTTTCAGTCTTTGGTGTGTTTTCACTGTCGAACAATGAAATGCACAACCCTGCACATGAGCCTCTTCTAGGTAGCACTCGAATTCTTTCGGATTTATACATAATCGTAGGATTAGGTCAGATTCAAGATGATACAACCGTCCTGCTATCAACTGAAAGTTTTTTGTTTGTCGAATTGTTCGCTGTTTGGATCTACATCCCGTATTATCAAACTCACTTCCAAAGGAGAGAATGCTAACTATTTCTTGAGACCATTTGGGTACCATTTCAATGTTGAAAAGATAAGCATCTGGTATGTCATCATCTACCCCTTGAGGAGATTCCCCATTGTGTATTCTTGAAAGATGATCAGCTCGCAGATGAGTTTTTCCCTTTTTGACCACCACTGTGAAGTCAAATTCTAGCAATATAATAAACCAGCGTACGATCCTCCCTGTGTTGCAAGGTTTATTTACTAGGTATAAAAGAGCTTGATGATCCGTGAAGAACACAAATTTGTTTGCAAGCAAATAATGCCGAAATTTCTTCACAGCATAAATCATTCCTAACCCTTCCCTCTCGGTGGTTCTGTAGTTCTTTTCTGCACTGTTTAATTGTCGGCTCGCATAGCAAACTGGAAAATCCATTGTTCCGTCTCCAGGTTGAGCTAGAATGCTTCCAATGGCATATGCAGAAGCATCAATGTGCACATGGAATATCTTGTCCCAATCTGGTGCCTTTAGCACAGGTGCGGATATAAGGTTTTCTTTCAGCCTTTGGAATGAAGTCTCACACTCATTGGTCCATTCGAAATTGACTAGCAAACGATACAGAGGTTGTGCGATGACCGCATACATGTAGATGAATCTTTGATAATATCCACAGTGCCCCATAAAGGATTGCACTTGTTTTGCATTAGTAGGCCTGGGCAGGTCTTCAATGACTTTGACTTTGTCCAGGTCTGTGGTTATGCCGTTTCTTGAGACAATGTGTCCTAAGATTCGTCCTTGCTTAACCATAAATACACACTTTTTCGGGTTTAGACAAATTCGATATGTTGTGCACTTTTCAAAGACCTTTTGCAAATGGTTGATATGTTCCTCTCGCAGAAGAGAGTGTACACACAGGTCATCCATGTATATTTCTAAGAATATTCTTAGGTATTCCTTGAAAGCGTGAGTCATTAACCGTTGGAAAGTGGCTGGTGCATTTGTTAAGCCAAATGGCATAACTCGATATGCATAAATCCCCCATTCTGTGGCAAAAGCTGTTTTGTGTTGATCCTCCCTTGCTATTTCCAATTGGTTGTATCCTGAAAACCCATCCAGAAAGGAATAAGCCCGTTTCCCGGCCACTCGCTCAAGGACATGTTCTGTAATTGGCAAGGGATAATTATCCCTTATGGTTGCCGCATTCACCTTTTTGAGGTTTACACACACTCGTAGTTTTCCATTCTTCTTAGGAACAAACACAATAGCTGAAACCCAATCTGTATGTTCAATTTCATAGATGAACTCTGCGTCCATCAGCCTATCAATCTCTTCTTTGATTCGTTTGGCAAATGTGTCATTATATGTATAAGGATGTTGTTTGCTAGGTTTTGCATCCGATTTTAAAGGAATTGTATGTTGGCATATCAATGGATCAACTCCTTTAAGGTCTTTATAGGACCAAGCAAACACATCTTTATATTTCGTGAGAAGTTGTGTTAGCTGTGATTCCTCCTCATGCTCTAAATCATTAGCTATATAGATCGGCTGGGGCTTTTCACCTGGTTCTGCGAGGTCTATTCTTTTTTCATTTTTAGGTCCATCGTAAGATTCTTGGTTGGTTCTCTCCCAGATTGGTGGTGTCATGATGATTTTTCTATCTTGGATAGTAAATTTCCTATAGTGTGGTGGTACGTTCATGTTGCCCTTTCTTGACTTCCCTTTACCATCACTATCCTCTTCAATAGTCCATATCTCCCTCAAAGACCGTTTCAGTTCTTGGTATTTTTGTTTACGCTCCAGTTTGGTCCACTCTTGGTCTTTTGTTGGTTCTTTTTTTTACTTTTCAGATTTTTGTGATTTTGTTTCAGCCCTAGCTTTTCTTTCCTGTTTTATTTCTTCTCGCGTTCGTTCTTTTCGATTTTCTGAGAATTTCCCTGATATTTGATCTTTCACACAATCCTCTGCTTTTACAAGCATCAAATAGTGAGTTTTACCTTTTATCCTGGGCATCAGGTTCTCTCTCACTTTATTTTCGGCTCTTTTCTTCCTATAGCGTTCTTGGCGTCTAGGGTGTTGATTAGAAAAATCATAAAACTTGATATTCTCGGCTTCATTCCCACGCTCACTGGAGGTGTCCAAACACTCATTATCTGCCTCATCATTTACTTCCAGTTGTTCAGAAGAGTTGTAAAACTCTTCTTTTTCTTGAGGTACTACCGTCTCTTTTTCTGGCACCACGCTTACCATGTAATAGGGCAGCACATCGTAACCATCCTTATCGCAAAATTTTGTTGTTGGACTGTCGGTAATGGTACAGACATCTAACGTCGCCAGTATGTGTTCCCATTCTAGAGGCTCCAAGGCATCTTCAGGGAATGGTTCCGGAATATACTCTTTGTCCTCAATTTCTCCCTCTAAGACGCATTCCTCTTTCCTTAAGCTTCCACAATGTGAAGCTCCGCACATCCATAGCTCTTTTGGTTGCCCCAACCATGCTGGTAGCTCTGATCCTGCTATTGTAGCCGAATCAAACTCTTCCACCGGTGTTTGGTTTACATCTTTGTAACTATGGTCTTTCAGTTGTATTTTAGTTGTCGTCTCGCCATGTCTGAGGTATATGTGGTCATAACCCCAATCTTGGACCATCTTCAGTTGTCGCATGAATGGTCGTCCCAAGATTATCTCATAATTGTTCTTTTTTGTCAAAATCGACTATTGCAAATGTATGCTCATACTCGATCCCGCACGAAGTGACAATTACTTTTTCCAAGAGTCCGAGAGGCTTTTCCATGAAACCATCTGCCAACTGCAGCTTCATTCTGGTAGCCCTCAGAGCTGGTTTTTCCCATTTTTTCCAGATTTCCTTGGTGGCGATAGCAACTCCAGCTCCACTGTCAAGAATGGCTTTGGAAACTACTCCTTGGAATTCTACAGGTAGCGTTGTGTTTCCGTCTTCTCCCTCACAATATTCTCCCACCTTATTCAATGGTACCGGCCTAGTGTTTAGGTTAGGTCTGTCCAATTCCCTGATTCCTTCTTGTAGTTTCAAGGTGGGGTCCTTCACTCCAAATTTTTCTAGGCATTTTCCTACTGTGGTCCACATGTTTGGCCTTAGCCTTAGGAGTTCTGCTAACGTGATTGTGCATGCCACCGGGGTGGATAACAGCTCAATCAATCCTTGTGAATCCATCACCTTGTTAGACGAAAGTCTTCGAGATGGGATTGCTCTCACTTCCGACTTAGCTTCATATTCTCCTAGGTAAGAGGGTAAGGTTCTCAAAGAGTCTGGTTGGCTGTTCCCCGAACTAATAGATCCTTGGTCTCCCCCTTGTGAATGTATCTCAAAGTTTATTTGTGATCTTGCCTCAAGTTCTTCAATAGGAGGTAGGATCACATTCTTTTCTTTTCTCGTGCTATTCATGTGGTCATTCATCCTATTAGCCTAGTTGGCCTCTCTGATTTGCTTCCACAGATCATCTAGACCATTACCGTCCTTTCCTATTTCTACCAATATTTTAGGATGGACCCCGTCACTTGCCTCATCGGTGGTATTGGGCACTATGATAGGCTCTCCCCTGGATTCATATTTATTAGTGAGTCTTTCTTTTGTTTCCTCATGTTTCTCCAATGTTGGTTGGATAGGGGTTGGAGCTGGTGCGTCATGGAAATTTGCCGATTTTCCCAACAGGTCTTCCATCAACGATTGAGCCGTCTCGATCATCTTTTTACACATATCCAACCTTTGTTTTTCTATTTCTGCATATGGATATGTCATCCACCTTTGCTCCTGGGTCTGGTTTTTTTTAAGTCGAGCTTCATAGGATTTTAGAAGCGTATCCAGCTGCTCGTTTACCTTGTCTGCCAGCACAGATCCTCTTGATCCTGCACTTTTGGGCTCAGCTAATTCCTTTGGTGCTATGGCTGCTGTGGTGTGTGAGCTTAGGCTAGCTAGATCTTCTAACCGCTCCAACCTGTTCTTTGTATGTTTCAACTCATCGGATAGGGCTGTTTGCTCTCGCTCTTTCCTGGATTTCCTACGCGTCTTTCTTGCCTTCCAAGTGCTTCTCGGATTTTTTGTTTCTGAACTTTGGGCATCTGTTTTTGGTTCTTCTATTATGGGTTCGTTCGTCCTTCTTTGGGCTTGGGCCCGTGTCACCGCCTGAACAGGTATGACTGTTTCATTTTCTGATACTCCACTGGAGGGTACTGTTTCCAACAGGTTCAAGGTGGCTTTTGCTCCTTTACTCGGGTTTTTAGGGCAATCAAGAATCAAATGAGTAATCCCACATTCTGGGCAATACGCATTGACTCTAATGATTTCATCATGGGGACAGTCTCTCAACCAATGGTCTCCGCCACACTTGTAACAGGGGCCCTTGGGTTGTTGAGGTGCTCCTTGAGCTCCTCGTTGCTGGTAAGTCTGTCTCTGTCCGCCCATGCCTCCATTGGCTATGAACAACAATGTTCGTTCATCTAAGCTATATCTTCCTTCTCTTGCGGCCTGTGCAGCAGTTGGAGGTCCGCTATAACATATGCGCGGTATTATCGCTCACATTACCACAAAAAAACAAACAAACTTGAACTATAAAAATTCCCGTACGTGGCAAATACTGCGGCAAAGCTGGCGGTAATGGTCTAGCGGTAACTGATGCGGTAATGGATGCGGCAATATTTCCGCAAATATTACCGCGTGCTTTGCTGCAATAGTACCCTCACATATTACAGCGTCAGGCTTATCGCGAGCATTACCGCGAAGGGATTTATTATAAGAAAACAGATGACCGTTTGGATTGTCCTTTGCAGGACCATCCAAAAGGTCATCTATTTTTTTATTTATTTTAGTTATTTTACAAAATTATTATTAATTACAACAATATATCACAATTGGACAATACATTGAGCCAAAAAAAGATTGATAATTTCATTTACATAAGTGGAATTACAATTGGGGGAGGTATTGAGCCAAAAAATGATAGGTATTGCATTTACATAAAGGGCAAAAAAAGCCCGCGTGTACAAAATAGAGTATGGTCATGTGGGATAGGGCAAACAGGGCCCGCGTATACAAAATAGAGGATGCTCATGGGGGAGTTGGCGGCATTTTACGTGGAACTCCTTGACTCTGCAAAACCATAAAAAAGAAACAATTAACACTTTGTTATTTAATATTTAATATAAAATCAACAATTTGATTATTTAGATAAGATTAAACTTACATGTTGCAAAATTTTGCACGCATTTTCGAACTCCTCTCGAGAGATCATTTGATTTTCAAACAACCAACACCAAGTTTGATACTCGGTATGGTTCTCTCTATATCTCTGCACTTCTCTGGTCGGGCGACTCATGGTAATGTTATACTGACAAAAAATAGCAACCAATTAATTAAATGAAAAACATTAGATTTTTTACAATAAAACTAATATTTTTACTTACATATTTGTCTTTCCAAGCCGTTTTTCCTCCCGAACCATAATGCGTAGGAGTCTGATGGGATCTGGCCTCAACTTGACGCGTATACATCCTCGCACCGGTTGCCTTTTCGTCCTCTTTCTCGCCCATAGCGGTCTCCCACTCCACATCATGGACATTTCCTGGCCGATAGCTATGCTCTGGAGACTCCATTGTCTTCTTTGCCGCTCTCCTCACACTAGATTTTTTGTTCTTCAGAAATGTTTTGACATGCTCTTGCAACCATTGCCTTGAGAATTGTTGCCCCTCACGGTTGGGAAAACGCATGTGCATGGTTGTCTCTATATATGTGAGGTTGTAGGAATCTTTCTGATCAAATTTGAGAAAACAATTGATATGTGTGGAGTGGATTAATTGGTTGACGTATGTGCGGAATCTCCTGCCCTGTGCTGTCCCGAGATCCACCATACCTCCTCTATGAACCTGGTAGTATAACCCGCGAGCATCTGGTGAAGGCATGTCGTGTTCCTCATCTTCTGCTGGAGCAGGGAGCGGTGACTGTGGAGGAGAATCTGTAGTACTCCCCCCCCCCCCCCCCCAAAAAAAAAAAAAAACAACAACTAGCTCCGCTCCCTCGTCGAGATCGACCGGCGCTAGCGCGCGAGCTGCCCTGACGCTGACTGCCAGAAGAGAGCCGACGTAAATCTAGGACAGAAGGTGGGATAGGTGGACGCCCGTGGCGTCACACCCAACGGCGTCGGACCCTGGGGCGTTGGACCCTGTGAAGGAAAAGTTGAACCTGGAGCTGTAGGTGGAAAACTCTGCAGGTATGGAGTGCCACCAGTCGGAGTAGAGACCTCTGATAATCCAAAAGCTGCTAGCTGCACCGGTGAATAGCGCTGTGTAAGGGTCTGATGTGAACCTAACCACTCAGCCCGAAGACGCAATGCCCTCTCCACATCTGGATCGGTCACAGGTACGGCAGTGGACCCACCTAGAGCGTCCCGAAACCAGCCAAACACTGATGATGACTGGTGTGGAAGAAGAAGACATGGTCTGCATTTATTACGACAAAGATTAAACTAGGGTATAAAATTTGAATATATGATTAAAAATTTACACATTGATTTTTTTCAAACATTGGATTTTTCAACATTGGATTCTCTATAGTATCCAATGTTGAAAGAATCCAATGTGGAAAGAATCCAATGTGTGTCTACAACCTATAAAAGAGTCTTGCAAAGCCTCAAGTGCTAATAAGATTTTAGTGTGTGTATTGACTAATAAGAGATTATTGTGTTTATGATTAGTGTGATCGATTGCGTGATCACTTGGACGATCATTGGGGCTTAATACGTCACCTACGACTTAATCATGGAGGTATGTTTCTGTTTTTGTGTTGATTGTTGTTTAATTTAACATAATTAGTGTGTGTTTTAGTGTTGGCTTGTGTAATTGGCTTGTGCACACACTAATTAGTGTGTGTTAACATACACTAATTAGTGTGTGCATTGGCTTGTGCACACACTAATTAGTGTGTTTTAACATACACTAATTAGTGTGTGCATTAGATTGTGCACACACTAATTAGTGTGTGTTAACATACACTAATTAGTGTGTGCATTGGCCATTTCCATTGGTCAATGCACACACTAATCACACACTAAATAGTGTGTGTATTGACCAATCATGTTGGCCAATGCACACACTAATCACATACACTAAATAATGTGTGTATTGGCCAATCCAATTGACCAATGCACACACTAATCCAAAACTAATTAATGTGTGCATTGACCAATCACATTGGCCAATGCACACACTAATAGCACACTAATTAGTGTGTACATTGGCAAATTACATTGGTCAATGCACACACTAATTACACACAAATTAGTGTGTGTTAATGAGCACTAATTAGTGTGTGCATTGACCAATCACATTGGCCAATGCACACACTAATAACACACTAATTAGTGTGTGTGCGTTGACCAATCACATTGGCCAATGCACACACTAATAGCACACTAATGTGTACATTGACCAATCACATTGGTCAATGCACACACTAATCACACACTAATTAGTGTGTGAATTGGCCAACCCCATTGGCCAATGCACACACTAATTAATGTGTGCATTGACCAATCACATTGGCCAATGCACACACTAATAACACACTAATTAGTGTGTGCATTGACCAATCACATTGGCCAATGCACACACTAATTAGTGTGTACATTGACCAATCACATTGGTGAATGCACACACTAATCACACACAAATTAGTGTGTGTTAATGAGCACTAATTAGTGTGTGCATTGACCAATCACATTGGCCAATGCACACACTAAACACACACTAATTAGTGTGTGCATGGCCAATCCCAAATTTAACATATTAGGTTATGCAAGTAATAAAATCTAACAAGTTTAGATTTTGCAAGTAACTAATAATTAACAAATTTAAGTTTTGGTGTGTCTTTACTTACACTAATTAGTGTGTGCACACACACTAATTAGTGTGTGTAATTAGTGTGTAAAGAACGTACACATGCACTAATTAGTGTGTAAAGAACGTACACATGCACTAATTAGTGTGTGTAATTAGTATGTGTGTATGCATGTGTGTGCATGCGTGTGTATGAGTGTATGCATGTGTGTATGCGTGTGTATGCGTGTGAAAAAATCAAAAAACATAACAACAAAACTTACATGGAATTGAAGCGCTTGTTGGGAGAGGGTAGGAGAGTGGAAGAGTAGAGATGGTGGAGAGTAGAAGAGTAGAGATGGAGGTAGAGCTCAAGGTTGTGAGGTTCACGCTCTCGGCTTCTGTGGAGAAAACGATGAAATTCGAATTTTAGGGCTTTGAACTTCGCGGGGCACGCGGGTGCCCCTATTTATAAAAAAATTTGAAATTTGATTTTCCGCTCCTATTACCGCGAGCATTACCGCGTCTCTTACCGCAAACATTACCGCATATATTATCGCGGCAAAAATTCGGGCCAAATAAACAGATGGCCACGTTCTGACATTATTGCTATTGATCCTCACAATCTATTGGTACTATGTTTTTTATAAAATATATATAAAATGAAAGTATTTCTAGTACTTTGAAATTGACATTTTTACCTAAATGGTTAATTTTTACTTTTTACTGATATTTTATTAACATTATTTGGTAATTTGATTTTAATTAGTGTATGTAATTTATTAATGTAGGTTGCTTGGGATGATTTTGGCCCGTCCACTGAACCGGATAGATCACAGTGGTTGGCCGAGCGATTACCATGCCCATGCGTGCGGTGCAAATGCGCCATTGCTCGACTTCGACGGATATGCTTGAGCCATGTAGAAGATTATGGACTATGGGACGATCCTCACAAGCGTGCACGGATGGAAAAAAACGATCCGCAAATTGTTGCGGCTATTGTCGTCACCCCACATTGGCGTGTGGTTGGTGGAGGAGGAGAAAGGAGGGTGGAAGAGCGCATGCGCCAGGAATCCATTAGAGAGGGAGGAAGCACATCAAATCATCCAAGTACTGCTGCTCCCTCTTATCCGAGTGACCACATCCCATCTCCTTACGTGGATGCAGAAGACGACCATTTGCATAGAATGGTTGAGGATCTCTTTGCATGAGAGGAGGAGCATGAACCAGAGTGTGCATGCGAAGAAGCTTCCGAGAGATGAGCTACTCGATTCGGCACACACCGCACTATATGATAGATGCTCTTACTCCATTTTAAGGCTTCTCTCGAAGTCCTTAACCTTCAGGTGATGTTTGGATGGAGCAATGCTAGTGTCGACGCACTTTTGAGGTATGTTTACAGATTGTGAAGGATGCTTGTGGAGTGCATAAATTAGCTTCTAATGTACTTTCTTCTTGTGATAGGTTGCTAGGAAAGATGCTGCCAGCTGGCAATCACATGCCAGAGAACAGACGAAAAGCCCACGAAGTGGTGACTGCATTAGGGATGGATTATGATCGCATTCATGCTTGCGTGAACGATTGTGTGCTCTTTCGTAATGAGCATGCCGATTGTGACACATGTCCATCGTGCGGGGAGCCTAGGTTCAAAGAAGGAATGCAGAGCAACAGAATTCCACATAAAGTTTTGAGGCATTTTCCACTCATCCCTCGCATCCAACACATGTTTAGATCAAAGGGTACGAGCGAGCTTTTGAGTTGGCATGCAAAAAACCGCTCCACAGATGGTATTATGAGAGTGCCAGCTAACTCACCAGCGTGGAAGCACATAGAGGACACATGGCCAGAGTTCAGGGATGAGCCTCGTCACTTGAGGATTGGGTTAGCTAGTGATGGAGTGAATCCATTTGGGCACCGCTCTACTTCATGGAGCACTTGGCCGGTGGTTGTTGTAAACTACAATATTCCGCCTTGGGAGGCAACAAAAAAGGGAAACATTTTACTATCACTTCTCATTCCAAGAAAGCACAAGGTGAAAAACATGGGTGTATATCTGCAGCCTCTTATTGATGAGCTTCAAGAACTATGGAGAGGCATAGATGTCATTGACATTTCACGGCCACCACGAGACCGCAATGCCGTCATCAAGTGCATCCTCATGTGGACCATGCATGATTACCCAGGATTTGGAGAGGTATCTGGTAAGTATGAACATGTTAATTGTACTCTTTGCTTTAGGTTTATCGTCTCATGTGTAACGTTTGTTTACCTCTTGGCAGGATTGGCAACATCTCGACATAGTGCGTGTCCCACTTGTGGCCCTTCCCTTGTGACAGAGAGACCTCCTCTTCTTGGAAAGGTGATCTATCCCAACAACCATCGCTTCCTACCTCCTTCACATCGTAGATATGCTCCCCCTATCAATGGAGTGCGGCCGTTCCATTGGAACATGGTTGATTGGGCGAAGCATTGGGAGGAGCATCATGGTACCTCAGCGCCTCCCAATGGGTTGCCAAAGGGCATGTCGAGGTACTCAATCTTCTTGTCGCTCCCCTATTGGGCTTCGTTGAAAATTCAGCAAGTATTGGACCCTATGCATGTATTCAAAAATGTTGGGCAAGCTATATGGGATCACATAATTGGCAAGAAGGATTCATTGGGTGCTAGGGAAGATTTAAGAGCCATTAGACGTCTCCCCCCTTCAGCCACGCCCCGCATGGGGGAGCGGGGAAAGATGATTCTCCCAAAAGCACCATGGATAATGTCAAAGGCAGAACAAGAGCGGACAAAGCAAGTTATTGCATCCATCAGTACTCCAACGGGATATATGCGGTCACTCAAAGGTGCTTTCACAAAAACCAAAAAGGGTGGCTCCACTCAATTGTATGGATTGAAATCCCATGATTGGCATAAAATCCTTTAGGTAAGAGTAGAACAATTTGTGGTGTCTATGTGTCCTTATATATAGGTTGACATTCACTAAGATGTTTTATTGCTTGTAGTTTGTACTTCCCATAACTATTAGTGGTTATGGGGACACTAAGGTGAAGGCTGCAATATTCAAAGTGGGTGAGATTGTGAGGTAATGGATTTTTTTCAAGTACTATATCATGTTGTGCATGCATGAACTTTGGAATTTTTTTTCATCTACTATATAATGTTTGCCCTGTAGATTTGTGAGCTCCAAGGAGATAGAAGTAGAAGCCATACCAGTAGCCCATCAGCTAGCAATAGAGGCAGTGTGTGCTATTGAGGATGCATTCCCACGTACAATCCTTGTTAGCCAAATACAACTTCACCTTGTTGAGGAGATTGCCATTTGTGGGGTGGTTCACTCTAGATGGATGTTCTTCTTGGAGAGATTCTTAAAGACTTTAAAGGATTTTGTTAGATTGAGGTCACAACCGGAGGTATGCAAAATAAATACAATATAGATAGCATTTAAACGCTATGGAGTTACTAATAAAAATATGTGGTTTTAATGTTTTCAGGCGAGCATGGCAGAAGGTTGGGTGGTGCAAGAGGCATTTGTGTATGTCTCACAGTATCTCATCACAATGGATCCATCATTGCCTCGTTTGTGGAGTGAAGAAGAGGATCCTAGGAAGCACTCAACCATTCCCAGTGGAAAAGGCTCACTCTTGGTCATGGATAGAGAGTTTCATGCCATAGTCAACAACTACTCTTTACTCAATGCCACTATCATGACCAAATGGGTCAATATGTACTTGGAAGCCCGCGCAGCTAGAGAAAGGGATAGATATGCATGGAAGAGGTCCCATGGAGGTAGACGTGCACCTCCTTTCCCTAAAGAGCTTGCAAAATATCCTGACTTGATTCAAGTAGAGTGGATCCATAATGCCATGACCAATGCCAAAGCACAAGGAGAACAAATAAGCCCTAAAGAATGGGAGTATGCGCGAGGATGCTTGCGCAAGGTGAGTGTGTATATGTTATGTATGCATGTATGCAAATCACTTAATGAAATGCGATGTAACCTCTTATGCATTGTGATTGTAGGGTCTCATTTTCAACTCCATTTGGTCCGAAGGCCGACATTTTCGCACCCGCAAGATAGATGAGCTTCGGACCACTAATGATTGTGGCGTGATGGGAAACTTTGACACAACAACCGATGAGGTCAGATATTGTGGTACTATAGAGAGAATAATCAAAGTGGATTTCAGATCTTTTCAGAAAATCCTCTTTGAGTGTCGATGGTTTGCGAGTGAGGTCAAAAGACATGAAAATGGGCTCATTATGGTGGATTCCATACAATTCCATCGGGGAAAAACTGACAACTTGGTGTATCCTAGTAGTTGTGAGCAAGTAATTTAGGCTATGTGCAATTAACTTAAATTAAACATTTAAGTTATGTATATCAGCTTATTCGTAGTGTGTGACGTATAGGTCTTTTATGTGCCATGTATATTTCAAAGAAGACTTTGGTATGTCATTCCAGTCACGCCGCGGGGTAGATCTATCTTTGTAGAGATGGACATTGAGCCAGTAATTGATCCCATCATACCATCACCACAAGATGCAGAGGAAGATGTAGTAGAAGTTGAAGAAGGTCAGCCAAGCCTTGCAAATAGTCATCTTGAGGAGGAGGAAGAGGGAGAAAGCGATGATGATTCTACAGGAGGTGATGGAGAGGAGGAAGAATCTCTAAATTTGTTTATTGATTTGAATACTATGGGTCTAAATATGGATCCTAGTGCTTGTAGAGATCTTATACAAGATGAGAATTAAAAAAACTCTCCATTCTTTCACTTGGTGTAGTATATGATTAATTTGCAAATGTTTCGTTATGTGCTTATGAATAGTATTTGTAATGGTTTTGTTGTGAGTTCAATGATTTATGTATAGAATTTTTAGAGTGAAAGAGAGATTAAGTGAAGTGAGCAAGCATTCTGGAGAGTGTAGGAGTTGTATTGGATTTAAATGGAAACCCGCTGGAGAGGGAGGGGGAAGGGGGTCCAGCCTGTCTTAGAGGTAATGTTTGCGGCAATAATCGCGGATATTTGCGTGGTAATATGTGCAGTAAAGTGCCGCTTCTGCATCAAAACGATTCTCTCTCCTCATTTTGAATTCCTCTCTCTTGTTTTGCAGTAATGGCCCACGGTAAACACCACGATCTCTCATAGTGGTCCTTGATTCCCTATCATGCTCCATGGATCTGGTGTCGAGGGTTCTTCCGGTGGATAATAGACAGGGTTTGCCGCATATCCGTTGGGATCCTCATAATATGCATGCATAGGCACCAAAGCCTTTTCTTCTGATTCAGTTACCGTTGGGGTGTATCTTACACCAACTGGTCGTAATCCTGGTAGGGGTGGTTGTTGCCCCAACACCGGTTGTGGTCTCTCTACACCTACAGGTCCTGGTAAGTTGCCTGCTTGATATCTAGGCATAGGTGGAACTTGAGGGGAAGCTACAGGAGCTTGGGGAGCATAAGGTCTCTCCCTCACATATCCCTTGTTATAGTAACATTCCTCGGTCCCATGGTTTGTCCATTTTTGTTCAATAGCACACCACTTAGGCTGTTTAGCCTGGGGTTTGGCGTACAAGTTGATCTTTTTTAGCACTTCATCTACGAGCTGCTCCTGATTTACCGCTATTTCTCCTTTCAGTGTTGTCTTGGAGGACTTGCTCCCACTTTGCTGTGAAGATGAATCGTCATCAAGGTCCTTGAACTCCCCTTCTTTGTAGACCGCACAATTGTCCACAAGGTACAAAGCTTCCTTGGTCAACTCATTCAATGTAGTGCTCCTCTTCATATGTAAGTCTTTCTGGAGATCTGCATTCCTTAGTCCTTGGATGAATATCAGCATAAGTCTGGACTGAGTTGACAGTTCTTCAACAGGACAGAACTTAACATATCTCTTTAGTCTTAGGGCTGCCTTCCGTACAGATTCTCCATCTTTTTGTTTGAATTTATGGATTTGTGAGACGCTATTATGAGCTATTCCCCTTTGAGAGAATTCCTCAATAAACTCGTCAAACACTTCCTCCATCGACTCAAAGTCTCTACGCTCCACAGAGTCAAACCAAGTTGCATCATCATCCTCTAGGGTTAGTCCAAACCCTGCGAATTGGGTAGGAAAGTCTAACACCTCTTCGGCTCTAATCACACGTACAAAGGCTGCTACATGATCTCTTGGGTTTCTGTTTCCTGTGTATTTCCTGTTTACCCATTTTTGCACTTGAGAAGGTCTAATTCTGCGATGGTCTGCAAACCTCATCATTGGATCACCCCTTCCAAGTCTATACCCCTCCTCAGGCCTTCTGTAATAGGTTGGTTCCTCTCCCAACGGTGCCCCTAAGCCATAATTTCTAACGGTTCTCGCCGGAGGTGGTCCTTCTCTTTGAACTCGTTCCATGGGTGGTCCTCCAAGCTCGCTCGACCCTTGTGTCTTTGGCTTACTCTCTGCTTGATACCTTGAATAGTGTGGGGGTTCTTGTAAAGCCCTAAGCCCTCGTGCAGCTGGATAACCCTCTTGGTTTTGGTCTGGTTCCATTGTTTCACTTTGTCAAAGCCATGCCTGCAATGATGGCTGGTTTGCTGGTTGGTCTTGGTTGGTGAATGCTTGTGGTCTGGTGGAATGTGATGTAGCGTCATACTCATCTGAAAACGGATTCGTTGACTTGCTTGGGGTGTGGGCGGCTCTCGGTATTTACTCAGGGGCGTATGCGGATACTCCTGGACCTGTTGCTCTTTCTACTTCCTCTGGAAGAATACGTTGCTATTCTCGCCCATATCTATCAACAAAAACTATGCCCTTTCCCGTAGCAGTTTCATAAGAGAATAAGTAAAGAACCTTGTCTTTGCTTAGTTTGTCTATGTATGGTTCTTTACTGCGAAAGTAAGAGACAATACCCTCGCTCTCGTGTTTGTAGATTCCCACATTCTCGTTATAAGTTGGAACCCTGATTGTTTTCTTATCATACATGAAAATAGCTCTGTGCCGATCAATGTTTGGTGGCGGCTCTTGAGTTTCTAAAACCATTTTCTCTTAGCCACGTTGTCTCCATATCTGCTGTAATCTTCAGGGTTGCTAACTATTAAATAGTGGTTCCCCTTTTCGTCTCGGAATCTATCTCCATCATCATACACGTGGATTATCTCCAATCTTTGTATTGGCTTCTCTTCAATGCAAATGCACTTGCGACCTCGATAGTCAGAATAGACTAGGGCTCCTCTTGAGTTTGTTCCCTCCAAGAAGATCACCGTAAGCCTGGAATCATTCAAAGGATTTTGGGAGGTACTTCCTCTTCGCATAGGTCCATCATAGGTGAAACATCCTGGCTGTTGGCTACCCATCATGAAGAAAGATTTGTCTGACGAAGTGTCAGTATCACTACCTTCCTCAATAATCGGTGCTAGTGGATCTAACCTTGCCTGAGTTACACTCTCTTCGGTGGACACTACACTACCTTGGTCACCTGCCACCTTCTGGTCTCTAACAATGTATCTTCCTGATCTCAAATTCATCAAACTTATCAATTCAACTTATCACAAGTTCAACCACTAACCTGGCAATGGATCAGTTTCTGCACAACTTCTTGCTTTGCTGCCAAATAGACCTGTACACAAGAGTTTTAATTTCGGCAATTGAATCACCGCTCTTATCTGCTAGAGGTTACCTTAGTAATGATTGGTATAACTGGAGAGTTAATCTCAACCACTACTGTATTTTATACACTGTTGATGTTCCGGATTAGGTTGCTAACCTGAAACAGTACTTTTCTCTGATGTTGGCCAATTTAAGCGAAAAAGCTTGAATTCAGTCTTTGCTTTGTCAAATGGGCAACCAAGGTCCAAATTTACTTCTGAAAGGAGTTCTGGAACCCGTAAGCCAAATAGAACCTCACTGTCTAGGCCAGGTCAAATTTTCCATGCATAATGCCCCAATAGACATCCTACGCGTAGGATGTCTCCTGCTGCATTTTGCCTGGATTCCTGCACTGTATTTTCCCCTCGTTGTGCTGAGCTTACAACTGTTTTTACTTTTTGATTTGGACTTCTAGAAGCTGGTCAATGAGTCAGAAATCTGTTCCGACGGCCTGGTGATGCTGTTGATCAGTCCAATCAACTCCAAATTGGACCAAAATTGACTAGCAGGCTTGCCTTAGGCTATATAACACCTTACAACGCTCAAAGTTCAATTATGGCTTCATTTTCTTGCATTAGACATCCTACGCGTAGGATGTCTTTTTTATCAGAATGGCTTTAAACTCAAGACTTAAGCTCTCCTTGAGCTGATGATCACCTTGGTATACTCAGATTTCAGTTTGGAGTCCCAAATCACTCAGAAGACATCCTGCGCGTAGGATGTCTATTTGGTCTGTTTGACCCCAGATTTGTTCCACAGCTTCCCCCTGATGTCAGTATCCCAGTGGTATGCTTAGATCTTGATTTGGATGTCAAAAGTCCTAAACTTCAGCTGTTTTTTCTTTTTCAGTCAAAAGTGCTAAAGTCCACTTTGAACCCAATTTTCTTACCCGACTGAGGTGAAACCCCTTTCAGTCACTCAATATATCATGAAAGACACACTCATGCAGCCATCTTATGGTTTTTGTTTCAAGTTGATGTTTTGGCACTAATTGGGTAGGATTTCTAGCAATTTCAGTCTATCTGGCCTTATCCTGTCAAGAGATGGCCAAGTTTCCACTTTCCAGTTGAAATTAGGGTAAACCCTACCTTCAGAACACACTGGTCAACTCAAAATCCCAAAATCCCTTCCAGATTGGCCTGTAGACATCCTACGCGTAGGATGTCTCCTGGCTTAAAATTAAAGTTTTTTTCTGACAGAAATGCTCCTGATGCTCTGTAGGCCTATCAGAAACACTCACAGTAACTTTTGGATTTCAATTAGGCTTTCAACCACACTTTTGCGTCTTTTACAAACTTGTAATGATTTTACCAAGCAAGTATACATGCATGAAATGCTCTAGATCGGAATCATGATGTTCTACTTACTCTACTCCTACCTACCATGAGGAAATGGTGATAATGGTGTTTTTGGTTGCTTTTCTGGACTCTCCGGACTCTCAAGCTCTACTCTCACCGCTTCTACCACTCCCACTTCTACTCTAGACTCGACTACTACTTAAAACTACGTAAGTCTACCTCCTCTACCTAAGTCGAAGGATCTAGGCTAGACAAACGCTTCCTAGACTCCCTCTAAGACCTAGAGAGTCCTCCACCCTCTGATCCTATCTAAATGTAAAGCGAGACTCTTGGCAAGCCAAAAATCCCAATCCTCAAGGATTAGTCTCGGTCACCTACCTAAGGTTTTCGTCCCTGGCAGCGGCGCCAATGTTGGACGGGTACGCCGCGACGGACGTCAGCACAGCGAGAACTCACCTAACAAGTAATGTCAGCTAAGGACGAAGCTCGACCCGCAGGCGCGTGGAAGCAAGCATAAGGTGTCAACCTACACTCGACCAACTCCTAACTAATTCCTACAGAGACTCCTGCCACTTGTCTAAGTCACAGTCTTCAAGAGAACAAAAGAGGATGCTTCCTACAACACTTGCTAGAGGCGAATACCTATCAAACACTTCCGAAACACCATAGAACTTGAAGGAGACCCTACTAATACCTATAGGCCACTCTCCCTAAGGTCTGTGAACCAAAATCACGACGATGTCTGGCCGAAATCTGTAGGTCTTCATTTCCAAAATATGAAGTGCCTAATGTGTAGTTCTACTCAATGTGAACGCGTGGATATGCTGCAATGCAAAATCGGACAACGTATGCTCACCCAAACAACCGATGAAGCTCATAGAAGGAGCTCCCAAAGCCAGACCGTACGCGCGCAATGTTGGTATCGGCTCGTAGCTCTAGTCGGGGGCAACACGCTGCACTTCTCCACACTCGATTCCGACCACCATAGCACACGTAGTGTCAAGACAAAGCTCACACTCTCTCTAACGTACACAGTACGCTCACTCACAAACTTAAACTTGTTTAAAATGACAAAAGGTTTTTCATTAAGGTCAAAAAGTGATATATATACCTTACAACTTCTCAAACCCTAAAGTTTCAAAATCATCCATCTACTCCATCTAACTATCAAAACTGAGATACAATCTGGAAACTTCTGTAAGTCCCAATATTTACAAGGTGAAAAACCGGGTTTTCCTCAATGAATGACTAATTACAAAAAAAAAAAAATCCTCCGAGTAGTTAGATGCCGTGGGGTGTGTCCAGCTTCTAACAGTACAATAAATTTTTATTGACACCATTAGTGAATGTTATGGCATATTGAATAACATGGTTTTTTGTTCTTTGAGGATGTTTAGCATGTGTGTTAGAGTTTCACAGGGATAGAAGGGGGGGTGGGGTGATGAAGCAAAAAGGCAAGGGGAGTGTGGATTCAACAAGCAAGTCCGTGCATGAAAGGAATTCATGTTTTCCTCAATAGCTAGCAAGGGGACGCAGGTAGATCTTGAACTAAAAACAAAGGCCATCCTCCAAAATGAAAATATGGGAGGGACAAACCACCTACTACTTCTCCCTCTCCCTGCGAAAGTGCAAAGTTTTCTTCATCTAAGGGATCACCAATGTCCAATTTCAAGTAGATAGCCAAAGAGAATCATGACTTGGATACTCTCTCTCTCTCTCTCTCTCTCTCTCTCTCTCTCTCTCTCTCTCTCTCTCTCTCTCTCTCTCTCGCATATGTTGTGTCTTTTTACTTCTACTTTTTAGCTTCAAGGCCACAAGAAACTTCATGCAATTTCCCTTGTGGGAAAAGGAGCCAATTTGTGTCTTTTTGGGTGTAAGTAGATACCCATTGTTAGCTAATTCAATGTGCTAATCAACATATTTATTATGCTAACAAGAAAATAAGGGATGATTTGCTGATGCAAAAACGCTAAGGGATGATGCTGAAAACGCTGACTCTCTACTAGCAAAAATGCTAGATCTACTAAGAAAAATGCCATAGGTGTTGGGTCCTGCGGTGCACTGCTTTCTTGTGCTCCTTGATTTGGTGACTATGTGTCTTATGAATCTTCATGGACCCCCATGGGTCACATATATATGTGATTAAGTCTGGGTCAAGCACTGCTTCCTACAGCCCCACAATTTGAAAATAAAACACTTATTAGTAGAAGGGTCAATGATTTATAATCGGAAGAGGAATGTGTTTTTGAACTAAATAAATCCGAAATTTGAATGCATTTTCCATAAGTGACAACAAAATTCAATAAGGATTCAATTGGGATTTTATGGGGCAAAAATGGGATACTTGCTAGAACAAAAGAGTCCAAAACGGATCCTAAAAGCCTCCAAAAGTGGGCAGTATGGCTAATCAAAAGGTGGGAATGGGAAGCAATGTGTTATTATCCACACAAGCCAACCTAAAGCTAATGTGGATATAAGGGATGTTTTCCACAAGTCTCCCATGTAAGAGAGAAGGTACAAGAAGTAGATCTGGAAATAGACAATTACTTTTACAGGATGTCCAGTGCAAGAGTTACCACATGATGATTGCTTATTGGTTCTCTTTGTAGAGGGCCTGAGAAACAAAACTCTCAAAAAGGACTTACACCTGAAAGCATGCATCACATTGTTGAACAAGTCATTATGGAAGCATTTTATCTAGTCGATAATTGTAAGACATAGAGGGAGATAATGGAGGATGTAGAAACAAACACCAGCAGTGCCTCTTCTACATCCAATGAGTCAACTACAAAACGTAGTGCTCCCCTACTTCAATCAAACAAAATGTGGATCAAGTCTTCAACAATGCTCCATGAGTGATGAAGTGGTGTGCCATCAAGAAGAAATATGCCAATCACAATACTAATGAGTGATTTTATAACCAAAATTATGTGAGGGAAAGTCCATATGGACCTCTAGTGGTGCAACAATTGTCACCACCTCCAAGGTACCAGATTGGACCCAATAATGCAGCACAAGGAGGAGACAAATTGCAACCTGTGTTGGAACAACAACCACCTTTGGCTCATGACAACTTTGAATGTGGAGGTAGCCATTGGGCACAAGATTGTCCATACAAAGGTCAATGAGCAAAAATCTTTGGATTCTATGAGGGGTGTGGGAAGGATCACTTACTTCAACACTGTGCTAAGAATCTTAACATCATGGGGAAAGAAATCATCAATGTCATTGGAATTTTACTATAACATTTTATGGCCTAGTAACTTGTGTGTAGCAAAAAATAGAATAGAGATAATGAGCATTTCATTAGAATAGATTCCTAATGACCATATCAAGAGTGCTTGGATGGAGAGAGAGAGAAACATCAAGGATAACACCTAGTTAGATAGGCATGAACAATATTTCAAAAGAGAGAAAAATTAAGCTATTGACAACAGTTGAGGACTGGATTTACATAGAGTCGTGGTCCCCCCTCCAAAAGGCTTTGTATTATAGGTTTCCCCCACATCAAGAGAGACATTTTACAATACAATACTTTGTGTTCCTTCAATAACTTGCTGGTGAAATAAAGATGGAAGCTTCAAGCACCAAGATTTACACTTGAAAACCACAACATCAATTCCCTCATGGTCTCAGACTCAAGACCTCACACACCTTCGAAGATGGTGAGAGCTAGCAGGGTATGAGAGTAGATCAAGAGGAAGAAGGAGTATTCTTATGAGAAAGAAGTATATCTCCTCACATAATCACTCATAAAATCTTAGCATAGCTTAGTAATTAGCATGGTAGAGGAGATGAGCATGCATTGGAGCTTGGATCTTGGTTGGATTTGCATCACAAAGCCAAGAGTTGTTGGTGTAGGCCTCCCTTCTCACAAGCTTGGAGTAGATAATGAGCATTCCATTACAGCTTGAGAAGGAGAGAGAGTCTTCTTTGCTTCACACATGAGATTGGGTGAGTGTATGTGATAATCCTTGCCAAAATCAGTCCCCCCCCTCTCTTGGTCGACCCCTCATGATTTTTACTCATGCTGGAATCCCATTGGACCCTGCAAATCTTAGCCAATGATAATTAAGAATCATAAGTGATAGCCTTGTGACATGTGTCCCCCTTTTGCCTTTTGTGAGAGCTTCAGGTATTTAATTAATGAAAATAAACTCCGATTGGGCCGCTTACTCTTTTGGCCAATACGAATAAGGCAAGCCATTGGGCTGCTGAATGCTAATTGGACCCCTTGGGAGACTGTCCAATAGTCTTCTAGAGATCTTAATTTCTATTGGTTCTTTTTTCAAGTGTTTTTAAATAAATTAAACTAAATGTACTCTAGCCTAATTCTCATTGTTCCACCTCTATTGCCATCTAGTAGGATTTGAATGCACCTTGGGGGCAATTGGGCTACGGAACTGATATGTGTCCCCTATTCCCTTTGTGTAAAGGGAGCTTGCTAGAGTGTGTGTGTGTGTGTGTGTGTTTCTCTCTCATCCCCTTCAAGAAAGGCTCACCCCCTCCTATCTAGGGATATGTGAAGGCTTTAGGGTCTTCACATAAGCATCCAATTTGCCTTAGGTTTTGACCATTGGACCTAACCTTTGAATTTTGGAACCTTATCATTTTGGAAGTCTTAATGAGCTGAGCCTTAGGGTCTTTGAAGCCCATTGTTGCACATTTCTCTTTTGCAGATGCCCCCCCTTTGGATCCCTATTTTCCCTCCTTTGGATCCCTACTATGATCGGTCTATCAGATTAACCAATATTCTAGCTTTTTCACCCCTGGTAATTTCCCATATTCAATGATCAATTTAACATGAGAAAATCATTTAGGAGAATTAGATATTAGTTATTATGACATAACCTCTCACTTGAAATCATAGTCATCCTCGACTATGGGGTAGAGAAGATAAAGCCTATTCATTAGTCCTTTTTCTAGTGGGTAGAGGATCCCTATCTTACGACATCATTTCAGAATGGATGACTAATCCATTTGGTGCTTGAGAGCCTAATCTTCCGCAAGGATGTCTGCGCATTAGTCCTATCAATGTTCATAGTAGGGGGACAAGCTCTACTTGGTGTTTGGAAGAGAGTCTTATAAGACAAAAAATTTGTTCATTTTAAACATTTGTGCATTTGCTTACTCTAGGGAATCATTCTAAGCATTGAAAAGGTTTTAGGTTGTCCTTTAATTGTATGCCTTGCATCCATCTAGCATCTTCAAAGGGATTGTTCTTAAACTTAATAAGATACCGTCTGATAATCTTACAGCCTCTCAATACCTTGTCTTCATGTCAGAGAATGGACTCGAGCTGCAGCACCTGTTCTTGGTCCTCGATCTCCGGTGGGTCTTCAATAGCTGATTGTTGAGGTGGATTTCCTTTATAAGGCTTTAGTAAGCTCACATGAAAAGTATTGTGTATGAGCCAATGACTGGGCAACTTGAGTTGATAGGCCATCTCATTGATTGGTCTAGGAATCTGGAAGGGACCATAATACCTTTTTGCTAACTTAGCATAGTACTTTTGGTGTCTCGTAGGATTCTTGCCCATGGTATGACTTAATCAAGCCTTGGGAAATTTAAGCAAGACCCAATCATTTTCTTTAAAGGCTTGGGCTCTTCTGTGCTTATCAGTAGGAACCTTTTGCCTTTGCTATGAAATAGAGATAGCATCCTTAAACTTTTAGAAAGATTATGGTAGGTCGCGGCTATACTCATCTGCAATGAAAATCTTCCCGTGTACCTTATGTAGCAGGGACCTTTTAGATCTTCCCTCAATTACCTTGAAAGGTGCTTTTCTTGTCGAGGTATGTACATTATTATGGTAGGCATACTCCACTAAGGGTAAGTACTTCTCCCATTGGGACCTTTGATCTACTTCCATTACGTAGGCTTTTAGTAGATCAAGGATTGTTAGGTTAGCTATTTCACTTTGGCCATCCATTTGCAAGTGATAGGCCAAAGAGAAGTTTATCCTTGTTCCTAAATTCTCAAAGAGACCCTTCCAAAAATTACTGGTCATTCTAGGATCTCTATCCAACACTATGGACATTGGCAAGCCATGGTACTTGAAGATTTGTGATATGAAGAGGGTTGCCATTTGATGGGCTTTGATAGTCTTTTTGATAGGTATAACATGAGCTTGTTTACTAAAACTGTCTACTATCATCCATATTCTTGTATTCCCATGGATAGACTTAGGAAATCCAAAAATAAAATCCATGGATATGCTCTCCCATGGTGAATTAGGGATTGACAAAGGTTGAAGCAATCCAGGTTGCTTCCCTATCAAACATTGTCTTTTGGCATACCACACATTTAGAAACATACTCTTGTATGTTTGCTTTCATAGTAGGCCAATAGAAATATGTTTCTATTCCTTTTAGTGTAGACTGAATCCCTCTATGCCCCGGATAAGGAGGAGCATGAGATTCATACATTATCTCACGTAGTGAGTTAGTAACACATAGCCTATTGCCATAGAGAAGATAACCATATTGTAAAGTAAATGGTTCCTCTTTCTTCCCTAGTGCAAGGGCTCAAATCACATCTCTAAAATCAGGATCAATAGTGTACTCATCTATCATAGAAGATAGATCATCGTGAGTTGCTATGGAAACCGCATTCACTCTCGACCGTCTTGAGAGTGCATCGGCTACTTGATTATGCTTGCCAGAAACGTGAGCAATATGAAAATGAAATTGCGAAAGGAAATTTGCCCACCTCATTTGTTTGTCGAAGAGCTTGGTCTGCGTCATTAAGTACTCAAGGCTTTGGTGATCCATCCGCCAGAATGAAGTGCTTCCACGAGTCTAAGGCATGTAGAACTGCGAGGAGTTTCTTTTTGTATATGCCTAGAGCTTGCTCAATAGGGTTGAGCCTTTGACTTTCATAGGCTATGGTGTGCCCTTCTTGGAGGAAACAGCTCCAAGGCAATCACCACAAGCGTCACATTGGACCTCAAATGGATTTGAGAGATCCGACAGTGTAAGCACACGGGGTGAGAGATAATCTTTTATTTAAGCTTTCCAAAATCATTGTTCTCCTTTTGGCAGACCATGTATACCTAACTTTTTCTTTGTTAGGTCATGTAAAGTTCCCACGATTTGTGAGAACTTTTCTATGAAGCATTTATAGTATGCACACATACTATAGAGCTTTTTAGTTCATGAAGATTCCTTGGATTAGGCCACCCTTTTATTACCTCTAGCTTTGATGGATCCATTTGTATGCCATTTTGAGAGATAATGTGACCTAAATATTGAATCTCTTGTAAGAAAACTCACTTTTCTTTCAATTAATATAAATTTTATTCTCTCATAAGACTTGAAATATTACGTGGAGATGTTGCTTGTGTTTTTCTAATGAATTAGAGTAGATGATGATATCATCAAAGAACACTCCAGTAAAGGTTCGGTGAGGCCTGAATAGCTTCTCCATCAAGTGGTTGAATGTGGCTGGTGCATTGGTCAAGGAGCCAAAAGGCATGACAATGTATTCGTAAAAGACCAAACATAGTGCAAAATGCGGTTTTTACAATGTCTTGATCAACTATCCTTATTTGATGGTAGCCACTTTTTAGGTCAATCCTACTAAAGTAGGTCGACCCTTGCAGCTTATCAAATAGGTCTTCTACCCATAGAATGGGAAACCTATTCTTGATAGTGATCCTATTTAGTGCTCTATAGTCGACATGCATACAATATGTGTCGTCTTTCTTTTGCACTTATAATAGGGGTGAACAAAATGGAGATGAGCTAGGCCTAACCATGCCCTTCTCAACTAACTCATGCACTTGCCGCATAATCTCCTCTTGCTGAGCTTGAGAATCTCTATAAGGAGGTTTATTAGGTGGTGAAATTCCTGGAAGAAGTTCAATTGCATGGCCATCATTTCCTCGTTTAGGAGGTAGTTCACAAGGGATATATTCAATAAAAAAATCTCGAAATCCCTTGAGAAAATTGGATAACTCTAATTCCTTGTGATTGTTTATATTTTCTTTTGCTAAAGCATTAGGTTCATTTTGAGAATCTTTAACAAAAATCATGTACACAGAAATAGAGCTCTTTATTGACTTATTGAAAGCTTGCATATGTACAATGCGTATGGTGTTACCCAACTCCTCAGCATCTATGTACATACCTTTTCCCTTGAACCTAAATTAGATTTTCCTTTTAGAGAATTCAACATTGGCAGCCATGCGATCAAACCATGGTGCTCCTAGGATTACATCCTCATGCTTGCGAGGAGAGATAAAGAAGTCCTCTTTGTCCACATAGCTTTGGACATGGAGCCTCAATTTCCCAATTAAGGGACTAACTAAAGCTTCTTGCCCCTTGAAAGCACCATCGGCGGGTAGGACATCTCCTATCTCATAGGCTTGGATGCCTAGCTTGGTGGCCAACTCTGTGGATATGAAATTGTGACTAGAACTAGGGTCAAAGAGAATAAAAGCATCATGTTCTCTTACCTTTCCCCAAGCATGGCATAGAGGAGATCCTTTGTGGTGAGCACCCTCTTCTTGGACCTTGACCAAGGTAGCTCTAGGAGGCTCATTTCGTGTATTCTTGTGGGGCAAGCACGATAGGCATGCCATTGCTCCCACAGTTGAAATAGTGGTTATCTTTACAATATTGCTCAAGCTCTTCAGGAGAGAGTTTATTTTTACCTTTATAAACTCCCTTTTCCTTAGCTTTGTTGTTGTTGGCGTTGCCTTTACGAGACTTTTGGACAACGTCCTTCCCCTTAGGCTCATTATTACGGTCCTTGTTCTCCATGGGCTTAAGATTTCTCTTAGTCCCTTGTTGGAAATTGATTTGTAATTCCACCATGGTATGGTGTATGACCGGAGATATGGTGCGTGGCCTTTGGGAATTGACATACTCCACCATATCTTCAGTTAAGCCGGCACAAAATTATTGTTATCCATATTTTTGAAGATAGTGGCTTTCAGATGTAAGTCCCAAAACTTGTCTACATATTTGTGGATAGATTTGTAGGGAGAGAGCTTCAAGCTTTGCCATTCGGTGAGTACTTTGTCTTTGGCATCGGTAGCCAAAAATTGCTTCATGATGGAAGCTCTTAAAGCTTTCCATGTTCGTGGAGCTTCACCGTTTGCCCGTAGGCTAGACCACCATTGCCTGGTAGACTTTTTAAATGCATGGCTACATGGTGTAGCTTAGAGGACTCCATGAAGCCCTCATCTCCAAACGCCGCATCGAATTGTTGAATGAAGGCCAAGACTTTGTCTGTAGCACCAAAGGTGCCATCGTAGGTAAGGAAAGAGATTTTCTTTCCTCCCTCTTTGAAATTTTTGAGCTTGGACGACCTCTTCCATGTGGCATATGATTTCCTATGGCCTCTTCTTTTTGGTCGTTCAAAAGTTGCATCATCACTTTCTTCAAAGGAGGAAGAATTTGAGGAGGATGGAGAAGAGGGTGACCTCTTTCTCACCTTTTTCTTCCCTTGTTCCTCCTTGTCTGCACCATCACTTTATTCATAGGAGTAAGAGGATGAAGAAGATGGAGAAGAGGGTGACCTCTTATCGCCTTTTTCTTCTCTTGTTTTCTATCATCCCTCTTTGAATTATAGTGTGGAGAAGTGTACAATGGTCTTCTCTGTTTAGGGGGTGTTGGAGAGCATTTTGCCTGCTGTCTTCGTAGAGCCATCTCTGTCAAAGTGGTAGGAGACTCACTTCTTTCTTGTTCTTTTGGTGGGGGCTCTACCATTGAAACTTGAGTTCTCCTTTGGGAAGGAGATGCATCAAGTAGTAGATTTTTGAGCCCTTTGTATGCATCCTCTTATTCTTCCCGAATTGGAGGCAGGCCCCTTTTGGAAGTCTCACAAGGAGGCTTCCTAGGTACTCTCTCTTCTTGGAAGGGATTTTGGGGAATCCCATGAGCACGTAGCTACCGTTACACTTCACTTTGGAGGGATGGATTGCCCATGGATTTTTGAAGCCTAGAACAAGGTAGTTAACGAGCACAAGGTCATCATTAGTAGCCTGTTCATTAGCAAAATCACAACTATCGACATTAATTTCACTCTCTTTACTATTGTTAGCCATTCTAACAGCTTTTAGGTGTAAATTTTTAAGCGTACTTTTGCACTTCAAGCCCTAGTTGCTACTCCTCTTAACCCCTTTAGAAAAGCACTCAAGCTCATGTACCCGTGGCTCAAATATCATCAATTGCAAGGAATAGAAGAGAGAGTCTTTAAACACCAAAATAGTACCGGCTCCTCTCAAGCTTCTAATAGCTCAATAGTGGTTAAGCCGTAGGAAATCCCCATAGCACTCCACTATTAAGACCATAGCTCTCGACGGTGATGCCCCGTTATCTACACGAAGCAGGCGCACTCCAAGGCTGAAAGATCCCTATTCTACTTACTCAATTGAAATTAATACCATCCATTTATAATTAGCTTGAGGACCTCCCTTCTTGAGCAAGAAAAGAGAAACCTTGTGCTCTAATACCAATGTAGCATTTTATGGCCTAGTAACTTGTGTGTAGTGGAAAATAGCATAGACATAGTGAGCATTTCATTAGAATAGATTTCTAATGAGCATAGCAAGAGTGCTTGGATAGAGAGAGAGCAACAACAAGCATAACACCTAGTTAGATAGGCATTAACAATACTTCAAAAGAGAGAGCAGTTAAGATATTCACAACAGTTGTAGACCGGATTTACATGGAGCGGGTCCCCCCTCCAAAAGGCTTTGTATTATAGGTTCCCCCATCAAGAGAGACATTTTACAATACAATACTTTGTGTTCCTTCAAAAACTTGCTAGTGCAATGAAGATGGAAGCTTCAAGCACCAAGATTTACACTTGAAAACCACAACATCAATTCCCTCACGGTCTCAGAAGACCTCACACACCTTCGAAGATGGTGAGAGCTAGCAGGGTATGACAGTAGATCGAGAGGAAGAAGGAGTATTATTACGAGAAAGAAGTATATCTCCTCACATAATCACTCATAAAAGATTAGCATAGCTTAGTAATTAGCATGGTAGAGGAGATGAGCATGCATTGGAGCTTAGCTCTTGAATGGATTTGCACCACAAAGCCAAGAATTGTTGGTGTAGGCCTCCCTTGTCACAAGCTTGGAGTAGATGATGAGATTTCCTTTAAATATTTAGAAGGATAGAGAGTCTTCTTTGCTTCACACATGAGACTGTGTGAGTGTGTGTGATAATCCTTGCCAAAATCAGCCCCCCCTCTCTCTCTCTTGGTCGACCGGTCATGATTTTTACTCATGCTGGCATCCCATTGGACCCTGCAAAGCGTAGCCAATGATAATTAAGAAGCATAAGTGATAGCCTTGTGACATGTGTCCCCTTTTCCCGTTTTGTGAGAGCTTTTAGGTATTTACTTAATGCAATTAAACTCCCATTGGGCCCCTTAGTCTTTTGGCCAATAGGAATTAGGCAAGCCATTGGGCTGTTGAATGCTAATTGGACCCCTTGGGAGACTGTCCAATAGTCTTCTAGAGATCTTAGTTTCTATCGGTTCTTTTATCAAGTTTTTTTAAATAAATTAAACTAAATGTACTCTAGCCTAATTCTCATTGGTCCACCTCTATTGCCATCCAATAGGATTTGAATGCACCTTGGGGGCAACTGGGCTAGGGGGCTGACATGTGTCCCCTATTCCCTTTGTGTAAAGGGAGCTTTCTAGAGTGTGTGTGTGTGTTTCTCTCTCATCCCCTACAAGAAAGGCTCGCCCCCTCCTATCTAGGGATATATGAAGACTTTAGGGTCTTCACATAAGCATCCAATTTGCCCTAGGTTTTGACCATTGGACCTAACCTTTGAATTTTGGAACCTTAGCATTTTGGAAGTCTTAATGGGATGAGCCTTAGGGTTTTTGAAGCCCATTGTTGCACATTTCTCTTTTGCAAATGGCCCCCCTTTGGATCACTACTATGATCGGTATCTTAGCTTAACCAATATTCTAGCTTTTTCTCCCCGGTACTTCCCCATATTCAATGATGAGTTTAACAGGAGAAAATCATTTAGGAGAATTAGATATTAGTTATTATGACATTACAGTGCTCAAGCGAAGTATGTTTGAGCTAATTATCTCAGATTTTTCACACTTAGATCTATTTTTTATAAATATCTTATTAGTAGTTTATCATTTCTACTAATTATCTTCATTAAGTTTCAGCAAAAAATAAGATTTTTGGGCTGAGATAATTACTTAAACTAATTACATAATTATGAGCTAATTATCTTGGATTCTTTACACTTAGATCTAGCTCTAATAATTATCTCATTAACATTTAATCATATGATTATCTTGTAATTTATTAAGCTAATTTACAAAATTTTCCATCAATTTAAGGTTGAAAATACTTAAATTTTATCTTAGAAATTACTAAATTTATTAGCAATTAAAACATAATTATCTCAAGTTTCTAATAATATAAAATAGCTTTGATAATTATCTTGTGATTATCTAAGTTTAAATGATATAATTTTCCTTAATTAAGACCAAAATTGATTTATTTTAGTCTAATAAAAAGTTAATTATTAATTAGATTAATAATCTTAATCATAAGTTGATAAATTAGTAGTGTACTAGTATTAAAGTGTAATTTGTAATAGAGAGAGGTTTAATCTTCTTAATTAATTAGATTAATTAGAAAAATAAATATAAATTAGTATATTTTTACTAGTTAACATGTATTAGCACTAATTACCTTTGTTAATCTATTAGAGTTTTACTCTCTAGTGATTTTTGGGTACAGTCTCTCTATGCTAAAGAGATTTGGCAAGGTCTTTGAGTTTGAGTAAAAATGAGAAGCCTAGGGGGTCTATTTATAAGTTTCTGGCAAGGAAGGCTCAATTTAGCAACCCCCAGCAGCCCCTCATCTCTAAAAAGCACCTTCACTACTAAATCTATCTTAGTCAGCTTCATAATATCACCTCACAACCAACTTGGTTGGTCAGAACTGCTAACTTTTGTTCACTTTAACGATTTAACTGGAAATATCTGACCCATGTGGTTAAAAATAGCTACTAGGCCACGTGAAAAGTCATGTGCTATAATAATTACCAGAATCTTTCAATTATATTTGTCAATTAAAGTAACTGTAAAAAATTCCAAAGGGAATAGCGAGGTTGATTTTCACCTGAATTCAGTTTTGGAAATTCCTAGTTATAATATTATCGTGCTTAAGATTCCAAAAATACCAATTTTGGCTACTTTTGAGATAGCGGTTTACCTGGTTTTTAGTCTAGTGCTCTCAATTAAAGCTTTAGGGTTTATTTTGCCCACTTCCAAAAGGTAAAAGCCTTACAATCAGGGCCAGCTTAAGAATTTGATATGTCCTCATCTCAACCGAAGTTAGAGAATTATTTACACAATTTTTTTTTGGCTCTCGAGTATCTTTTTTCAAAGGGCCCATCTTTCCATACAACTAGTTGATCCTTAATTTATTTATTTCCAATAACTTTCTTTATCTTTCCTCAAGACTTATTTTGAGATCCACAATTTCTTACTTTAGCATTACTAACTACTTGTCACTCAATTTATCCAAGAAACTCTCGTTGTTGAGCCCATCTTAAAAACCTTTACAAACCAATTAAATATTTCAAAAACCAGATCAAATCCATTCCATATAAAAGATCCACATATCCACCTTGTCAACATGAACGCGCTCGGTCAAACTGACCATTCAGAGCAATCACCGTTCGACAAGTATTATGTATTCCAGCTTTGCCAATCTTAACGCACTCGGACTGTTCTTACTACAGTGAGAAATCTTTGTTCCGCACAAGATTCCGCATTGCACCAAAGGTACTCCTCTGTGCCCTAACCTTGTTGACTAAAAATATATAAAGGGTTTTAAGAGATATCATACCAAGAGTTTTTTTGGCTTCCTACTAGTCTCGTGCATTAATGCTTCCATATCTAGGCCATTTTTCAAGGAAGGCTATCTTGTGCGCAAGGAATGTGAGTTGGTTTTTAGATAATTATCTCATTCCTAAGATGCCATCATAGATTTCTATTGACAAGATGCAAAAATAGGATGATGGTAGGGGTTCTTTATAATTTGAATTCTACTTTTTTGAGACTGAGAATTGATATAAAACCTCTCCTCCATTTGCTAGTAGTATCCTTAAGTTCATGATTAGATACTAACTCAATGTTGGATTCTTCAAGCATTTTGGAAAAACAAAGTAATATGTACTTACTACAATATACAAGTAGCCCAAAGTTTTATTGTTTTATAGTGGTTCAGATAACTGCATACTGTTGTTGAGCTCTAACATTGCTATTTGTGGCCAAACAAGTGGCTCTTTCATCTTCTTCCTTCATTAAAGTTGGTTCTTCTATGACTGTATAAGCTCTACTCTTCTTCCTCTTTTCAATTATATAAATATTTAATTGAATTTGTCTCAAAGAACACTTATTTCAACCTAATACCTTAAGCTTTTCCTAGGTTCAGGATCTCAATTGACACACGCTCTGATACCAAGTTAGAGGTCCCCAACCCACCGACTCTTCAGTCGTGTTGGGATCCTTGACAAGTCTCTAGGTCTAATAAAAGTCAGAGTCTCTAAGCAAGAAAAA
The DNA here is from genome assembly GCF_014529385.1 of Adiantum capillus-veneris. Classification (NCBI taxonomy): domain Eukaryota; kingdom Viridiplantae; phylum Streptophyta; class Polypodiopsida; order Polypodiales; family Pteridaceae; genus Adiantum; species Adiantum capillus-veneris. The sequence goes on from NC_140946.1 coordinate 19,481,576, forward strand.
TTCAGGGAATAGACCTTTACCATTGACAATGGCTTGGGACTATAGACCTAGAAAAAAAACCTAGTCCTATCTCGCAAGCAAAAACGGGATGAAAACTTAAAAGTTAAAAATTTTTTTTGACTCTAATACTTCTGAAAATGGGCTATGGTATCCTCAACCAATACTTATTAGGTTAAATATAAAAGTTAACTTTAGACTAGTGATTTACTTAATTTCTCTTTTCACAAAAAAGCTTTGGCAATTTGATTGGTATTATTTTAACTTAGTACTTTCTTGATTATTTATAGACATAAGATATTATTATCCTAAATTATTTTAAGTATTACTAAGCTCCATAATTATCTCATAATTTTTTGAATCTTTTTTCTAATTTCTCTTTTTTAAATAAGTCCAAAAATTCCTTATTTTTTTACTTGATATTTATTACAATATTTATCTCTTAAAGATATAATTATCTCAACCCCTTTTATAGTATGTTACATGTCCAATAATTTTTTTTAAACCTTCTAAATAGATTTAATATCTATCCTAAATGATTTTCAATCAAAAGTAAAGTTTATGTGCTTAGATAAATACTTAATTTAATTTACTAATTATAAACTAATTATCAAAAGTTGTTTTCACTTAAAACTATCTTTGATAAATATCTCCTAAACTTTTGATGATGTTTACTAATTATCTTTATAAAATTCTATCCAAAAATAAAGTTTTTAGATTAAGATATTTAATTTAACTAACTAAGTAATTATGTGCTAATTATCTCAAATTTTTTACACTTAGGAATATCTTTGATAAATATCTCATTAAATTTTAATCAAATTTAGATTACAATAATTACTTAAATTAATTAAGTACATATGAGCTAAATATATCAATTTTTTTACACTTAGATCTATCTTTGATAGATATTTCATTAACATTTTATTATTTCTACTAATTATCTTCATTAATTTTCTACCTAAAATAAGATTTTTGAGTTAACAAAATTACTTAAACTAATTACTTAATTATAAGCTAATTATCTTTGGGTTTTGTACACTTAGATCTAACTCTAATAAATATCTCATTAATATTTAATCATTATTACTAATTATCTTTATTAAATTTTATCCAAAAATAGGATTATTGAGTTAGGATAATAAATAACACTGATTAACTAATTAAGGGCTCATTTTTGCAAGTTCAATTGATAAATATCTTGTGATTTACTAAGCTAATTTACTAAATTTTTCATCAACTTTAAGATTAAGAACAATGAATTTTTATCTAAATAATTACTATAATTTCTTAAGAAATTAAGATATAATTATCTTATCTTTTTAATAGTATAAATTAGCTCTTAAAATTATCTTGTAATTATCTAAGTTTAAATGATATAATTTTTCTTAATTAAGGTTAAATTTTATTTTTGTTAGCTCTAATAGGGAATTAATAATTAACTAGATTAATAATCATTATCATAATTTGAATAATTAGTAGTATATTAGTTTTAAGAGTGTAATATATAATAGAGAGAGGTTTAATCTTCTTAATTAATTATATTAATTCAGAAAATTAAATAAAGATTAATATACTTCTATTAATTAACAAGGGTTAGCATTAATTTCCTTCATTAATCAACTAGATTTTTGGGTAAAGTCTCTCTATGCTAGAGAGATTTGGTGAGATCTCTCAGTTTTAGTGAAAATGAGACGTCTAGGGATCTATTTATAGATTTTTTGCAAGGAAGGCTGAATTTAGCAACCCCGGGCAGCCCTCCATGTCTAGAAAGTGCCCTTCACTGCTAAATCTATCTTTGGCAGCTTGATAATATCACCTCACAATAACTAGCTAGCTTGGTTGGTCAAAACTGCTAACTTTTGTTCTGTTTAATGATTTAACTAGAAATATCTGACCCATGTGCTTAAAAATACCTATTAGGCCATGTGAAAAGTCATGTGCTTTAATAATTACTAAAAACTTTTAATTATCTTTGTAAATGAAAGTAGTTGCAAAAACATTTAGAGGGAATAGCGGGGTCAGTTTTCACCTGAATTCAATTTTGAAAATTCCTAGCTATAATATTGTCGTGCTTAAGATTCTAAAAATACCAATTTTGGCTACTTTTGAGATAGTGGTTTACTAGTTTGTTAGTATGGTGCTCTTAATTAAAGCTTTAGGATTTATTTTTTAGCTTCCAAAAAGGTGGAAACCTTACAATCATCCCAACTTAAGAATTTGAGATGTCCTCATCTCAATCGAAGTTAGGAAATTCTTTACATAGAAAACTTATGGATCTTGAGTAGCATTTTTTAGAGGGTCCATCTTTCCATACAACTAGTTAATCCTTAATTTCTTTATTTCCAATAAATTTCTTTATCTTTTCTCAAGACTTATTTTGAGATCCCACAATTCCTTACTTTAGCATTACTAACTACTTGCTACTCAATTCATCCAAGAAACTCTCATTGTTGAGCCCATCTTAAAAACCTTTACAAACCAATTGTATTATTTCAAAAAGTAGGTTAAATCCATTCCATATAAAAGATCCATATATTCACCTTGTCAACATCAACACGCTCGACCAGTTGACATTCAGAGCAATCATCTCTCAACAAGTATTATGTATTCCAGCTTTGCCAATATGAACGTACTCGGTGTGTTCTTGCCGTTCTAAGCAATCTGTGTCCGGCACAAGCTTCTACCATTTCACCAGAGGTACCCCCTCTGTGCCCTAGACTGGTTGACTAAAATTATATAAAGGGTTTTAAGAGATATCATACCAGGAGTTTTTTTGGCTTCCTATTAGTCTCGTGCATTAATGCTTCTATATCTAGGTCATTTTTTAAGGAAGGCTATCTTGTGTGCAAGGAATGTGAGTTGGTTTTTGGATAACTATCTCATTCCTAAGATGCCATCATAGATTTCTATTGACAAGATGCAAAAATAGGATGATGGTAGGGGTTCTTTTTAAATGGAAATCTACTTTTTTGAGACTTAAAATTGATACAAAACCTCTTCTCCATTTGCTAGTTCTATCCTTAATTTCATGGTTGGTGGATCCTAACTCAACGTTAGATTCTTCAAACATTTTGGAAAAAGAAAGTAATATGTTCTTATTACAATATACAAGTAGCTCAAAGTTTTATTGTTTCATAGTGGTTCAGATAATTTCCTATTGTTGTTGAGCTCTAGGATTGCTATTTGTGGCCAAACAAGTGACTCTTTCATCTTTCCCGTTCATTAAAGTTGGTTCTCCTACGATTGTATAAACTCTGGATCCTCTTCCTCTTTTCAATTATATACATATTTAATTGAATTTTCCAAAGACCACTTATTTCAACTTAATACCATAAGATTTTCATAGGTTCAAGATCTTAATTGACACACGCTCTAATACGAAGTGAGAGGTCCCCAACCCGCTGACTCTCTAGTTGTGATGGGATCCTTGACAGGTCTCTAGGTCTAATAAAAGTCAAAGTTTCTAAGCAAAAACATTTTAGGGAATAGATCTTTACCATTGAAAATGTCTTGGGACTATAGCCCCAGAAAAAAAACCTAGTCCTCTCTTGCAAACAAAAACGAGACGAAAACTTAAAAGTTGAAATTTTTTTTTGACCCTAATGCTTCTTCAAATGGGCTACATTAAGAAATAGATGGGCTCTAGGAGATCCTCTTTATTTTCCATGAGGTTATGGAGGTGATTAGCATTTTAACAAATTAGATGCACGCCATGTGTGCAAGAGTGGTGGGTGTGTAAGAGAGGTGTAAGAGTGGTCAAAGGATGCACTTCCCCCCCCCCCCCCCTAAAAAAGGGGGTGGACAACATTATGATTTTTGGCCGTCCATAACTTTTACACATTATCTTTGATTTAAATGACGATTATATATCTATAATCTACATGCCGAGCTCTTTTCGTAGATATGTTACATGATATGGTTTTTCACGGTAGATTTTAAATTTTATTTTGGAGGGAAAATTTGAATTCAAATAAACTAGCCATTTTGTATATTTGAACTCAAAAACTATCATTTGATTGCTTTGTTAATAGTAAAGGTTTGATTCCCTTAAACTGTCAAATAAAGAGGCCCTCCTAGACCCCATTCTCTTCCTAATAAAGATATCCTCAACCAACACTTTTTCCCCCTATGTAAGTGAGGGCATAACCGGCTGGTGGACTCCTCTTCCAATGAGGAAGTCTTCTAACCTTTTTAGTGCTCGGGGATGAATAATTACCTGACTAATTAGGTCCACCCGTCTATGATTCGCAACCTTAGTCGATCCCCACTTTACCACCCCGCATTCACACATGCTTCTTTGTTATTTAATTACTATCACTTTTTTTCATCATTTAAAATAGTAGTTCATTTAAACTTTCCAGCACAATGATTCATTAAAACAAGTATCAAAATTAGTATCAAAAAACCTTCTTTAGTAAACAAGCATCTTCAAACTTGAGACAAGGTATGGTCAGCCAAAAACATTTACCATAATAACCATAACCATTACTCTTCTAGTCTCAAGACCACTTAAGGGTGAAAAATGGCACCCATTCTTTATTTATAGTTTGGGGTGAATATATCACCAAAAATTTGGGGTGCTCATATGCCAAACCAGTTCCCCATACAACCGGGCGGCTCTCCTAGGGTAAAAAATGGTATCCTAACTTATGTACAAACATCAAGACATCACAGAGTAGAGATTCATCGTTCATGGGTGTAACCGACTTATCTGTGGCCTTATAGCCATTCTTAGTCATCAAAATATACCAAGGATTCAAGGGTGTCTTGAGACAAACTGTCTTAAGGATGATCAATCATATATTTCCTAGTTCAATCAGCCTTAACCCAAACTTCTTTCCTAATTTACAAACAAGTGTACATTGGTTTCTTGGAAGATGCCCTTCTGATTTCTGATCAATTTTATAATTTTATAAATCCTTACCCACTCTTTAACGTATGAAATGTTATTACTTAAAACTTAATTGATAATAATGAAAATCCATCTTGGACTAGTCGGGTATCTGTTGGAGCTCTGGGGCAAGAAAAGCTTTCGTCCATTGGTCTATTGCTGGGTCTAGCCTCGTGATCGTGAGAGGCCCTAGCCCTCTTTGGAATACTATCATCTTCCTTAATCTACTGGTTTTCTCATATCCTTTTGGGAGCCATGACTTCTTATGCTTATAAAAAGAACGTCTACTTATTAGGTAAAATATCAAACTTCACTTTATACGAGTGATTTACTTAATTTCTCTTTTCATCAAAAAGCTTTGGCAATTTGTAGCCACAATTGGTAATATTTTTGACTTAGTAATTTCTTGATTGTTTATATACCTAAGATATTTCTATCCTAGTTTCTTTTAAGTATTATTAAGCTCCATTAATTATCTCATAAATTTTTTAAATCTTTTTTCTAGTTTTCATATTTTAAATAAGTCCAAAAATGGCTAATTTTTTACTTGATATTATTATAATAGTTATCTCCTAAAGATATAAATATCTTAACCCCTTTTACAAGATGTTACACCTCCAATACTTTTTCCAAAAACTTCTAAGTAGATTTACTATTTATCCTAGATAACTTTTTAGCAAAAGATAGAGTTTTTAGGCTAAGATAAATACTTAATTTAATGTGATTATTATGAGATAATTATCACAAGTTATTTGCACTAGTTAGATCTATCTCTCATAAATATCTCTTAAGCTTTTGATGACGTTTACTAATTATATTTATTAAGTTTTATCCAAAATTAAAGTTTTTAAACTAAGATAATTACTTTACGTAATTAAGTAATTAAGACCTAATTATCTCCAATTTTTTACACTTAGATATATCTTTGACAAATATCTCATTATTTATTATTTATCTTCATTAAATTTCAACTAGAAACAAGGTTTTGGACTAAGATAATTACTTAAATTAATTAAGTAGTTATGAGCTAAATATTTTGGATTTTTTACACTTAAATCTATCTTTGATAAATATCTCAATAATATTTTATTATTTTTACTAATTATCTTCATTAATTTTTTGTCAAAAATAAGGTTTTTGAGTTAAGATAATTACTTACACTAATTACTTAATTATAAGCAAATTATCTTGGGTTGTTTACACTTATATGTAACTCTAATAAATATCCTTTATGTTTTTTTTTAAAATTGGCATGGAGAATGACACCTTGTTTCCGTAAAGCAATAGGGGACAATTAAGAAAATTGAATATAGATTAGTATATTTCTACTGATCAACATGGATAAATATTAATTATGTTCGTTAATCAAATAGAGTTTTGCTCTCTAGTGATTTTTGGATATGCTATGCTAGAGAGATTTGGCAAGATCTCCGAGTTTGAGTGAAAATGAGAAGCGTAGGGAGTCTATTTATAGGTTTTTGGCAAGGAAGGCTCAATTTAGAAACCCCACGGGCAGCCTCCCATCTCTAGAAAGCACCCTTCACTGCTAAATCTATCTTTAGGAGCTTCATAATATCACCTCACAACACCTACCCAGCTTGGTTGATCAAAACTGCTAACTTTTGTTCACTTTAATGATTTAACTGGAAATATATGACCCATGTGCTTAAAAATATCTATTAAATAAGCCATGTGAAAAGACATATGCTTTACTAATTACTAAAAGATTTTAATTATCTTTGTAAATTAAGTAGCTGAAAATTCTCTAGAGAGAATACAAGGGCCAATTTTCACTTGAATTCAATTCTGAAAATTCCTAGCAATGGTATTGTCGTGCGTAAGATTCCAAAAATACCAATTTTGGCTACTTTTGAGATAGTGGTTTACCAGTTTGTTAGTCTGGTGCTCTCAATGAAATCTTTAGGTTTTCCTTTTCCACTTTCAGAAAGGTGGAAACCTTACAATCACCCCAACTTAAGAATTTGAGATGTCCTCATCTCAACCGAAGTTAGGGAATTCTTTACATAGAAAATTGCTCTCGAGGAGCATTTTTTAGAGGGTTCATCTTTCCATACAGCTAGTTGATCCTTAATTTATTTATTTCCAATAAATTTCTTTATCTTTTGTCAAGAATTATTTTTAGATCCCACAATTCCTTACTTTGGCATTACTAACTACTTGCTGCTCAATTTATCCAAGAAACTCTCATTGTTGAACCCGTCTTAAAAACCTTTATAAACCAATTGTATTATTTCAGAAAATAGGTCAAATCCATTCCATATAAAATATCAATATATCAACCTTGTCAACATGAACACGGTCGATGTAACTGACCATTCAAAGCAATCACTGTTCAACAAGTATTATGTATTCCAGCTTTCCCAATCTGAGCACGCTTGATGTGTTCTTGCCGGTCAAAGCAATCTGCATTCGACACAAGCTTTTCCCATTTCATGAGAGGTACTCCCTGTGTGCCCTAACCTGGTTGACTAAAAACATGTAAAGCGTTTTAAGAGATATCATACCAGGAGTTTTTCTGGCTTCCTATTAGTCTCTTGCATTAATGCATCCATATCTATGTCATTTTTCAAGGAAGGCTATGTTGTGCGCAAGGAATGTGAGTTGGTTTTTGGATAACTATTTCATTCCTAAGATGCCATCATAGATTTTTATTGACAAGATGCAAAAATAGGATGATGATAGGGATTCTTTATAATTTGAATTCTACTTTCCTAAGACTAAGAAGTGATACAAAACCTCTTCTTCATTTGCTAGTTCTATCCTTAATTTCATGATTGGATACTAACTCAATGTTAGATTCGTCAAATATTTTGGAAACAAAAATTAATATGTACTTATTACAATATACAAGTAACTCAAAGTTTTATTGTTTCATAGTGGTTCAGATAACTGCCTATTGTTGTTGAGCTGTAGGATTTTTAACTGTGGACAAATTAGTGGCTCTTTCATCTTCCTCGTTCATTAAAGTTGGTTCTCCTATGTCTGTATAAGCTCTTGCTCCTCTTTCTCTTCTCAATTATATACATCTTTAATTGAATTTGTCAAAGACTACCTTTTTTAACCTAATACCAGGTTCAGGATCTCAATTGACACACTCTCTGATACCAAGTGAGAGGTCCCCAACCTGCCGACTCTCTAGTTGTGATGCGGTCCTTGACAGGTCGCTAGGTCTAAAAAAAGGCAAGAGTCTCTAAGCAAGAAAATCCCAGGGAATAGACCGTTATCATTGAAAATGGCTTGGGACTATAGCCCTATAAAAAATACTTGTCCAATCTTGCAAGCAAAAACGGGACAAAAGTTTAAAAGTTTAAAAACTTTTTTGATCCTAATACTTCTACAAATGGGCTAAGATATCCTCAATCAACAATTTTTTCCCTCTATGTAAGTGAGGGATGAGATGCTGGTGGACTCCTCTTCCAATGAAGAAGTCTTCTAACCTTTTTAGTGCACGGGGATGGATGGCTACCTAGCTAATCAGGTTCATCCATCCATGATCGACAATCTTAGTCGATCCCCACTTATCACCCCGCACTCGCACATGCTTCTTTGTTATTTATTACTACCACCTTCTTTAACCATTTAAAATAATAGTTCATTTTAACTTTCTAGCACAATGATTCATTAAAACAAGTATTGAAATTAGTATAAAAAAACATACTTTAGCAAATAAGCATCTTTAAACTTAAGACAAGGTATAGTCAACCAAAAAACATTTACGATAATAACCATGATCATCACTCTTCTATTGAGTCAAAAAGGAAGACATGTCTGACTTTGAATCAAAGTAAGTGTCTAGCACATCTTCAGAAATAGTTTCCAATGGTCTCCCTTGGTTTACACTCTCTTTTGTGAACGCTCTACTCCTATTCTCTCCTAAGTCAATCGAGTTTCCCAAAACTCTACCAGATCTTAGGTTCATATATGGACTTATTCACTCAATTGAACTGATACTTCAAACCTAGAAATATGACCTTGATTTCAATTGCATTGCTTTTTCTTTTTATCTTGACTCATCACCAAGTCGCGAGTCCCTGCATACCAACACTCAAAACTGTATGTGATTTCACAATTTAACGTCCATCTGGTCAATAAGGATTCAAAAAGATACAAAATTTCCTTTCTCTATCCCTTGATAGACTCCTTTTGCAAAAAAAGATGTGAATTTTTTTAAGGCTATCTTAGGTACGCTGAAGGTATCTGCACTTATAAGTAGGCTCAATTTCAACTTTCAACTCATAAATGGAGCTCTTATGGCTTGCCAAAGACAACCCTAATGTCAAATTTTCAAAACTACTTCCCAGGTGTGAGATTTATCTTCAACACGCCGAAGATAAATCTTCTTATTTTTCACTTTTTTGTGCAATTTGTGGCTTGGGTTGAGTTCTTCAAGTGATTTCAAGCTTGTACCATGAATTTCACAGGGTTTTGACCCCTTACCAATGTTCTTAGCTCTTTCTGAGCCTGAAGGCTGGTTTTCTCAATTTCCTTGGTGTATTGATTTTTGCACAACTCTAATTTTTATGAAGCTTGCTTAGGAGCTATATCATAACCCTTATAGACCTAAGGGATTGAAAAATGAGCAAAATATCCCTTCTAGTGAGATTTTTATCTTCAATGCGCCGAAGATAAATCTATTTTAGCATTTTTATTGTTTTCTTCACAGATTGATTCCCCTCAAGTTTTAGGATTTATTCACACCTTGGTTTCAAGTTTTAGCCTGATTTGTCTTTTCCTTGTTGATTTTCTTTGAAGTCTGCGGTTTTTTTCCAATTTTGGGCTTGACCAGGCCTTTCAATGATCCAAATGTTTCCAAAATCAATGGGGATAGTGTAAACAAGCGGGTCTACCACCTTGAAAGTTAAATTTCTCAATTTTAGTCTCAAAAACCCCTTGTCTATCTTCGGCGGGCGTAAGATAGACTTGTCAATGTTTTCGGTTTTCTTCAATGCACCTTTGACCAAATACACTCTTGATGGTTTTTAACTTACCCTACTCCTATTGGACATAAAAAAGAGTGCAAAAAGTGAACAATAAAACTTTCAATCTCAAATCCCTACTTTTTATCTAAGTAACACTCTTACCGACCACTAGCCAGTCTCAAGGATCCTATACCTAGTCATCCTACTATCAAAAGCTCCCGAGGTCCTTACCAAGTATCACTACTCTCAAGCACCTCTCACCCATGTTAAAGATAGAAAATGTGTTACTCTATCCAAAACTAGAGGAAGTAATGGAAATTCAAGTGAGTGTTTTGGGTTTTTCTCTAGTCTAGGTTGCCTTGTCCCTGACAACGGCGCCAAAATGTCGGCTGACTGTCAAGCCTCACCATATCGATGCTAGCAAAGCGAGAACCACAAACATAAATTGTCAATTCATGGGACGCAGCTGAATCGACTAGTGCATGGAGGCTACAAGAGATAGTTAATCTCTCGGAAGCCCAAGTTTATGTCCCTCCTACTTATATAAGGCTCAAGTGTGTGTCAGACATCAAAAGCTACTCTCTCTACTGCAACCTTATCCAGACAAATTTTTGTAGCTACATGTCTTCGAATGGAATGAAAATTAATACCTAGCATGGGTAGGGTATCCTCTACACTCTCATGTGCTCAAATGTTGTTCTTGACACCTGGACAAAATCGCACATAAGACAATTCACAACCTATTTTAGGGTCGTCGATTTTGGTCCCAAAAGGACTCTATAGCTTCCTCTAGATGTGCTCTATCTATCTCGAAGGTCAAAATCTAGTTTTGGTGCGTGTATTGTTCATAGGGAACAAAACTAGCTCATAGACAAGCACAACTAAAAGTACACTTTATCGCAAGAACTTACATTAAAAGAGAGAGCTTTCACCTGTGAACGCACTGGTATGCTTAGAACAACAATGCAATATCGCACATAAGACAATTCACAACCTATTTTAGGGTCGTCGATTTTGGTCCCAAAAGGACTCTATAGCTTCCTCTAGATGTGCTCTATCTATCTCGAAGGTCAAAATCCAGTTTTGGTGCGTGTATTGTTCATAGGGAACAAAACTAGCTCATAGACAAGCACAACTAAAAGTACACTTTATCGCAAGAACTTACATTAAAAGAGAGAGCTTTCACCTGTGAACACACTGGTATGCTTAGAACAACAATGCAATATCGTACGCAAGAGAGACGAGAGATTGAAGAAACAATAGACAGTCATTGAGCTGATGTAGCAACACTTATCCTTTTTATCCAAAGCTTCGGTCTTAAAGTTAGAAAAATTGTCTTTTATACCTTAGCCAAGGTTTAAAAAGGGATTCCTCGCTAATTTGGGCTCAATCTAAGGTGAAGAGACTGCACAGAATTACAAACATGGAAGCCATTAGCCCCTTTAGACTCATTAGTACTCAGTAACATTACAACGGCTTTTGACTTGTGGGATTTTTCAATAAAAAAATGGTTTTGATTACAATGATTAAGCTTGAAAAAATGTGTGGAGTTTGCTCTTGTTCGCTGAGAAGCTAACATTTGAAGTAGCAATTCAATTAAGTTGTGTAAATCCATATATGAACCTAAGATCTGGTAGAGTTTTGGGAAACTCGATTGAATTAGGAGAGAGTAGGAGTAGAGCGTCCACAAAATATATTTTAAACCAAGGAGACCATTAAAAACTATTGTGGAAGAAGTGCCAGAAACTTACTCCGATTCAATCTCAGACATGTCTTCTCTTTTGACACAATCAAGAATTGGGACCTCTCTCAAGCTCAAGAACATCTTGGCTTTTTTCAAGACCAACAAGTATGAAGCCCATATTTATTTGGACCCAAATGATTAGTTTGTAGTGAGAATAAACATCCATACCATTGATTTTGAAGAGGAGGTTAGGGAAAACAAATAGGACGACCTGTATGTAGACCAAAATGGAGTATAGTATCGCAAGATACAAGACCCTGATTCTGTGGATAAATGGGGATTAGAGGTTGATACTCTAATACCAGATAAGGATGTAAAGGAGGGACCTCTAGTGTTAGAATTAGAAGTGTATGAGTTAATAAATGCTAAACCATTGAAACACCTCCCCATTGATAACCCAAGACTTGGAGTTTATTGCTACCATTTGCTAGGAAGAAAACAATATTAAGGATTTGGTATGGACTACCCATGCCAGATTAGGACAATGATGCCCTTGAAAATTGTGTACATTATCAAAATCAAGGAAAAAGGAGTAGCATAACTTCCCGCTCATCTCTTTAGGGATTGTTACAACAATAATTTTATCATCATGACTCCAAAGGAGATTGAATAAACCAAGTACCAGGGACACTCAATCTATGAAGTGGTCATGGGAACCATACAAAAAATCAATCAAGATGTGGATCCAATGCTAGATCTTATGATAGCATGGCCAATCAACAAGGAAGTGTGGTAAGGACTAGCCACATCAATGGTACCAATAGAGAAAGAAAGGCAAAAACCACCTATAACAGGGGAGGAATGAGTGACATGAGGATGATAAGAGGTCCACATGAGTCACACTTACCAAATAGCTGGTTTGAGGGATTGATAGGAGAAACACCAGATCAAGTGGAGAGAGTGGGTGCCGAACACAATCGTAGAGTTAGACCAGCAAATTTCCAAAATTGCATTTTGTCGTTCTTTGTGCTTTAGAATCTATAGCCTGGCTTGTTCTTAAATTGCTTGAGCTTTCTGCTTCCTTTCCTTTGCTTCATGTATCTTCTCTAGCATTTTTGTAGTGAAAGGTTGATGATACTTCTTCAATCTGCATCCATTGATCCAATTAGGCATCACCTCTCCCTCTAATGTTACAAGTATGGCACCACTAGGTGATATTTCATTGATCACAAATGGGCCATTACCTCGCCTTTTCAAATTTTTGGAGTGTTTCTTTAAGGTGTATACCAACATGTGGTCGTCCTTCTTAAAGTGCTTGTTGATCACATGTTGGTCATGAAATTCTTTCATTTGTTGCTTTTGTGTGGCTTCAACCACCTTGAGTCGCAACTCATCTAACTGGGTTAGCTATTGCAATCTACCAAACAATTGTTGCCCAACCCATCCTAATTCTTGTGCAACTCAAAGCATAGGAATCAAGAATTCCACAAGAAGTATATCATTTATTCCGAACACCAAGTTGAAAGGTGTCGTATTCTGTGGCATTCTGTATGCTACCCTATATGCCCATAGAACTGGGTGTAATTCCAGATCCCAATTGGCTCTTTACTTGCTAGCACAATTTTTGTGAGCATCGTGAATAAAATTTTGTTTCTTCTCACTCTCTTCCTACCCTACTTCATGTATTTCTAACATTGTGCCTACTACTACGAATATTTTTATTGCAAATTTTCATGATATTTATTCCAATCTTCATTCTATTATCAAGCATTCATAGGAAGTTTACACTAAGCATGTTACTAAGCACTGCAAATCCCATGAGCTTAAGAAAGGTGATTATGTTATGCTTCAAATTGAAAAGAGAAGAATTAAAAGTGTTGACACAAATGTTTTTGTAAAACTTACTCCCCATACTTAGGGCAGATTCAAGATTTCTATTGTTATAAATTATATTTCATTTCATCTAGATTTACCTTCACATTGGCACATTCACACTGAATTTCACATTAGTCTCTTTTGTCCCTCTTGAGGACCCCTATCTACACATCACATTTATGAAGATCCATATTTATTCGTAGATCAAGAAGTAGAACTCATTCCTAAACAAATAGTTGATAATGAGATCACCACTACATGCACTTGCATGGTTTACAACCATTATCTTTTGACTTTTAATGGCCACCCTAAAGAAGATGCTAAATGGATACCTGAATTTGTTTTTCAAAACTTTCTAGATCTTCTCCATACTTTTTATCACTCACGGTCTAGTTGATTCTCTATTGAACAATTGAGAATAGTTGCTATCCCTAGTGGAAGGTATTTTACAAGATTGAGCACCTCCTATTGTATGTGGTTAGCATTACAATTGGGATAGCTGACATGTAATAGTTAATTACAGTGTTGTCTTTTATTTTTATTAATAGTGAGTGGATGTTGTATAGATTGGACCTCTAAGAACTAAGGAGAAGGTGCCAAATAATATCTCTTAGCTATCTACATTTGCATAATCTTCTATGATTTTTTTCCAATAAGTCAATATGGTTCATTGTATATATCTAGTGAGAACCCACCCTATAAAGGGTCATGCAGTAAGTGTTATCCACCACTTATGGACTAGAATGTAAAGAGGGGCCTCAACTACTTAGCACCTAAAATAGGTTAATAATAAAATTAAATAATCAACTCAACAAGAGGTGTTGTGGAGTTTGGGGGCTACAATTTTAGGCCATTCTTGTGGAAGGTTGTCCTCTCTAAGCTCGTATGTGAAGTTGTGTGCAAAAATTGTGTATATCTCCTTCTCTTGCAAGATTTCATTATCATTTATATACTCTGTGTGTGTGTGTGTGCGTGTGTGTGAGTGTGGTGTTTTTTCTCAAAGGAAACAAAGATGGAGGTTAGGAATAGTGGCTCTAAGTAAGATTAAAAAATATCAAAAGAGCATCAGCATCGAGCCCATCATCCCTGAAGCAACCTTTTTTTATGTAGTACCTCAGAAGATATACTAGTGTAGGTATTCCAAAATGATGTTTCCTGTATGTTGCATGCCAAAAGGGTTACTTTCAAGAACATTGATTTATCTCTTGCCATTAATTTAATGATAAAACATTGCCTGTATAGAAAATAAAATCACCCTATGTAACCAATCTTTTGAGAATTGTAATTTTTTCATATAATATCAATGATTGAACTTCTTTTATTTGTTGAAAATTTAATTTGTACAATTAGTTGCTTAAATTTTAAATGGTTTGTAATTGTACATTTCTAGCTATTTGATTTAAGCGATGAAGTGTGGTATGGCTTATTTTCGATTATGCATGCCCAAAATGGCTTCCACAAAAACTCTTGACTACATAGTCACAATCCAGGTGCTTAGGGGAAATCATTGACATTAAAATAGGGCTATGGGGTTGTTGTTACCTTATTCAAGTTTGTACAAACAAAATGAACAAACTAAAATATATATACTACAAAATAACATACAAAAGATTCCATTTATTTGAATTTACATCATTGAGGGTTTGTCTTTCTACGAAGTAAATTAGTTGGTATAAGACAAATGGTGGGCCTCATGCCAAGGATTTTTATAATTTTTTTAGGGTTTTCCACTGCTTGACCTAGCCTTAAGACACAATGGGATAAGACTGACCCAAGGTGCCTGCCTACAAATGCATACATGGTGGCCTTGATATCCATAATTATACATTTGTTGGCATTAAGAGAGAGGGAATCATTGATAAGGACAACACTCAATGCCTTGCGCTTGAGTAGCTCCATACAACCATGCTTTGAGAACTTTGTGTGTACAACTATAGAATGGATCCTCCTAGGTGGCTCGGGTAGTACAACAATGAGCTATCCCAACCAATGGGCACATTGTGAGAGCCTTCAGTTTGCATAGCAAACTTGTTAACACGGTATGCAGTCTGCAAAACATTTGATTGTAAGAA
This sequence comes from Adiantum capillus-veneris, assembly GCF_014529385.1. NCBI lineage: Eukaryota > Viridiplantae > Streptophyta > Polypodiopsida > Polypodiales > Pteridaceae > Adiantum > Adiantum capillus-veneris. The sequence continues at coordinate 19,497,038 of NC_140946.1, forward strand.
AAACATGGAAAATGTTCTAGGTCTAAGAATGTTCTACCTCAATATCCTTATCAATTTATTTGAGAGATTTCCTTGTAATATTGATGCTAGAACAATGGAAAGATCTTTTGGGTGGCAATCTCTCATAAAAGGAAGCACAAGATTTTATTTCCACCAAGGTGCTTCCCACTGTTTGCACCAAATTCTGCTCATTTTCACAAGGTAGGTAAGAGATTCTTATCGAGAGACTTTGATCTTCAAAGTAGATTTCAATTTGTGTCAATACTTCCTTTCCTATTGGATCCTTCACACTCACATAGATAGCCAACATTGATAGAAACTCGTCCTTTTTGAGTCCATGTGTCTTTGCAATGTAGTTGAGGAAAAGAAATTTGACAACCCTCCACCACCACTGCATGAAAAGTGACAATTGAAATTTGAGGACTTCCTCCAACACTTCATCTCCGCTATCATTCGATCTTCCTCCTCAATAGACCTAGGCTCTTGTCAAAGAATGAGTGCCATGGATATTTTCATCTGCTCATGAACCTCTTTGACATATTCATTTTCCTCCTCTACAATGGTTACGGGGTCCTTTTTCTAGCCTTTCCTTTTAATTTGTCCTTGTACATGCCCTCGAGTACAAGTAGAGCTAAAATCATGCCTCAAGCTATCAATTGGGTGCCTATACGTCCCATGCCCAAGTCAATGAGGTCATCCTCATCCTTTGTCTTGTAGTCTCGATCAATGAGCCCTTTGACAAACCTCAAAAGGCAAAAGCAAAGTTCCTTGATGGGCCCCTAGACATGCTTGAGGAAATCCACTGGCAACCACATTGTGTCACATCCCTCAAGTACAATTGCATATCCGGCCATGTTCTCCTCCATGTAGTCAATCAAGAAAGCTTTGGATGGTCTCTACATGCACGGCTTGCATGTCGATAGCACCCTTGAACTCACTTGGTAGGTCATGTGCTTGATCTGCAAGGCCAACCTTTTCAACCTGTGTGAGAAGTGCGTTGACTTATATACCCAGATTCACGTAAAAAATTCTAAAAAGAAACCCAAACTAGAACTTAAAAGTAGAAAGTAAAAAAAGTCTCACAACAAAACAACACAAGACACCATTTGGAGTGGTTGACATTTGCAATCAATCAAGTTGAACATTTTTGCTCAAAACTTGTTAGAAAATAAAATTCTCCAAAAAAACTTGAAAATGGACAAATATGCATAGAGACAAGATTAAAAACATTATATTTATTAATCAGAGCAAAATTCATGTCAGTTACAAGATTTTACAGTAATACATTGTCAGAATGCAATGATTTCACAAAGAAAGCCTTTTTCTTTTCTAAACTGAACAACTTTGCTATTGACAACAAAGAGGTGTAGCTTGAGTAATGTATATATGAGATTGAGACACTCATGAATATGATGGACGAGATGCTAGTCATCATTCACAAAGATATTATGCACTAAATCATTGCAGGACTTATTTGAAGGTCTACGGTTTCTCGTAAAGCAACATCAAAGTTGCCTCCCATACTCCCCATTTGCTTCCACCTTCTCTAGTAGTGAAAGACCATTTAAAAGCTTTGCTTTGCAATATGGTATTCAGAACACTAATTTCTCCCCATTTATAGATCACTTAATGTTATCACCCAAGTGGTTGACCACTTGATCTCCCATCAAAGTGTCCTATGGACACTCTACAATTGAAAAATATACAAAAATAAATGAAGGAACATAAACCATGATACTATTTGTTTCCATAGATGCACTTCATGAGACTGCATGCTCATCCACCACCATTCTTCTTTTGGTTGTTGCTATTAATGTATTGTCTAGTGTGGGTCATTCCAAACTCTCCATGCTTGGTGAGTAAAAGAGAGATAGATTGCCATACCCATTTCGCTTAGGCGTGACATAAGTATGGCTATAAAAAAGGATATCCCATGAGGCAAAATCATAGGATAGATAGCCAACATATAGAAAATTACAAGTATCCTCGTGGATGGTTCCAAATGTCCCTGTGAAGAATTCTATCGGTTCTAACTCTACAAAATCAAATGGGAAAAATCTATAAGAATGAAAAAAAAACATCTATCATGACACATTTTAAGAAACCTATGAGGTGAAAGAAAAAAATAGACAATCCTAAGTATTTAAAGAGAAGGGGATGTACAGGTTGCAAGAAACCTCAGTTGAGGCAATGTTGCCCCTAGCTTCAATTGAGAAGCTATATACACATGATACACCTTTGCTAGCTACTCAATATCTTGTGTTTGTTTGAACTTCATGATTCTTAAGTCCCTTCCAATGGTGTAATTGAAAAGCTATGTGTCTCCTTGAGACCTTGTGTGCACCACTTGAACATGGCTACATTGTCATCTTAAATTGTTTGAAGTCGATAGTAACCCAATGACCACTATCATCTTGTACATTGCTATAAAAAATCAATTCCATAATATTCCTAGGTCATTGAGCACCTGGGGATTCCATGGAAGGAAGTGGAATCACGTGCACAAAGAAATTTATGATTAGTTCATGCACACTTGTGTTCTCATTTGCATAAAGACAAACTTTAGAAGGTACAGATAGGCAATCAATGTCACCGCTATCAAACCTCATATCTATGAGCAGATAGATCATAGGATGGTTCTTACCTAGAAAAGTACCCAAGGATACTTAATGGTCTGACCAAATAGTGCTCTGGTGCATAAGAAGAGATTAAATCTTCAAAAATAAGTTGTGCTATGAGGGAATGCCGTTTGAGAGCTGAATTGGCAAGAAGCATTGAGGCTACAGAGGAAACAAAATCCACTCAAGAGAGAAGCTCTAGGAATATGATATGGTTTTGATCTATAGATTTAGGTAGAGGTGTGAAGTGTGGTTCTTATAGAAATGGAGAGCTTTAATAGGTGGTGGCTACCATTGAGGAGAATGCAGCAAGCTTGAGGATGGAAAGGAGGTTTCAAACCTCTGCTACAAGAGCCTTCTGGGAGGGAAAAGTGACATTGAAGAAGAGAGAGAGAAGGGGGGGGATGACCATCACTATTTTGGAGGGACCCCTTTTAGGAGAGCGGGTGGAAGATTCTAGTAACCACTAGAGAGAGAACAGATTGATTTTTATCCCAATTCTTCAAAAAAAGGTCAAATTTTTTTATTTTCTAAGAGGTTTTCTCATTATATTACTTCCCACCACCTCTAAGCTTACAAGGTTTTCCACTCACTTTTGGGCCCTACCATACCCACCATTTCACTCCACATGGCATGCACCCATTCTGTAATCCCATTTTTAATGCCATGGGAAATAAAGAGGCCCTCTTAGACCCCATTTTCTTCCTAATAAGAAGGTTCTCTTCCCGATTATAATTCATACACTAATCTGGCACTTATTTTTCCACTCACCAAGTTGCTAATAAAATAATTATCAAAGAGAGGTTTATAGTCTTTGATTTGTTTTAACTTCATTTTTTTGGCCAAGGCAGGTATGACCATTTTTTCTAAAGTAAGTTATTTAGCTTTGTTTTCTTCTTTTAGACGTGAAATCATTATAAGGCATGAAATTGCTAATCTTGCTTTAATAAGACGATTTACTCCTATCCGCTGATGGCTTCCACTTTTTCATGTTGGAGGATCTCATTGAACTTCATATTTGACTATCAGAAGAGATAAATGCAATTGACCTATTATCAAGATAAAAAGTAGATGCTTTAAGTTAGTTAAGCTTGTACACTTGATCAAGTTTTATACGTGGAATTTCCCATTGTACAAATGGTTCTGCTTCTTCTATAGATATTGAAAAGTTTGAAAGAGACTTGGTTACCTTTGATAAAGATCTACCTAAGAATGCCATTTGAATCTTGCCTGATATTGCCTCAAAAGGTAGGAGTTTTTGTCGGAGTTTATGTAAGAATTTCTATGGGAATTTAATCAGAATTTAATTGACAATTTGTGCTTGTGGCAAAGACCTAAAATGCTTGCGGTGATCTTTGGACCATGCAACCTTGCCTTTGATGAAAATCAATAAAATAGGAATGATTGCTTATGTGGATTGTATTAAGGACTAAGATTTGTAGCTTATAGCAAATAGGCTTTGACAGAAAAAATCTATAGCACATCAAAATGATAATCAAAACATACCCTTTGATTACCAAGATACACACACAAACATTTTAGGCAAGCGAAAGGTATGTATTATGCTGTCAATGAATAAAGATAAAATGCAAGAGTGTGTAGGGGATCGCTAGAGAGCTTATATGAGAAGCTTATACAAGAGAACAACTTGAGATAGGTAAATTCAACTTGATATGGTTTACAATGAAGTGACACCTCTTTCAAATTTTAGGTGCTATATTTAGGTGTCGCTTTACAAAGTGGATGAGTCAAATGGTTGCCCGTCGACTACTTGCAAGGTGACGATTGAAGAAAACCTAAATATAGCACCTAAAATTAGAAATTTTTGCACTACAAGAGGTTGTGTGCTCTTGTGACGCTGTTAGCGACGGAAATACATTGGGTTTTTATAACCTCCGGCGTCGTTAAAACCGTCGCTAATAGAGTCGCTAATAGCGTCCCTACGAGAGCGTCGCTATATGCGTCGCTATATAGAGACGCTCATAGCGACGGTTATAGCGACGTTTACACAGAAGTCTATAGCGACGCTACAGAGCCATAAATAGTGACGGTTATAGCGACGTTCGAGAGAATTTTTTTTTGGTGACAGGGCATTGAATGCCCTGCCACCCATCAACCATATTGTACTTGATTCACTTTTTAAAAAAAGTGCAAGGGTAGATAATAGACCCAAAATAGTCACCCACAAGACGCATTGTTTGCAAAATTGACAAGCGTAAAATTGACAATTGTACACATCATAGGCAAAATGAATTGATTGGCAAATGTAATAATGATAATTGTACAACATCATAGGCATAAAGAATTGATTGGCAAAATGAACTGCGGTGACAAATGTAATAATATACATGGTTCAAAAAGACGTATAAAATCCGTCTCATGAGACATAAGCTATGAGAAATCCTAAACTAATGCTATCTAGCTACGGCTAAACTGACGTCGTCTAGTCAGACGTCTCATCGCGTCCAAGCGGCGTATCTGTCGGATTCTGCAAAAAAAGACAATAAGACAGCTTTCAGTAAGTATAAACATATAACGACATTTATAAAACAATACAAAAAATAGAAAAGAGTAAACCTTAATACTAACCATGCCGCCGCGAGAACTGAGAATGTCCATCAGGGCGTTTAAGCCCTTCCTGTCTGCGTACTCGCGCTCGTACAGTGTGGGATCACGTCCTGTCATCGACCACTGTCAAAACATACAAAGATTTCATTATGTTAGAATTAAAAAACTCATAAACCCTAAACTATCGAACATAAAGAGCAATGCGAAAACACTTACAAAATCGGCCTCAAATGATGCCCATCTACCGCTCCCCAAGTGGTGCGAGCTCCCTGCCTCTACTCGCGCTCTGGCTGCATCCTTTTGTTGCTTCCACTTGTCGGGATTCTCGCGCACTGCTTTCTTCGCATTCTTCCAATCTTCTTTGGCCAGCCAATCTGGCCTGTTCCACCCATGCTTGATTGCTTTTTGCACTTCGGAACGCTTGTGTTTGCAGTATTCGCGCATTCGAATCTTCATCAGGTCTTCATTGAAGCGTTGATCCCGTGTTGGAACGGGAAACTCATCATGAAGTATGCTGATGACTCTGGCTTTTAAATCACTTGGTACTTCACTCCATTTGTTTAGTATGTAGTGTCTAAACAGCTAAGAGCAAAGACCACGCATGCCCGAGATCACCTTCTTGCCGTCATCATCCATGATGATACCGCCGCTGAAGTCGACAGAGTAAGGCAAGCCCTCTGGCCGGTGACGCGTGAACCTGGGTGTCCTGGCAGGGGTCTCTAGCGGCGTGTCGATGGGGGTACGGACGTCAGGTGTCTCCACCGTCGTCTGGGCTCCGAAGCGAGGAGTGTCGAGTGGGGTGGCTCCTGGCGGAGTAGGTAGAGGTGTGTAGCTGCTAGGAACAGTCAGCCGCGCAAAACCTGGCGTAGATGGCGATGATGTGGCTGGTGTGGGGGTGGGCAAAGAAGGGGAGGATAAAGAGTCTCGTCGAACACGAGGCGGTGTGGAGGCATCGGCGACGGAATCCCCACAACAACCGCCACCGCCACCACTAGAGCGCCGGTCACTACAAGAGGCTATTCATATTAGCGACGCTCAAAAAAAAAATTCAAAGAAATTTGCGACGCTCATAGCGACGCCGACTGGGCTAAAAAAATTAACAGAGCGCGCCCAAAAACTCAGATCTCAGATCTGAGTTTTTCGGCGCCCTCAAGCAAGGAGCAGATAACGCTCTCCCTCTCTCTCTCTCTCTCTCTCTCTCTCTCTCTCTTTTTCTTCTCCACACACACACACACACACAAACACACACACACACACGAGGAGAGGAAGGAGAGCCAGGTATGCTCCTTCCCTCTCCTCACTCTCATGTTCCCTTCCCCTCTTTCTCTCTCCCTCTCTCTCTCTCTCACACACACACACACACACACATAGTGTTTTTGAGAGAGAGAGAGAGAGAGAGAGAGAGAGAGAAAGAGTACAAACATAAACAAAAATGCACACACACACATACATAAACAAAGAATGCACACACACATTGAGAGAGGAAAAGAGAGAGAGAGCATGCATAAACAAAAAACGCACACATTGAGAGAGGAAAAGAGAGAGAGAACATGCATAAACAAAAAACGCACACATTGAGAGAGGAAAAGAGAGAGAAAAAATGCATACGATCCAAAAAAACGCACACACATTGAGAGAGAAAGAGAGAGAAACTAATTTAACGTCGTAGGAAACTAATTAAAATTAAAAGACCTAAAGATCTAGCCGACGAGGAGTTGAACTCAAGACCTATTATTCAAGAGGGAAATGGCATAACCAATTTATCATACTTGGCATGGGTGATAGAAAGGTTATACCATTTATCTCTTTTTATTGGCACACACATCCACACACGCGCACACACACAAGAAGAAGAGAGTTATAACGTCGTAGGAAACTATCCTAAAAGACGTTAAAGATTAGGTTAGATGTAGACTTACGTTAAATTAGATTTAGGTTTATTTTTAATTAGATTTACGTTTATTTACGCTAGATTTAGATTTATGTTATATTAGATTAGATTTAGGTCTCCATAGACTGCGATGCTTGCATGAAGCGGGTGAAGAAAGCCCTCAATGGAATATAGGGTATTGCTGCCTTCACTCATGGTGGGCTCCGTCGATCCAAAAGTACTGGTGAAATGTCCTCAGAAGATAGGGAAGAAGGTGGATCTTCAGGGCGGCAAGAGTCACTACATCCCCGACACAATGACCATCTAGACAACCTCTAGTCATTCAACAGCAACTTCAAAGTTAGTAACAAGAGCAAGAACGGTCCAAAGGGCCAATTGCTGTCGTCAGATGTGGATGGAGATGAGGCAGCGTCACCGCCAGAAGTTAACTCTCACATCTTTAGTGATGAGAATGCCAACTCTTGCCGAGTTATGTGAAAAATTATGTGTTAAATCAGTTTTAAGGTTTTTATAATCCCTGTTAGTTTAGTTCTTTGTTTTTAATATAACATAATTTACGTTAGATTTAGATTTATGTTATATTAGATTAGACTTAGGTTTATTTAGGTTTACCCACACACACACACACACAAGAAGAAGAGAGTTTTAACGTCGTAGGAAACTAGTATCCCAAAAGACGTTAAAGATTAGGTTAGATGTAGACTTACGTTAAATTAGATTTAGGTTTATTTTTAGTTAGATTTACGTTTATTTAGATTTATGCTTATTTACGTTAGATCGAGTCCACGCAAGAATTACTTACGGTTTAGGGTTTAGAGTTAGACGAACAGTGAAAAGATCTACTGTGAAAAGATGTTAAGATGCTGTGAAGTGCTACAGCTAGAGAAGAGGCAAAGGGGTTTTGTCCACTACATGCAGTATTATGTAGACGTGGGTCTGTAGATTTCTTGTACCCACAAATATAGGTATTGACCAATAAAGACGAGATTATAACCCGTTGGTTCTGATCTCCGTGCACCTCTAGACCGAGGTGTGCGGGGATTGGACATGACTAGAGAATGTGAGGTAGAGAGAGAGAGAGAGAGAGATAAGACGAAGAATGCCAATAGAATATTAAATTTGTTGTCCAGGTTATAAGATTTTTATCCTCATTATGAGTAGTGACGAGGATGTGGGACCGTCCAACCGAAACACCTATCTCTCAACGAGGGTCTTATGTCCTTGTAATCAATGCAAGCATGCTGTGCGACGGACAAGACGTGTTTCTTTGCAGCACGTTCGCGAATTTGGCGAGTTCGATCCATCTATTATAGATCGAGTTGTTGCCAATTATAACTCGTCGGACTCTGACGCTGGCCAACAAGCAGCAATCTTGCAACCCAATAGACGTGTTCGCAGGCGCTTTGGTCAAGCAGCATATGTGAGGCCACAAGATGTAGCCTCTGACAGCTCGGGGGATGATCATGCAGAGCACATTCCGAACGAGGCAATGTTTGAGCCCGAGATTGATGAAATGATCGAGACGATCATGGATTCAGAAAGGCTTATCTATGATGATATGAAAAGTGAAGCCGATACGCCATTGTATAATGGAGCACGTATGTCTAGATTGAAAGCACTCCTGGTTCTTCTCAACATGCAGGCAAAGTTTGGATGGAGTGACACTAGCGTCACAGCACTTTTCACGTGATCTATTACAATTAGTTTACTTTAATAAAACTCTAAATGTATAATGATCTGATAGATTTTTACACGACTGTATCGTATTTTTATGTTGTGTAGATTGCTTAAAGAGCACATACTACCAGCTGACAATGTGATGCCAGATTCTCGAGATGAAGCAAGAAAGATTTTGCGAAACTTGGGGATGGATTACAATTCTATCCACGCTTGTCCTAATGACTGCATTCTTTTCAGAGGGGAATACATAGACATGGAGAAGTGTCCGAAATGTGATTCCGAAAGATATCGAGTAGATCTCCACGGGACAAAAATTTCACAAAAGGTTTTGCAACATTTTCCTCTGCTTCCTCGCATCAAGCATTTCTTCGAATGTAAGTCCATGGCCGCCCTAGCATCATGGCATGAGGAGAATAAATCTTCGGATGGTGTGCTACGAATTCCTGCAGATTGCGCAGCCTGGAAACATATAGATGGAACATGGTCGGATTTTGCCAGGGAAGCTCGAAATTTGCGCTTAGGCCTGGCTATGGATGGCGTAAATCCATTTGGTCAAAGATCAACATCTTACAGTGTATGGCCCATTGTCATCGTCAACTACAACATTCCCCCGTGGTTGACTACGAAGAAGGGGCACCTATGGCTAAGCTTGATTGTGCCAGGGCGATATAAAGTGGAGAATATGGATGTGTATCTTCGTCCACTATTGGAAGAGCTACAACAATTGTGGATTGGCATAGAGGTGGTGGATATGAGCCGACACACAGGACGACGGAATGCTTTGATCAGAGGCATTCTAATGTGGACCATGCATGACTATCCCGGGCTAACAAAATGCTCAGGTGATCTATTGACACTCCTCACTCAGACACTGTAAATCTTGTTTTTTCCCATAGTTGATCTATTATCATGTGTATACATGCAGGGCTTCAAAAAAGCGGATACAGAGCATGTGTCACATGTGGACCTAGACTGAATGCACGTAGGGCGCCCTCACTGAAGAAGCAAATCTACGAAGGTCATCAAGCGTATCTTCCAGAGAATCATGTGTTACGCGATGACTTTTTGGGAAGAGAGCCACCAAGGATGTCTGCACAAGCATGGTTAGAGCAGAAGGAGATGTGCGATGACGGATTGCCTCCAGGGATGAAGAGACTATCTCTATGGTACGAGTTACCATACTGGCCCCGACTCATGATCAATCTCTATGGTACGTCATAGAGGTAGCTCCTCGTAGTGCAAGGACGTATGAAGGCTACCATGTGCCAATCACAACGGCATCAATGGAGGAGATCAGAGAAGATGCTCAATCAGAAGCCGCTGCGGTGGTGCCAGACGAGCATCAAGATGCTACTACTCTATATGGGGTGCATGCAGAGGAGCTACAAAATGAAACAGAGGATATGTGTTTAAACGGAGAGCTCTATATAGATATAGGAAGTTATGCTGAGTTATACGAGGATGAGAGAGAGATCTCTTAAAGCCACAAACATTATATTTGAACAATTTTGCTCCGTGTTGTAAAAGCTCTGGCTCTCTAAGTACCTTCCATGGTGTATAACGCTCTTTTCTACTCGCGCTCACATCTTTTGATTGAAAATTCTAAGTTTTAGACTTGCCTCTTCTATCACTCAATTCATTGCGTCATTGTATTTATATGCGTCATTACGTCATTGTATTTAATGGTCTTTGCGTCATTGTCTACTCTATTCATTCAATATTAAGTTTAAATATTCGTGTGTTTAATGCAGGTATGGATGATGAGGAGTTTCTTTCTTCTTTGTCACCGCAGAAGAGACAGTGGTACGTGGAGCATCATCGCTCTGGCGCATCATCGCGCGTTCCTACTCCATCCCCATCTCCCTCTCTTTCGGAGCATTCGGCGCGCTCCGAAGCTTCGGCGTCGACGAGACGATCTTTACACTCGTCTAGACACCGGCGCTCTTATGGTGGCGGTGGCGGTTGTTGTGGGGATTCCACCGCCGATGCCTCCACACCGCCTCGTGTTCGACGAGGCTCTTTACCCTCCCCTTCTTTGCCCGTCCCCACACCAGCCACAGCATCGCCATCTACGCCAGGTTTTGCGCGGCTGACTGTTCCTAGCAGCTACACACCTCTACCTACTCCGCCAGGAGCCACCCCACTCGACACTTCTCACTTCGGGGCCCAGACGCTGGTGGAGACACCTGACGTCCGTACCCCCATCGACACGCCGATAGAGACCCCTGCCGGGGCACCCAGGTTCACGCGTCACCGGCCAGAGGGCTTGCCTTACTCCGTCGACTTCAACGGCGGCATCATCATGGATGATGACGGCAAGATGGTGATCTCGCGCATGCGTGGTCTTTGCTCTCAGCTGTTTAGACACTACATACTAAACAAATGGAGTGAAGTACCAAGTGATTTAAAAAACAGAGTCATCAGCATACTTCATGATGAGTTTCCCGTTCCAACACGGGATCAGCGCTTCAATGAAGACCTGATGAAGATTCGAATGCGCGAATACTGCAAACACAAGCGTTCCAAAGTGCACAAATCAATCAAGAATGGGTGGAACAGGACAGATTGGCTGGCCAAAGAAGATTGGAAGAATGCGAAGAAAGCAGCGCGCGAGAATCCCGACAAGTGGAAGCAACAAAAGGATGCAGCCAGAGCGCGAGTAGAGGCAGGGAGCTCGCACCACTTGGGGAGCGGTGGATGGGCATCATTTGAGGCCGATTTTGTAAGTGTTTTTGCATTGCTCTTTATGTTCGATAGTTTAGGGTTTATGAGTTTTTTAATTCTAACATAATGAAATCTTTGTATGTTTTGACAGTGGTCGATGACAGGACGTGATCCCACACCGTACGAGCGCGAGTACGCAGACAGGAAGGGCTTAAACGCCCTGATGGACATTCTCAGTTCTCGCGGCGGCATGGTTAGTATTAGGGTTTACTCTTTTCTATTTTTTGTATTGTTTTATAAATGTCGTTATATGTTTATACTTACTGAAAGCTGTCTTATTGTCTTTTTTTGCAGAATCCGACAGATACGCCGCTTGGACGCGATGAGACGTCTGACTAGACGACGTCAATTTAGCCGTAGCTAGATAGCATTAGTTTAGGGTTTCTCATAGCTTATGTATCATGAGACGGATTTTATACGTCTTTTTGAACCATGTATATTATTACATTTGTCACCGGAGTTCCTTTTGCCAATCAATTCTTTATGCCTATGATGTTGTACAATTGTCATTATTACATTTGCCAATCAATTCATTTTGCCTATGATGTGTACAATTGTCAATTTTACGCTTGTCAATTTTGCAAACAATGCGTCTTGTGGGTGACTATTTTGGGTCTATTATCTACCCTTGCACTTTTTTTAAAAAAGTGAATCAAGTACAATATGGTTGATGGGTGGCAGGCCATTCAATGCCCTGTCACCAAAAAAAAATTCTCTCGGGCGTCGCTATAACCGTCGCTATTTATGGCTCTGTAGCGTCGCTATGAGCGTCGCTATAGTCTTCTGTGTAAATGTCGCTATAACCGTCGCTATGAGCATCGCTATGAGCGTCGCTATATAACGACGCTTATAGCGACGCATTTAGCGACGTCTATAGCGACGCTCTCGTAGCGAGGCTCGTAGCAATGGTTTTAGCGACGCCGGGGGTTATAAAAACCCAGTGTATTTCCGTCGCTAACAGCGTCACAAGAGCACACAACCTCTTGTAGTGGGTGTCTAGACGAGTGTGAAGATCGTCTCGTCGACACCGAAGCTTCGGAGCGCGCCGAATGCTCCGAAAGAGAGGGAGATGGGGATGGAGTAGGAACGCGCGATGATGCGCGAGAGCGATGACGCTCCACGTACCACTGTCTCTGTTGCGGTGACAAAGAAGAAAGAAACTCCTCATCATCCATACCTGCATTAAACACACGGATATTTAAACTTAATATTGAATGAATAGAGTAGACAATGACGCAAAGACCATTAAATACAATGACGTAATGACGCATATAAATACAATGACGCAATGAATTGAGTGATAGAAGAGGCAAGTCGAAAACTCAGAATTTTCAATCAAAAGATGTGAGCGCGAGTAGAAAAGAGCGTTATACACCATGGAAGGTACTTAGAGAGCCAGAGCTTTTACAACACGGAGCAAAATTGTTCAAATACAATATTTGTGGCTTTAAGAGATCTCTCTCTCATCCTCGCATAACTCAGCATAACTTCCTATATCTATATAGAGCTCTCCGTTTAAACGCATATCCTCTGTTTCATTTTGTAGCTCCTCTGCATGCACCCCATATAGAGTAGTAGCATCTTGATGCTCGTTTGGCACCACCGCAGCGGCTTCTGGTTGAGCATCTTCTCTGATCTCCTCCATTGATGCTGTTGTGATTGGCACATGGTAGCCTTCATACGTCCTTGCACTACGAGGGGCTACCTCTATGACGTACCACCAGTTTGATGTAGACTTTGTAGGATGAAATATTACCTACCAGAGCCACATAACTTACATGAGAGCTTTCAAGCACATAACTTGTAAAAGGGGGATGTTAACTATTTACATACTTACTTGTTCACAATGCTCGGGTAGTACGAAAGTGTCTCTTAGGTCAGTCCATTTCTTAGTAGAATCCACCTCAAGAAAACCAGACTCTCCTCTACGCACAGTAGCGTTGCGACCCTCCATGATTATCTTGAACCATTGCACGTCGAACAAGTCGACAAAAAATCCTCTGTAATCGATCCTCAAAATCTCTTGTAGCGTGCCGAAGTAAGTGAGTTCCGCCACCACAGGATCTGCATCAGAGGAACGTCGTCGACTAGACTGTTCAAATTTTGCCATGATTCCACAATCTTGAGTAAAACGCTTTTTATCGATCCATTCCACCCTAAAATGTCGACCTTTACACCATGCTGCTGTGTATGACTTATACTACAACGAACAAAGATTATGAGTGGCCGTTCAAACGTTTAGAAATAAAGTCACTAGCTAGTCGTACATTGCAAACTTACCTTGGTCGCGCAACCCCGAGAGTACTCCCACTCTTCCTCGGTCACTTCGTCACCGCATTGTTGTGCGCTTTTCAATTGGTTGTGCAACCATCTTAAGCTCATGAATGTTGGTAGGCTCTCCAGAACCGTCGGATAGTGCATCGATGGTCGTCTTCCCCGTCTCCACTCGATTCGTGCCCTTTGTCGCTCTTGCTTTGCATCCTCATATTGTGAAATCCACTTTTGCATCACTGGATTGTGAAGCATGCAAAATCGGTTGATTTTAGCCTCTAGATCTTCCGTCATCTTCTTCTCAACACCGAGATTGCACATGACAATCCCAGATATGCGCTCATCATCTATGGTTCACCATAGCGTGTCCCGGGCTTTATCAAATCCGTCTAGCCACTCTCCAATGTACACTAGGGACTCTGATACCAACCAACCTTCTGCCATGCTACCCTCCGGATGTGCCTTTTGACGCACATATCCCTTAAGCGTTTTCATGAAACGTTCTAAGAAGAACATCCATCTGGAATGAATTGTGCCAGCTATTTCCACCTCATCAACTATGTGAACAAGAAGATGCACCTGAATGGTTAGCATGGTAGTAGGAAAATGTTTCTCAAACATGCACACAAGCCCCGCAGCATTTAGTTTGGCGAATGGTATGGAGTCTACGTTGATCTCCTTTTGTGAGATCCATTGCACTAGCTTTGCAAATTTGTAGATTGTGTTACGGATGTCGAGAGACAAACATCCCTCAATGGCAACCGGTAAAATAAATTGTAAAGTATGTGCAGCAATGATATTAAAGTCCACATTTTATGCAATGATATTAAAGTCCACTATGAACATACCTGACACATTTTATGCCAATCGTGTGACTTCAAACCGGTAAGCTTTCCTTCTTTAGTAAAACACGTTCGGAGCGAGTGCATTACGCCAGTGGGGGTCTGCAAAGATCGAATGGTCTCTTTTACTTTGCGTTCTTGGGCTCCTGTGAAAATCCATGGTGCTTTAGGGAGTTTTATCGATCCATCAGACGCTGTTTGCGGCCAATATTGCTCCATACGATCCACATTTCTAAGGTCAACTCTGGCTCCCAAAGTATCTTTCTTGCCGGTCAGATGGTCCCATAGTAGATTACCCACATTCTTGAATATGTGCATTGGATCGAGCAAGTGATTGATCATGAGTCGGGGCCAGTATGGTAACTCGTACCATAGAGATAGTCTCTTCATCCCTGGAGGCAATCCGTCATCGCACATCTCCTTCTGCTCTAACCATGCTTGTGCAGACATCCTTGGTGGCTCTCTTCCCAAAAAGCCGTCGCGTAACACATGATTCTCTGGAAGATAGGCTTGATGACCTTCGTAGATTTGCTTCTTCAGTGAGGGCGCCCTACGTGCATTCAGTCTAGGTCCACATGTGACACATGCTCTGTATCCGCTTGTTTGAAGCCCTGCATGTATACACATGATAATAGATCAACTATGGGAAAAAACAAGATTTACAGTGTCTGAGTGAGGAGTGTCAATAGATCACCTGAGCATTTTGTTAGCCCGGGATAGTCATGCATGGTCCACATTAGAATGCCTCTGATCAAAGCATTCCGTCGTCCTGTGTGTCGGCTCATATCCACCACCTCTATGCCAATCCACAATTGTTGTAGCTCTTCCAATAGTGGACGAGGATACACATCCATATTCTCCACTTTATATCGCCCTGGCACAATCAAGCTTAGCCATAGGTGCCCCTTCTTCGTAGTCAACCACGGGGGAATGTTGTAGTTGACGATGACAACGGGCCATACACTGTAAGATGTTGATCTTTGACCAAATGGATTTACGCCATCCATAGCCAGGCCTAAGCGCAAATTTCGAGCTTCCCTGGCAAAATCCGACCATGTTCCATCTATATGTTTCCAGGCTGCGCAATCTGCAGGAATTCGTAGCACACCATCCGAAGATTTATTCTCCTCATGCCATGATGCTAGGGCGGCCATGGACTTACATTCGAAGAAATGCTTGATGCGAGGAAGCAGAGGAAAATGTCGCAAAACCTTTTGTGAAATTTTTGTCCCGTGGAGATCTACTCGATATCTTTCGGAATCACATTTCGGACACTTCTCCATGTCTATGTATTCCCCTCTGAAAAGAATGCAGTCATTAGGACAAGCGTGGATAGAATTGTAATCCATCCCCAAGTTTCGCAAAATCTTTCTTGCTTCATCTCGGGAATCTGGCATCACATTGTCAGCTGGTAGTATGTGCTCTTTAAGCAATCTACACAACATAAAAATACGATACAGTCGTGTAAAAATCTATCAGATCATTATACATTTAGAGTTTTATTAAAGTAAACTAATTGTAATAGATCACGTGAAAAGCGCTGTGACGCTAGTGTCACTCCATCCAAACTTTGCCTGCATGTTGAGAAGAACCAGGAGTGCTTTCAATCTAGACATACGTGCTCCATTATACAATGGCGTATCGGCTTCACTTTTCATATCATCATAGATAAGCCTTTCTGAATCCATGATCGTCTCGATCATTTCATCAATCTCGGGCTCAAACATTGCCTCGTTCGGAATGTGCTCTGCATGATCATCCCCCGAGCTGTCAGAGGCTACATCTTGTGGCCTCACATATGCTGCTTGACCAAAGCGCCTGCGAACACGTCTATTGGGTTGCAAGATTGCTGCTTGTTGGCCAGCGTCAGAGTCCGACGAGTTATAATTGGCAACAACTCGATCTATAATAGATGGATCGAACTCGCCAAATTCGCGAACGTGCTGCAAAGAAACACGTCTTGTCCGTCGCACAGCATGCTTGCATTGATTACAAGGACATAAGACCCTCGTTGAGAGATAGGTGTTTCGGTTGGACGGTCCCACATCCTCGTCACTACTCATAATGAGGATAAAAATCTTATAACCTGGACAACAAATTTAATATTCTATTGGCATTCTTCGTCTTATCTCTCTCTCTCTCTCTCTACCTCACATTCTCTAGTCATGTCCAATCCCCGCACACCTCGGTCTAGAGGTGCACGGAGATTAGAACCACCGGGTTATAATCTCGTCTTTATTGGTCAATACCTATATTTGTGGGTACAAGAAATCTACAGACCCACGTTTACATAATACTGCATGTAGTGGACAAAACCCCTTTGCCTCTTCTCTAGCTGTAGCACTTCACAGCATCTTAACATCTTTTCACAGTAGATCTTTTCACTGTTCGTCTAACTCTAAACCCTAAACCGTAAGTAATTCTTGCGTGGACTCGATCTAACGTAAATAAGCATAAATCTAAATAAACGTAAATCTAACTAAAAATAAACCTAAATCTAATTTAACGTAAGTCTACATCTAACCTAATCTTTAACGTCTTTTGGGATACTAGTTTCCTACGACGTTAAAACTCTCTTCTTCTTGTGTGTGTGTGTGTGTGTGGGTAAACCTAAATAAACCTAAGTCTAATCTAATATAACATAAATCTAAATCTAACGTAAATTATGTTATATTAAAAACAAAGAACTAAACTAACAGGGATTATAAAAACCTTAAAACTGATTTAACACATAATTTTTCACATAACTCGACAAGAGTTGGCATTCTCATCACTAAAGATGTGAGAGTTAACTTCTGGCGGTGACGCTGCCTCATCTCCATCCACATCTGACGACAGCAATTGGCCCTTTGGACCGTTCTTGCTCTTGTTACTAACTTTGAAGTTGCTGTTGAATGACTAGAGGTTGTCTAGATGGTCATTGTGTCGGGGATGTAGTGACTCTTGCCGCCCTGAAGATCCACCTTCTTCCCTATCTTCTGAGGACATTTCACCAGTACTTTTGGATCGACGGAGCCCACCATGAGTGAAGGCAGCAATACCCTATATTCCATTGAGGGCTTTCTTCACCCGCTTCATGCAAGCATCGCAGTCTATGGAGACCTAAATCTAATCTAATATAACATAAATCTAAATCTAGCGTAAATAAACGTAAATCTAATTAAAAATAAACCTAAATCTAATTTAACGTAAGTCTACATCTAACCTAATCTTTAACGTCTTTTAGGATAGTTTCCTACGACGTTATAACTCTCTTCTTCTTGTGTGTGTGCGCGTGTGTGGATGTGTGTGCCAATAAAAAGAGATAAATGGTATAACCTTTCTATCACCCATGCCAAGTATGATAAATTGGTTATGCCATTTCCCTCTTGAATAATAGGTCTTGAGTTCAACTCCTCGTCGGCTAGATCTTTAGGTCTTTTAATTTTAATTAGTTTCCTACGACGTTAAATTAGTTTCTCTCTCTTTCTCTCTCAATGTGTGTGCGTTTTTTTGGATCGTATGCATTTTTTCTCTCTCTTTTCCTCTCTCAATGTGTGCGTTTTTTGTTTATGCATGTTCTCTCTCTCTTTTCCTCTCTCAATGTGTGCGTTTTTTGTTTATGCATGCTCTCTCTCTCTTTTCCTCTCTCAATGTGTGTGTGCATTCTTTGTTTATGTATGTGTGTGTGCGTTTTTGTTTATGTTTGTACTCTTTCTCTCTCTCTCTCTCTCTCTCTCTCTCTCTCTCTCTCAAAAACACTATGTGTATATGTGTGTGTGTGTGTGTGTGTGAGAGAGAGAGAGAGAGGGAGAGAGAAAGAGGGGAAGGGAACATGAGAGTGAGGAGAGGGAAGGAGCATACCTGGCTCTCCTTCCTCTCCTCGTGTGTGTGTGTGTGTGTGTGTGTGTGGAGAAGAAAGAGAGAGAGAGAGAGAGAGAGAGAGAGAGAGAGGGAGAGCGTTACCTGCTCCTTGCTTGAGGGTTACCTGCTCTGTTATTTTTTTTACCCAGCCGGCGTCGCTCATAGCGACGCCAGAAACTTTTTTTTTGAGCGTCGCTGTGTGAGCGTCACTAATATGAATAGCCTCTTGTAGTGTTCATCTAAGTTTCACATTTGGTATATACGCTTGATGGAAAAATTTGCATCAGCATCTTAAATTTGAAGGTGCGAGATATACCAATACAAAATATCTAGAGCTCATCTAGAGAAACTATATGTACCTAAAACATTCTAATATAGTCAACTTTAAGGTTTTTGAGGAACGACATACAAGCTCGAGGGGTAGGTGTCTAGTTGTGTGCACACTTAGCAAGTGGTTGATTTGTAAGGCTCATTGGAGATGACATCTCTAAAATAGCAGTTAATAGCTAATTACACATCAAAAGTGAAGCTGAGAGAAAGTGGAAGAGAATCAATGAGTTTAAATGGTAGGAGAACAAAAAAAGAGAGAGAGAGAGAGAGAGAGAGAGAGAGAGAGAGAGAGAGAGAGAGAGAGAGAGAGCTAATAGCAAATTACACAGTAAAAGTGAAGTTGAGAGAAAGTGGAAGATAATCAATGAGTTTAGATTGCAGGAGAACAAAAAGAGAGAGAGAGAGAGAGAGAGAGAGAGAGAGAGAGAGAGAGAGAGAATGTGTGTGTGTGTGTGTGTGTGTGTGTGAAGAAGAGATAGGAGAATAAGGTACCACAATCAAATCCCCATCAGTGACACTTGTGTATGAGGAGTAATTAACTTATTCTACATCAAATGAGTTCTTTACGAGTTGAATTGGCTTATCATGCCCATCTTTAGCTTTGTAAGTGAATTGCAGGAGGGCCATTGCAAAGAACAATCGACATGAGGAGAGGCTTTTGATGCAAAAGGTAG
The DNA here is from genome assembly GCF_014529385.1 of Adiantum capillus-veneris. Lineage (NCBI taxonomy): Eukaryota > Viridiplantae > Streptophyta > Polypodiopsida > Polypodiales > Pteridaceae > Adiantum > Adiantum capillus-veneris. The sequence goes on from NC_140946.1 coordinate 19,516,479, forward strand.
AGATGTCGATAATGGCTCTGACACTGTGAGCTTATATATTTTCCCCAACAAAACAAAACAACAACAAGGGAACCATGAGCTTTTCAACTAATACAATATTTGATTCATGATTTGATTGTCCTATTTTCTCTAATCAATTTTATTTTGGTCTAGAAGATAGGTGACAGAGAGCTAGTTCACATGGAACCTTGGTTCGCAATTGATTTCCAACCAATTGCAAACTTTTTTTGTTCCCATGAAAGAGTGCCAATAATTATTTTGCAAGTGGTTAGCAACCAATTGCATGCCTGCACGCAGGTGGGGAGGTGGAGCGAGAACCACAAAAAATGACGAAGTATGCATGGAAGATTTCAAAAAAATTCATAGAAATCAAGGAATAAAGGAAATCATCTCTCTGCAATAGTTGGAATCTGGAAGAAAGTGCCATTGAAGGCTCTGTAAGCCCTCATGGGGGGGTGGGGGGGGTCACTATGTATAAATAGTGTATATCACGTGCATTCAAGGACTATTTATAAAACTCTTTATCTGTGAATTCTAGACAAATAAAATATACCCTTTTCCTATTCAACCTATAAATTCCAATTCCATTTTAGGGTACCCTTCTATATGTGAAAATGTAAGAAAAAATAAAATTTAATAACCCCTTTTGTTGCACCCACGTGATAGTCACATAATTATTGAGTGTCCTCCCTGAGCGTAAGCCATGGGTAGATCTCTCTCTCTCTCTCTCTCTCTCTCTCTCTCATGCAGGGTGCCGATGTGGAAGTGGGGGGGACTTTTTTTTTTGGGTATCAAAGTTACAAATGTGATTTTGTTTTAGAGAAGGGAGTATGTATATTGTCTCCTTTGGTGTGGAGACTCCTCTCCATAGGAAAGGCCACAAATAGTGTCCGGTCAAGGGTGGAGATGCCCCTAATTTACAAATCCCACCCCAAATTTACAAATGCTACCTGAGCATCCAAATTTACCAAATTTACAACAACCTACTTCTACAAAACCATGCAAATCTCCATTATCTCAAGAAGCACACATAGGTGAAGTGGTTAAGGGCATGAGGCTGCCAAGGGAGATCTCACGGGTTCAAATCTTCAGGTCTGTGTGTGTGTGTGTGGGGGGGGGGGGGGGGGGGGGGGTGCTTAGGCCGAATTTACATTTTCCCCTGAATTTACACCTTTTACTTGAATTTACAACATGTTCATGCAACCCCACCCTTGATGTGCTCAATATTGTGGAATTTCAAATAGAGAGGAGGGGTGTGGAGTGCATGTTTCAGTGTCTTAGATAAAAAATTTCTTTTTACTTGGTGAGGCTAATGTGCTACTGTGGTGTCTTGCAGCCACTTGGCCTGATCTAGGCCATTGTCCTTGACTTGAATTGGACGGTCTTAAACACATAGTGCTACAAACCAAGTGATGTATTAAAAAGCGCTCCCCTCTACAGCCATGAGTTCTTCTTTGCAATATAACGTCTACACCTCATCATCTCAAGGCAAGTTAGCAACAAGTAAATAACTGTAACATGTTCACATGGTTGCTACTGGGATGATGATACAACCTTCTATTACAGTAGCGGATGTTGTATGCTCAATGTACATGTTCTATGAGGACACTGGGTGGAGCTAAGAGCTGCAATTATTTTGTTAGTGTGTTTTATGTGTTGATAGCAGGCAATGTATGCTCAAGGTACACAATCTATGAGGACATTGGGTGGAGCCAAGAGCTGCAATAATTTTGTTGGTGTGTTCTATGTGTTGGTATGGAGTGGGAGGTGGTGTATGCTCAAGGTACATGTTCTATGAGGACACTAGGTGCTGTCACTTTGTACTTGTTGACTTCGGGGTGCTAGATGCTTGATGTCAATTTGCGTATGTCTTGTTATGTTCCATAGAAATGCCCACCAAGCAAAACTAGGTCAGCCTATTATAACTATGCAAGGGCCAATATAGTGGTGGCCCCGTTACTAGTATTACTGGCTCTTGTTAAAATAGAATCAATTAAATGAGAATATTCTATTTGGTGAGCGTAATGTGCTATTGTGGTGAGCGTAATATTCTATTTGGTGAGCGTAATGTGCTATTGTGGTGCCTTGAGCCCACAAGCGGCCACTTGGCATGATCTAGACCATTGCCCTTGACTTGAATCTTACAGCCTCAAACACACGGTGCTACAAACCAAATGATGCACTAAAAGGAGTAGCCTTAGCGGAAAAAACAATGCCCCAATGTTGAAAAGCTCCATGTTGTCTAATTCAAGACTGTCATTAGCACTCCCCTCTACAACCGTGCATTCTTCTTTGCAATATAACAACTACACCTCAGCATCTCAAGGCAATTTAGCAACATGCAAATAATTGTGTTACATACACATGGTTGCTACGCGGATGATGATAAGCTTGTCTTGCCCATCTACCACGTCCCTCTTGCATCATTGCTCTTTTGCTTCTAGCTGAGGGGTCCCATCACTACAACCTTTTATTCCTCTCCTTCCCTCGAGTGTAAGCCCTCGTCCAAAGTTGGAATTATTTCGTTGGAGTGTTCTATGTGCACTACTAGAAGGTGGTGTATGCTCAATGTACACATTCTATTAGGACACTGGGTGGAGCCAAGAGCTGTAATAATTTTGTTGTGTTGTTCTATGTGTTTGTACAGAGAGGCAAGCAATGTATGCTCAAGGTACACGTTCTATGAGGGCACTAGGTGCTATCACTTTGTACTTGTTTACTTCAGTGTTAGATGCTTGATGTCAATCTACGTATGTCTTGTTATGTTCTATAGCAAAGCCCACCAAGCAAGACTAGTTCAGCTTATTATAACTAGGCAAGGGCCAATATAGTGGCGGCCCCGTTACTAGTGTTACTAGATCTTCTTAAAATAAAATCAATTAAATGAGAATATTCTAATTGGTGAGTCTAATTTGCTATGTGGTGTCTTGAGCCCACAAGCGGCCACTTGGCATGATCTAGGCCATTGCCCTTGACTTGAATCGGATGGCCTCAATGGCACACATCACTACAAACCAAGTGATCACTAAAAGCATCGCCTTAACAAACAAAACATTGCCCCAGTGTTGAAAAGATCTATATTGCTCCCCTGTACAATCGTGCACTTTTCTTTGCAATATAACGTCTACACCTCGGCATCTCAAGGCAAGTTATCAATGGGTAAATAAGGGTAATGCATACACATCGTTGCTATTGGGATGATGGTAAGCTTGTCTTGCCCATCTACCACAGCCCTCTTGCATCATCGCTTTTCTGCTCCTAGTTGAGGGCTCCCATCACCACAGCCTTCTATTCCTCTCCCTCCCTTACGTGTAAGCCCTCGTCCAAGAGTGGAAATTATTTTTTTGGTGTGTTCTATGTGTTGGTATGGAGTGGAAAGCCGTGTATGCTCAATATACACATTCTGTAAGGACATTGGGTGGAGCACCATATTTTCACACATTTTTGGGTGGTGCAGAATGAGAATATTCTACTTGGTGATTTTAATTTGCTATTGTGGTGTCTTGAGCCCACAAGCGGCCACTTGGCATGATCTAGGGCATTGCCCTTGACTTGAATCGGATGGCCTCAATGGCACACATCACTACAAACCAAGTGATGCACTAAAAGCGTAACCTTAACAAACAAAACATTGCCCCGGTGTTGAAAATATCTATGTTGCCTAATTCAAGCCTATCATCACTTCTCCCCTCTACAATCGTGCACTTTTCTTTGCAATATAACGTCTACACCTCGGCATCTCAAGGAAAGTTAGCAATAGCTAAATAAGGGTAATGCATACACATCGTTGCTATTGGGATGATGGTAAGCTTGTCTTGCCCATTACCACTGCCCTCTTGCATCATCGCTTTTCTGCTCCTAGTTGAGGGCTCCCATCACCACAGCCTTCTATTCCTCTCCATCCCTTACGTGTAAGCCCTCGTCCAAGAGGGGAAATTATTTGGTTGGTGTGGTCTATGTGTTGGTATGGAGTGGAAAGTCGTGTATGCTCAATATACACATTCTATGAGGACATTGGGTGGAGCCAATCTCTCCATCTGCACCAAAACCAATGAAGATGCACTTGTGTGACTTGGGATCTAGCTTCTTGCAAAGTTCTTTGCGAATGTGTGAAAATGCTTCACACCCAAAAACACACGTAATATATCATAAGTTGGCTTCTTGACAGTCCACATCTCCTATGGAATCTTGAAATTCAATGGAGTACTAGACGATTTGTTGATGATATGTACCACTGTCATGACAACCTCTCCCAAAAATGCATGAGGTAAACCCGCCATAGATAACATGGTTGTGACTCTTTCTTGAATTTTGTGATTCATACGCTCAGCATGCCATTCTGAGCAGGTGTGTACGGTGTAGTGCCGAATACCTTGTTTACTATAGAAATTCTTGAACTTTGTGGAGACATACTCTCCACCATTGTCTGTTCAAAACGATTTGAGATTTCTACCATATTGGTTCTCAACCATGGCCAAGAATTTCTGGAATGTAGAAAACACTTTGTCTTTACTCTTCAAGAGGTAGTCCCACACCTTTTGAGTAGAGTCATCTTGAATGTCAGGAAATACAAAGCTCCCCCTAGAGTAGAAGGTTTCTCAGCTATATAGATAGAGATCTTTTTGATTGAAGAGACATATAATGAGTACAATGATCCATATTTTTGATCTCTTATGACAACCAAATTTTCCTTACCATCCAAGATCCATTTCCAAAAGTAGTAGTATAGCCTAGAGCATCAAGCTGACCAATTGACACCAAACTCTTAGTCAGTTTAGGAACATCTTTGACTCTGTGAAGCACAAATTCAGTTCCATTCGTCATGCATAACTTGTCATCTCCCATACCGCATATATCAAGCTGATAGGAATCTCTAAGCTTGACTGAACCATGCATAGCAGTATATGTGTAGAACCATTCCCTATCGGGAGTAACATGGAAACTGGCATCTGAATCAATGATCCAATTTCATGCATAACACTCTTCAAGAGCCAATAACGCATCTACACTCAAATATAAAATGAAAACAAGTACATTTGGCGACTGTTGCACGTTAGGAACAATCTCTAGAGGTGGAGATTCAACCATAGTGATCTCCTCTATCCTTGCATTGCTCTTTAGAGCGTTAGACTTCACAATAGCTTTTCCTTTTTCGCGTTGTAAAAGACAGAAATCTTTTGTTAAATGACCTTTCTTACCGCAATGATAGCATTTTACATTTCTCAATCATGACCTTGGCTCTTGCTATGATTGTGATTATCTTTATGATCCTATGAATGACCACGGTTGTGACTACACCCACCTCTTTGCCTATGGTGATTATGGACACTTGCCATATATGCATCTCCATGCCCACCACTTTGAGAGATTCACGTCTAATCTCTTTGGTAAGCAATGCACTAGTAACATCACCGAACTTCAGTTTACCACCTAGTGTGAAGTTACTAATCGTCGTATCCCAAGAATAAGGCAAAGAGCATAACAAGAAAATGTCCTTCATTTCATCATCAAAACCCAATCCTTTTGATGCTCGGGGGGTGCACTATGTAATCATGTTAATGTTTAACATGAGTTCAAAAGCCTGGGGTTTTAAAATGCAAAAGAAAAGGTAATTTCATAGAGATACATTAAAATAAGGGGGTTTTAAAAAAAATCCTAAAATAAGGGGTCATTTTATTCAATCACACATGTTAAAAGAGGGGGTTTTTTAATACTCCATGATTGCATGTTATATAAGCGGGTGAACCCCTTGAGTTTTGATGTCAGCTGAGAAAATGTGTTATTGAACTCATTCAAGTGTGCATTAACACTGTTACCTTCCTTCATATTCAAACGCATAAGTTTCTTCATCAAGAAAACTTTGTTAGAAGCACTCTTTCCATCCCAATCTTTGCATAGAGATCCCAAAGATCCTGTGTTGTAGTCTTGTCCATAATTGTGAAGAATATGGTCTTGCCAAGATGTAATCTAATCGTGGCCATAGCATGGGCTCCAACTCTTCCCAGTGAGATCATCAGTGTAAGCATTCTCTCTATGCTCTTTCAATGCCACTACTAGGCCCTTGTTGATCAAAACATCAAGCATACGCTGCTTTCAAATCATAAAATATGTACCATCGAACTTCTTTATGTAGTATTTTTCCCGCTTCAAAGCACTACTAGCAGCCATAACTCAAGAGAAAACCACCAAAAGGTTTATGGCGAAAGTCGTTGGGAGAATTTCGGCAGAGTTTCCCCTAGAACAGAAGCAAAAATGCAAGACAAAGTGTAGTAGAATCATTGGCTATAAGCATTCAAATGTGGCAAAAATGCATATGGTCAACTCGCGGGAAAAATCCGACAATCTCCTCTGTACGGGGAGCAAATTCTCAAACCTAATAGCACAAAACAACGCATCAATTGACAAATCAATCACTGGGCATAAGATTGACGTAACAAGTTGTCATGTGACTGCCAACTCGACATCAAAAGGAAAAGAATCTATCCAGATATATAGCCTAAGGCGAGGATAGCGAAAAGAGGGGTATTCCAGCACCTGTATCACCAAAAGTGTCTCAACATTTGAGAACACCCCAGCTCAAGAAAACCTCACGCAAACGACCCTCCAAAGGCTAAAGTAGACTCAAGACTAGCCAGAGTCTCACAAAGGGATCTTTTGGTCGGAGTCTCAAAAACGTTCGGGAAAACTGCCAAAATGGCCAAAAAATGGCTCCACACGAAGTACAATAAGTAGTAACCGCAACTCAACGTACATGAGAAACTGCGCACAAACATGCACCAAAATATTGTTGCATGCAATAGAAAAATACTTGCGGGGATATCTGCTCTCAAAAGAGCTCCATGGCACTTTGTGTGCTCAAAAAATATGTATTTGCCAACACATAACCGTCTGTAGAGAAACTATTGCCAAAATGATTGTCAAAGTTGCCTGAGAGGCGTTGTACTTGTGTGTATGTGGAAACCTGTAAACCTGTGAAACTCCACTTGTAATGTTAATGCAAAACGCTATGCCTCGATCGAAAAACGATCTACAATCAGATCTCCAACGTTAACACCACATGTAATGCCGATGCCGAATCTCGCCTCCGAATAGTGTGCTCAAGGAAACTGTGCCTCTCAAGAGAATGCTGCCATAGAGAGATCTGCTCTCCATGTCCCACTAATCAAGCCAAATCTGGCTCGCGGTGAAATAGTAAACTCTGGCACATGCGTATGCATCAAGAAACCACAAAAGCATACATCCAGACTCTGTTTGTGGCTGAGAATGGTGTCGATGCCATGAAAGCCAATGTCGGAGATGTCGAGTAGAACCGATGCCGAATTGATGTCGATGCCAAAAACCGAAGGCGATTAGAGTCAATGTCAAAAAACGAGCAAAAAACTGAGATGATGCCGAGAGGTAGAGTCGATGTCGAAGCCAAGATGTGCACACACACTCTATGTATGTATCGATGTTGGAGAACGGATGTCGTAAATCAGGAATTGGAGAGACGAGGCCGATGTTTGAAGTGTGGTGTCGCTGTTGAAGCCGGAGCTCTCTCCTTGATGCTTGAGAGTAGTGTCGATGTCGATGTCCGAGTCCGAGATGTGCACACGCACACAACCACTCTCTCTCTCTCTCTCTCTCTCTCTCTCTCTCAAATGTGGCTCTGTAGTGATTCTTAAAGCCAACGATATCTCCAATTTTGCTCTCCTTGCACTATGCTATGTTGTAATAGCTTCCAGCATTAAAATTTAACGCTTTGCCTTGCTAGTATGTAGCGTTGATTGCTGAGAAAACCAACGCCATGTTGTCCAGACTCTGTAGCACTATGATGTTGAGAGCCTTAGTGATTTAAATTAACAATTTTCTTGCTTAGCTGCCTCAATTCTGTAGTGCTTTGTCAAGCTGCCTTAGCATTAAAAGATGTAACTCTCTTGCTACCTCCTTCTCTAAGACTAAAAAACGTCAAGCTACTCCAGTATTGTGAGATTTCCACCTGTGTAAGGCTTTGAGACTTAGCTCAAAGTAGAGCTCGTGCACACGCCGTTGAACCCAAGAGAGCCGTCGTGCTCTGATACCACTTGTGAGGGTGTGCAAAGGCGTGCGAGCGCGAGTGCAGGAGAGTGTATACGCTTGGTGTGGTGGAGCTGTAGTGGATAATATTCCACAACTGCTTATAGATTTATATTTCAAACAATAAGGTTAATCAAAGATGGGCGGCGCTCGACGCCCAGCCAGTATGGCCTGCACCCTTACACTATGTGTTGGTAGCAGGCGGTGTATGCTCAAGCTACAAGTTCTATGAGTACATTGGGTGGAGCCAAGAGCTACAATAATTTTGTTGGTGTATTGTATGTGCTAGTATGGAGTGGCAGGCGCAGTGTATGCTCAAGGCACACGTTCTATGATGACACTAGTTGCTATCACTTGTACTTGTTTACTTTAGTGCTAAATGCTTGATGACAATCTGCGTATGTCTAGAGCTAAGTCGCACAGACTACGAGTGGGGGGAGTGGGGGAAAGGGAGGTGTTTGGCATGAGTTGGATCGCACCCAGGGGCAACACAGTGGAAGGCTCCTTTTTTTTAACGAGTAGGGAGCTGAGATAATGAGTTCTCATTGGCGAGATGTGGTTGAGAAACAGGGAGATGATTTCCTCTGCTGGAAATAGCTTAATCTCTACCTTTTTTGTCGTGCTAGCGAGACTGTAGCGTGGTTTCCACGTTTCAAGCGCAAGATCCGGATTTCTGAAGATGGTAAAGCTCTTCACCCCACTCGCACGAGGTGCGACTCAGCTCTTATGTTCTATAGCAATGCCCACTGCCCACGGCGACTAGTTTTAAATTCAGCATGTGGTTCTCCGCTCTATGGAAGACTTGGTCCAGAGTCAAACGACGAGTCGTGGAGGTAGTTGACATTTGGTAGAGCTAGCTGGAGCCTGAGGGAAGCTCATTCGGGGAAAATGAGATAGGTTTGCTGATGTGCTTGCGATTTTCTGCTTGCGGACCTGCGGCGCTGATTGGAAGCTGACGATGGCCGGCCAGCAGCAGCAGATGCAGGCGCAGCTGCAGAGAGCTGCGGGCCTCTTCTTCGATCGCCTTCCGTCGCCCATTCGGCTACAGCTGGTGCAGACGTTCCGTAGCATGGACGTCGACGGCGATGGCCGCATCTCTCTGGCAGAACTCCTCCGTTGGGCACGCGCCACCGCCACTGCCTCCGCTGCCGCCTCGCCCAATCCCTCGTCATGCCCCTCCATTTCCTCCTTCGAAGCCGCCATGCCTTCCATCTTCGCCTTCGTCGATGCCGACGGCAATGGTACCCTCGACTTCGACGAATGCAAAGGCCTCTTCTTCATCAGCTGCACTGCCGCCTCCCGTACCTGCGATGGCTGTGGCAAGCTTCTACTCGAATCCGCTTACACTTGCGCAGATTGTAACGTCGATCCTAATGTCGGCCAGAATACCTTCGACTTGTGCTCCAGCTGCCATGCCGCATTTAGAAATCCTCGCCCTGCAGCTAATTTCATGGCTGCTGGCCGTAACCCCAAGCTCGACCATCCTCATCGCAACATGGTGGAGCAACAGTCTGAGCTAGCGGACGCCATGGACGATCTGTTCGATCAGGTAAGGCACGTCTCTCCAATTACTCAGCAGAAGAAAGATTATAACAACAACTGCTTGTGTGCATCTTAGCATGAATTTGGGGGGGGTTTCTGCTCTGCAGGTTCAATGCAGAATTTGCAAGGAGTATCACAGAAGTACAGCAGATGGAGTCTTCATGAAAAGGCATGTGCAAGTGGGCACAGGACCTCAAGACCTCACTACATGTGAGTGGTGCATTGCGTGCTTATGCTCTGCATGTGGAAACCATTTTCAAGGATCACGGGAAACTGCATCACGGGGACGGTGGTCAAAGCAAGAATCAGGCACAATATGCAATCCTTGCAGACAAAGAGGCATTAGGGGAAGCTCTTCATCCCCATCAACAGCAGCATCTCCTCAGGATATATTAATGGTAATATTGTGGCATTACCTATGATCAATGTGTGTTTGAGTGTCAGATGTGTGAAGTGTTTTAAATAGTGGCTTGTGCATATACAATACAAACACACAGCTGAATGCAAGGCTGCCTATAGATGGCATAAGTTTATACACACACACACACACACACTCTGAGCAATGCGCTTTTGTGCTCGCAGAAAATTGGCAGATCATCTGTTTTTGCAGAATGCAGCACATGCAAGGCCAAGGTCAATAATGGCAGTTTGCTGGCCTCTATATTGCCCCCCAATCGCAGTGCCCCTCCTAGGGACACAACATCTGGATTTGTAAAGCCGCAGCATAGTTACAGCATGCCTCATAATAGGCCAACATACGACAAGGGCTTCTTTGGACACAAACCTTACTTTGGTCACAATATGCCCTCTTACAATGGAATGGGGAGCCACAGCTTTCATGGCAATCCTACTTTCTCTGCACCTTATAACTTCCAATATCCCATGGGACCATTCCATGGTGGGGGCTATGGAAACAATGTCAATGGTTATGGGCAAATGGCAGGGTCATTCTTTAATAACAATGGCGGTGGATCGAATGCACAAATCCCCTTCAATGTATTCAATATGGTCAACAATTCAAGTCCCCTTGATATGCTCAATATGGTCAGCAATATGGGAAATGCTCTTGACATGCTTAGTTTGGTCAGTAGTTGCTCCATCATGTAGGGCTCTTTCGAACATGCACATTACAAACGTAAATGTGAATCTTATTGAGTGGCCCTAATCAACTCTTATGGATTGGTGGGGTGGCTACTAAGGATTTTTCTTGGCCATGTATTGCGATCTTATCGGTGGATATTGGTCTCAATCATAAACAAATGTGTGTGAACCTCGAAGTTGGTTTATCAAGTTTATTCCTTTGATTTAGAAACCATGGTGTAAACTCAAAAGGAGCATATTGTCAATAAGGAGGTCTTCACTTCCTACTTACCATGAAGCTCAATGAATCATTGAGGTGTAAGGGATCATGCATAAGAGATTTTAAAAAGAAGCTCCAAACTTTTCAAGGCTCAATTTTTTGTCCAGATGTAAAACCTCTACAACATCATGCCCAGTAGGGGACAAATTATGAAGTTTCTCTAATTTTTGAGCTTTTCACGAACTTCATTAGGGAAAATTCAGACTCTCAAAGGGGCCTATAAGGAGGTTTGATTGTCCAAAGGGGGAAACCTGGTGAAGTACATAAACGCTTTGTCAAAACCCTATCAACCAACATATCATTGGAAAGATCTTAGAAAACAAATCCTAAATCCCCACACTACGACAAGTTAGGAGTTGAATTGTAGAAGTTATGGCCTCCCCACTGAAATTGAAATGTGGGGAGAGATTCTATTTACAAGGCAGAACTGTCACATCAAAAAATAGAATCTTCTAGTATATAAGGAATCTCATAGTATGCTATATATCAATGAATAGATCTCGATGAGTACATTCTAAATTCAAAAGGTCCCATAAGTTTTGATTTTATTTGTAAAAAATTTATCGTGCACTTGTTTTGGACAAAAGGTAGAAAGTCAAAGTCCTTATAGAACCCATTTGAGAGTCCAAAATTTGCTTGTGCATATACAATATAAACACACTGTTGAATACAAGGCTGCCTATAGATGGCATAAGTTTACACACACGCGCGCGCGCGCGCACACACACACACACACACATAGAGCAATGAGCTTTTGTGCTCGCAGTAAATCAGCAAATCATCTCTTTTTGCAGAATGCAGCACATGCAAGGCCAAGGTCAATAATGACAGTTTGCTGGCCTCTATATTGCCTCCCAATCGTAGTGCCCCTCCTAGGGACACAACATCTGGATTTGTAAAGCCCCAGTATAGTTACAGCATGCCTCATATTAGGCCAACATACGACAAGGGCTTCTTTGGACACAAACCTTATTTTGGTCACAATATGCCCTCTTACAATGGAATGGGGAGCCACAGCTTTCATGTCAATCCTACTTTGGTTGTACCTTATAACTTCAAATATCCCATGGGACCATTCCATGGTGGGGGCTATGGAAACAATGTCAATGGTTATGGGCAAATGGCAGGGTCATTCTTTAATAACAATGGCGGTGGATCGAATGCACAAATCCCCTTCAATGTATTCAATATGATCAACAATATGGGAAATGCTCTCGACATGCTTAGTTTGGTCAGTAGCTGCTCCATCATGTAGGGCTCTTTCGAACATGCACATTACAAACGTAAATGTGAATCTTATTGAGTAGCCCTAATCAACTCTTATGGATTGGTGGGGTGGCTACTAAGGATTTTTCTTGGCCATGTATTGCGAGCTTATCGGTGGATATTGGTCTCAATCATAAACAAATGTGTGTGAACCTCGAAGTTGGTTTATCATGTTCATTTCTTTTATTTAGAAACCATGGTGTAAACTCAAAAGGAGCATATTGTCAATAAGGAGGTCTTCACTTCTTACTTACCATGAAGCTCAATGAATCATTCAGGTGTAAGGAATCATGCATAAGAGATTTTAAAAAGAAGCTCCAAACTTTTCAAGGCTTTATTTTTTGTACAGATGTAAAACCTCTACAACATCATGCATATTAGGGGACAAATTATGAAGTTTCTCTAATTTTTAAGCTTTTCACGGACGTCATTAGAGAAAATTTAGACTCTCAAAGGGGCCTATAAGGAGGTTTGACTGTCCAAAGGGGGCAACTTGGTAAAGTACATAAACGCTTTGTCAAAACCCTATCAACCAACATATCATTGGAAAGATCTTAGAAAACAGATCCTAAATCCCCACACTCTGACAAATTAGGAGTTGAATCGTAGAAGTTATGGCCTACCCACGGAAACTGAAATGTGGGGAGGGATTCCATTTACAAGACGGAGCTGTCACATAAAAAAATAGAATCTTCTAGTATATAAGGAATCTGATGGTATGCTACATATCAATGGATAGATCTTGATGACTACATTCTAAATTCAAAAGGTTTGATAAGTTTTGATTTTACTTGTAAAAAAATTACTATGCACCCGTTTTGGACAAAAGGTAGAAAGTCAAAGTCCTTATAGAACCCATTTGAGAGTCCAAAATTTGCTTGTGCATATACAATACAAACACACAGCTAAATGCAAGGCTGCCTATGGATGGCATAAGTTTACACACACACACACACACACACACACATACACACACACACACACACACACACACACTCACACACACACACACACATTGAGCACTGTGCTTTTGTGTTCGCAACAAATCAGCAAATCATCTGTTTTTGCAGAATGCAGCACATGCAAGGCCAAGGTCAATAATGGCAGTTTGCTGGCCTCTATATTGCCCCCCAATCGCAGTGCCCCTCCTAGGGACACAACATCTGGATTTGTAAAGCTGCAGCATAGTTACAGCATGCCTCATATTAGGCCAACATACGACAAGGGCTTCTTTGGACACAAACCTTATTTTGGTCACAATATGCCCTCTTACAATGGAATGGGGAGCCACAGCTTTCATGGCAATCTTACTTTGGCTGTACCTTATAACTTCCAATATCCCATGGGACCATTCCATGGTGGGGGCTATGGAAACAATGTCAATGGTTATGGGCAAATGGCAGGGTCATTCGTTAATAACAATGGCGGTGGATCGAATGCACAAATCCCCTTCAATGTATTCAATATGGTCAACAATATGGGAAATGCTCTGGACATGCTTAGTTTGGTCAGTAGCTGCTCCATCATGTAGGGCTCTTTCGAACATGCACATTACAAACGTAAATGTGAATCTTATTGAGTGGCCCTAATCAACTCTTATGGATTGGTGGGTTGGCTACGACTTATTGCTCTTGGCCATGTATTGTGAGCTCATCGGTGGATATCGGTCTCAATCATAAACAAAATGTGTGTGAACCTCGAAGTTGGTTTATCATGTTCATTTCTTTTATTTAGAAACCATGGTGTAAACTCAAAAGGAGCATATTGTCAATAAGGAGGTCTTCACTTCTTACTTACCATGAAGCTCAATGAATCATTCAGGTGTAAGGGATCATGCATAAGAGATTTTAAAAAGAAGCTCCAAACTTTTCAAGGCTTTATGTTTTGTACAGATGTAAAACCTCTACAATATCATGCATATTAGGGGACAAATTATGAAGTTTCTCTAATTTTTAAGCTTTTCACGGACTTCATTAGGGAAAATTTAGATTCTCAAAGGGGCCTATAAAGAGGTTTGACTGTCCAAAGGGGGCAACTTGGTGAAGTACATAAACACTTTGTCAAAACCCTATCAACCAACATATCATTGAAAAGATCTTAGAAAACAGATCCTAAATCCCCACACTCCGACAAATTAGGAGTTGAATTGTAGAAGTTATGGCCTCCCCACTGAAACTGAAATGTGGGGAGAGATTCCATTTACAAGACGGACCTGTCACATCAAAAAATAGAATCTTCTAGTATATAAGGAATCTGATGGTATGCTACATATCAATGGATAGATCTTGATGAGTACTTTCTAAATTCAAAAGGTTTGATAAGTTTTGATTATATTTGTAAAAAATTTAGTGTGCAACCATTTTGGACAAAAGGTAGAAAGTCAAAGTCCTCATAGAGCCCATTTGAGAGTCCAAAATTTGATTGTGCATATACAATACAAACACACAACTGAATGCAAGGCTGCCTATAGATGACATAAGTTTACACACACACACACACACACACACACACAATGAGAAATGCGCTTGTGTGCTCGCAAAAAATCGGTAAATCATCTAGTTTTGCAGGCCAAGGTCAATAATGGCAGTTTGCTGGCCTCTATATTGCCCCCCAATCCCAGTGCTCCTCCTAGGGACACAACATCTGGATTTGTAAAGCCGCAGGATAGTTACAGCATGCCTCATATTAGGCCAACATACGACAAGGGCTTCTTTGGACACAAACCTTATTTTGGTCACAACATGCCCTCTTACAATGGAATGGGGAGCCACAGCTTTCATGTCAATCCTACTTTGGTTGTACCTTATAACTTCCAATATCCCATGGGACCATTCCATGGTGGGGGCTATGGAAACAATGTCAATGGTTATGGGCAAATGGCAGGGTCATTCTTTAATAACAATGGCGGTGGATCGAATGCACAAATCCCCTTCAATGTATTCAATATGGTCAACAATATGGGAACAAGTCCCCTTGTTTTGCTCAATATGGTCAGCAATATGGAAAATGCTCTTGACATGCTTAGTTTGGTGAGTAGCTGCTCCATCATGTAGGGCTCTTTCGAACATGCACATTACAAATGTAAATGTGAATCTTATTGAGTGGCCCTAATCAACTCTTATGGATTGGTGGGGTGGCTACTAAGGATTTTTCTTGGCCATGAATTGCGAGCTCATCGGTGGATATTGGTCTCACTCATAAACAAATGTGTGTGAACCTCGAAGTAGCTTTATCATGTTCCTTTTATTTAGAAACCATGGTGTAAACTCAAAAGGAGCATATTGTCAATAAGGAGGTCTTCACTTCTTACTTACCATGAAGCTCAATGAATCACTGAGGTGTAAGGGATCATGCATAAGAGATTTTAAAAAGAAGCTCCAAAGTTTTCAAGGCTTTATTTTTTGTACAGATGTAAAACCTCTACAACATCATGCACATTAGGGGACAAATTATGAAGTTTCTCTAATTTTTAAGCTTTTCACGGACTTCATTAGAGAAAATTTAGACTCTCAAAGGGACCTTTAAAGAGGTTTGATTGTCCAAAGGGGGCAACTTGGTGAAGTACATAAACGCTTTGTCAAAACCCTATCAACCAACATATCATTGGAAAGATCTTAGAAAACAAATCCTAAATCCCCACTCTCCGACAAATTAGGAGTTGAATTGTAGAAGTTATGGCCTCCCCACTGAAACTGAAGTGTGGAGAGATATTCCATTTACAAGACAAAGCTGTCACCTCAAAAAATAGAATCTTCTAGTATATAAGGAATTTCATGGTATGCTATATATCAATGGATAGATCTCGATGAGTACATTATAAATTCAAAAGGTTCGATAAGTTTTGATTTTATTTGTAAAAATTTACCGTGCACCCGTTTTGGACAAAAGGTAGAAAGTCAAAGTCTTTATAGAGCCCATTTGAGAGTCCAAAATTTGCTTCTGCATATACAATACAAACACACAGCGGCAAGGCTGCCTATAGATGACATAAGTTTACACACACACACACACACACACACACACACACACACACACACACACACACACACACACACACACACACACACACACACACACACACACACACACACACACACAATGAGCAATGCGCTTTTGTGCTCGCAAAAAATCGACAAATCATCTGGTTTTGCAGAATGCAGCACATGCAAGGCCAAGGTCAATAATGGCAGTTTGCTGGCCTCTATATTGCCCCCCAATCGTAGTGTCCCTCCTAGGGACACAACATCTGGATTTGTAAAGCCGCAGCATAGTTACAGCATGCCTCATATTAGGCCAACATATGACAAGGGCTTCTTTGGACACAAAGCTTATTTTGGTCACAATATGCCCTCTTACAATGGTATGGGGAGCCAGGGCTTTCATGGCAATCCTACTTTCTCTGTACCTTATAACTTCCAATATCCCATGGGACCATTCCATGCTGGGGGCTATGGAAACAATGTCAATGGCTATGGGCAAATGGCAGGGTCATTCTTTAATAACAATGGTCGTGGATCGAATGCACAAATCCCCTTCAATGTATTCAATATGGTCAAAAATTCAAGTCCCCTTAATATGCTCAATATGGTCAACAATATGGGAAATGCTCTTGACATGCTTAGTTTGGTCAGTAGCTACTCCATCATGTAGGGCTCTTTCGAACATGCACATTACAAACGTAAATGTGAATCTTATTGAGTGGCCCTAATCAACTCTTATGGATTGGTGGGGTGGCTACTAAGGATTTTTATTGGCCATGTATTGCGAGCTCATCGGTGGATATTGGTCTCAATCATAAACAAATGTGTGTGAACCTCAAAGTTGGTTTATCATGTTCATTCCTTTGATTTAGAAACCATGGTGTAAACTGAAAAGGAACATATTGTCAATAAGGAGGTCTTAACTTCCTACTTACCATGAAGCTCAATGAATCATTGAGGTGTAAGGGATCATGCATAAGAGATTTTAGAAAGAAGCTCCAAACTTTTGAAGGCTCTATTTTTTGTATAGATGGTAAACGTCTACAACATCATACACATTAGGGGACAAATTCAGAAGTTTCTCTAATTTTTAAGCTTTTCACTGACTTCATTAGGGAAAATTTAGACTCTCAAAGGGGCCTATAAGGAGGTTTGACTGTCCAAAGTGGGCAACCCGGTGAAGTACATGTCAAAACCCTATCAACGAACATATCATTGGAAAGATCTTAGAAAAAAAATTCTAAATCCCCACGCTTCGACAAATTAGGAGTTGAATTGTAGGAGTTATGGCCTCCCCATTGAAGCTGAAATGTGGGGAGAGATTCCATTTACAAAACGGAGTTGTCACATCAAAAAATGGAATCTTCTCATATATAAAGAATCTGATGGTATGCTAGATATCAATGGATAGATCTCGATGAGTACATCCTAAATCCAAAAGGTCCGATAAGTATTGATTTCATTTGTGAAAAAATTAATGTGCACCCATTTTGGACAAGAAGTAGAAAGTCAAAGTCCTTATAGAGCCCATTGAGAGTCCAAAATTTTCTTAATGAAAGACATCCTTATATTTTCATTCATGAAGTGCAATGTGGCTTTAAATATTTTTTTATGTACATATGGATATTCCCTACCTCAAGCAGAATTTCAAGCGCAATCCCTTGAAATTTTGCTTATGCCTAGTGTGATCACTATGCACAATCTTGCAATCGTCATTGTGCAAGGGTGTAAATTGAAGGGGGCCCTCACACTTTCTAAGGAAGGGAAACCTCCATGGTTGCCCATCCTCGATGAAAGGTTCTAATCCAATTGGCTCGCCAAAATGAAAAACCAAAATTTTCCAACCCTTCTAAAGCTTGGTCCAGTTGCTTTCATGAAAACTTAGATTGTATTCAAGCTACACAAGGGACGAGCCTTTTCTAGATTTGTGTCATTCACTTAGGTAGAAGCCCTTGAATATACAAGAAAGTTGTAGCGTTGCAATCAAAAAATAGCCTACAATCTCTTTGTTAGATAATTTTGTTGCATCTTTGTGTGGTCAAGAGTTCAAAGTTAGCCCATATTTGGCATTGAAAAGTGTTAAAGCTCTCCATAAATACAAAAGGAACATAGTTGTTGTCATTCTCATGATTTTGGTGATTCTCATGTCATTGTTTGATATATTATGTTGCTCGTGCATTATGTTTCAAATCATGAATGTCAAACTTTGAATAACTCGTGTGATTGAATTGTAGTCATACTGTATCATCATTGTGCATGCGTGCTAGTTTTTTCACACCCTTAACCAGGCCTGAAAATTGCAGGGCACCCTTACCCATCCTAGGGAAGGGAAATTTTCAAGAGTGCCCATCCCATGGGAAGGGTTGTTTGACATTTAGATCTTCAAAATGAAGGGAAAATTTTTCCCTGCCCTTCGATCAAATCTTTACCAAAATCTAATTTTTTCGCATGTTTTTTTGAACGATTGTAACTTGTAAAGAAAATTCTAAAGTACAGAGAAAGGGTGCACTTTTGAAACATTGCGTAGCAGTACTAAAAATCATTTTCTACAAGATACACAATGAGCAAGAGTAGTAAGTTGTAAATGGAACATGCAAATACTTAGAACTTGAAATGTCCTGCAATGCAGTTGCAATGACGACATCATATATCTTGATTTTTGTTGGGATGTGCCCTTTGCTAGAATTGTAACCATGAAGAGTCGCCTCCCGAGTTACAAACCTCCCATTTTGAGATCATGAAGTTATCGCTATCACTATTCTCTCTGTGAAGCTAGGGTAGACATCTCTTCAAACTTCAGCTTCCAAGTTCCCTCTTAAGTCGTTCTCATCCCCTAAGAATCACCAACGGCAAAAAATAAGATCCTCATAATATTATATAACAACATAAACTGTAGCATCCTAATCATTACACATGGTGCCATCTTAAAAATGATGAAGTGATAAGTACGGGTTCCTATAAATAGGCTTTGGGAGCATGCCTAACAAACCAGGAGGCTAGCACTATGTGAATCATGATTTCTGAAGGAGCCTTGAGGCTTGAAGGACCTTTGCAATCGTAGACTCTGGAGTCATTTGGACTCATAACCTAGAGGTTTCCCAAGCCACTCTCGAGGGGAGCTTGCAGTTCATGGATAATGGGAGAGTGCTAGGAAATTCTGGAATCTGGAGCTTTAGTTGATCGTGAGTCTGAGCTCGTGTAAGAATCAATCAATATTTGAGAACAACTTTAAAAGATTTTGCATAGCAAATCAAATTGGGGAGCATCAAGAGTGCTTAATCTTTACTCACTCCGTAATTTCCTTCAATAAGGCATTATTCAGCCATGCTTTGAGTTAATCTCTAGTGTACTTACCTTCTCTCTTTTTCCAACCCACTAGCCTTGATTACATGGTATCCCTCAAACCTCCTCATCTCACTTGGAACTTGGATATAGAAGCTCTGTGTCAGCAATTGGTGGATGAGAGACACGAGTGACGAGACCCATCATTCAAGCCTGATGCCTTCATTAGAAAACTTGCGAGTGATTGAACATTCAACTCTCAAGTTCAAACTTCATATTTTGTTGCCTTTACAATATGCCCAACACGTTAAAATTCCCTATATTAAAAAAGCATACTTGAAATTTCTTATATTAAAAAGTACACCTTAACTTTTTTTAAGGTGTATGGCAATGCATGCTTGCACAACCTACAAAATTAGATTCTATACTCATTAGTGACTCTCAAAGTCCATAGAACATCCTCTGGGTACAAGTCCAAAAGTCACAATGTCAAGCATTGACATGATTAATCTCTGCAGGGCATTTTGAAAGGTTGCCCTTCCCTAGGAAGGCCTTGCAAAAATATGCCCTTCCTTGGGGCAGGGCCAGTCGAACAACTTGTCCTTCCTTGGGAAGGGCTATTATAAATTTGCCCGTCATGTGCAGGGCTAGCAGCAAAGGAAGGGCGGGAAGAGTTGCAATTTTCGGCCCTGCCCTTAACCTCTAATCAATTTTTGAGGGTAATCTTTTGCATCGAATTTGATAGAGTAGTCAAAACAAATGGTACTCTTGTTACATTGATTTTGCATACTAAAAATCTTAGAGCCGCTCGTGCTTTTTGATTTGAGTCTAGGTTTGTAAGAAACGAACTTTAGAGATGAATGTTATATTGTTTTTTGGGCAAACTTCTTTTACACGAGTTCTGTCATGATCACTCACTTTTGAGTTGTTTTGTGAAGGTTAGCTCAGTCTTCGTCCCTTTTTTGACGTAACAAACAAAGAGACAATTTTGTACGTTCATCATACGTTCCATTTATTTTTGAGCCGCTTTATTTTCAATGCCTACTTTTTGCATTTTTGGGCCGTATGCGTCTCCTCTATATTAAAGTATTTTATTCCAAAGTATTGTTATTTGTGTTTTTGCGAGCGACTCGATTGTGCTATTATCTCAAGGTTTCATGTATGATGTGTAAGTTCTATAATCTCATGTTGTATGTTTTTTTCAATCATCAAAGATGTCTAATTCTTTAATCATCAATGTTTTCTTTTCTGCACAAAGATCTTTTTGTCACTTTTAATGATAAAATTTCTTGGATAGAAAGTAAAAATGTTATTGATCTTTGATGAGAGAGATGAACTTTCTGATATTGTTGGTAATTATGAATGGTCGTCTCAACCTCTTCATGCAAACAAAGACAACGCTCTTGTAATTGAAATTTGAGAAATATCAAACCAACATTTCTCAAACCAACTATAACGATTAGGTTCGATATGATAAAGCCACTCGTCGAAATATTCTTTTTGTTCTTCAAGAATCTTTCTTGCCTAATGTCTGTGATGTTTTTATTTTAACACTTTTTTTAGAAGAAAGCAGTTATAGAAGTACTTTAGTGCTCTGGTGGTCCTAAGTGTGTTCATACACACTACTAGCATAATATAGTAACAATAATTGCATCTTGTCATGAATATTAATTTCTAACTTTTTAAAAGTATTGTCCAACTTAAGTTGGCCACTTAAGTCCAGGAAAGTAAAAAGAGAACAAGCGAAATTGATTAAGTACTAATAGACCAGTCAGTCAAGGCTTGGGACCAAAAAGGGAAAGTCCATAAAAGAGCAAGGGTAATTGCTAACTAATTATCTCAGTCATAGATACATGTCCAGGAAGGATAATTATATCCCGTGCAACCTTGATCAAAGGTATATGACAAAGAAGATGACCGAGATAAATTATAGGAGTCTAAAAATAGGAAGTGATTGTGCTATGGTTAAGTCCTTAGAATAACTTTTTAGACCGTAAGTATAAAGTCTATGAAATTTTAGGGTGAAATTCTAACTTGCCACAAAATGACTAAATTTAACAGATTCAAATTTAGTAGGTTTTGAAAGAAGCTTGGCAGCACCTCCAAAGCACTGTGCTAAGGTTTCACACAAGGAGGTGAAATTTTTAAATCCCAAAGGGTGAGTTTTATTTTTGCCAAAGATTATCCTAATTTAACAGGTCCTGAATTAGCAAGTAGGTAGTAGCCCCGGGTGTCATAATAACTGATCATTTAATATGCGAAAGTACCAAGGGAGAAAAAGCTAGAATATTGGTTAGGCTGACATACCGGTCATAGTAGGGATCCAATGGAGGGAAAATAGGGATCCAAAGGGGGGGCCATCTGCAAAAGAGCAATGTGCATCAATGGGCTTCAAAGACCCTAAAATTCAGTCCATTAAGACTTCCAAAATGCTACGGTTCCAAAATTCATATGTAATGTCAAATGGCCAAAGTGTGGGGGAATTGGATGGTCATGGGGAAGACTAAAAAGTCTTCCCACATCCCTATCTAGGAGGGGGCAAGCCTTATATATAGGGGATGAGAGAGAAACACACACACACACTCTTGCAAGCTCCCTTTACACAAAGGGCATAGTGGACACATGTAAACTCCCAAGCCCAACTACCCCCAAGGTTCATTCAAATCCTATTGGATGGCCATAGAGGTGGACCAATGAGAATTAGGATAGAGTATATTTAGTTTAATTCATTTAAAAACACTTTATAAAAGAACCAATAGAAATAAAGCTCTCTAGAAGACTATTGGACAGTCTCCCAAGGGGTCCAATGAGCATTCAAGAATCAGCAGCCCAATGGCTTGCCTGGCCAGAAGACTAAGAGATCCAATGAAAGTTTAATTGCATTATTTAAATACCTAAAGCTCTCACAAAAGGGGAAAGGGGGACACATGTCACAAGGCTATCACTTATGCTTCTTAATTATCATTGTCTAAGCTTTGCAGGGGCTAATAGGATACCAACATGTGCAAATAGCATGAGGGGTCGACCAAGAGAGAGAGGGGGCTGATTTTTGCAAAGCATTATCACACACACACACTCACACAAGCTCATGTGTAAAGTAAAGAAGACTATCTCTCCTTCTCAAGCTTTAATGGAAAGCTCATCATCTACTCCAACCTTGTGAGAAGGGAGGCCTACACCAACAACTCTTGGATTTGTGATGCAAATCCAACCAAGAGCCAAGCCCCAATGCATGCTCATCTCCTCTAGCATGCTAATTACTAAGCTATGCTAAGCTATTATGAGTGATTATGTGAGGAGACATACTTGTTTCTCGTAAGAATACTCCTTCTTCCTCTCAATCTATTGTCATACCCCGCTAGCTCTCACCATCTTCGAAGCTATGTGAGGTCTTGGGTCTGAGACCGTGAGGGAATTGATGTTGTGTTTTCAAGTGTAAGCTTGGTGCTTGAAGCTTCCATCTTCATTGCACCAGCAAGTTATTGAAGGAACACAAAGTATTGTATTGTAAAATGTCTTCCTTGATGGGGGAAACCTATAATACAAAGCCTTTTGGAGGGGGGGTCGGCTCCATGTAAATCCGGTCCTCAACTGTTGTCAATAGCTTAATTTCTCTCTCTTTTTGAAGTATTGTTCATGCCTATCTAACTAGGTGTTATGCTTTTGTTGCGCTCTCCATCCATGCACTCTTGCTATGCTCATTAGTAATCTAGTCTTAATGAAATGCCCACTATGTCTATGCTATTTTCTGCTACACACAAGTTACTAGACCATTAAATGTTACACCGGGTCAACTTCATAAGCCTTCAAGGTTTGTGCAAAGGTCTCGCACCCAAGTTAATTAATTAAAAGGGTAAGTTTATGGTTTTTATTGAATGATACTCAAGAGGGAAAAGCTAAAGACTAAGGTTAGATCAACCCTTCTTCATTTAGTAAGTTGAATTTAATGCTTTCATGGACTTGTGTGTTAAGCCAATTTTGGGTAATTTTTGCATGGACTTAACATCAAAACTAATGAGATATGGGAAAACCTATGTTTTGCATGGTCTTTCTTAGCCCCGTCGAACTAATGGTATGCAATGATAAAGATGTTTTTACTTGCACTATAGTACCTTTATGTCATTGTAATGAATCATTGCCCACTTATCACCAAGACTTAAAGGAATTTTTTTAAAAAAATCTCATGCTCCTTGAGAATAATCTCATAAGAAACACACTTATGAAAGGACTCAATCATATCCCCACTCAACCCTTATGTAGATACCACCGGGGGTTCACCTTTCAAAAATACCTATAGCATGTGTATTCAAGAGGTATTTATAAAACCCCTCTCTACACACACACACTTCACCATGAATTAAAACACCCCTCTTCCCTCATAAACCTACAACTTTTTTTCATTTTTCTATTTGAAAACCCCTCTTGTACATGTAATCTTGTAACTATTTGATATATAGAAAACCCCTCTGGGTAAACTCACATGCTACACTTACATATTCTAAGGTGGACCCCCCAGGGTAGATACATAGCCACCAATAGGCTATGAATTTTTCTTCTAAAAATAATAAGGGACGGCATTCTGGTATTACCACCTCACTTGCATGAGATTCAAGTAAACAATCTCCTTTGGAAGTATTGTGAAACTTACCTCTCAACAAAAGTCTCCACTAAAATCAAGCCCTACATGGAGAGATCTAGTAGAAAAAAAACTTCTTGTAGACCTCTCAACAAAAGTCTCCACTAAAATCAAGCCCTACATGGAGAGATCTAGTAGAAAAAAAACTTCTTGTAGACCCGCCATCGTCCCCACCTCCCCCACTCCCTTACCACCCCACTCTGAGTACTAATTTCCATGATTTCACCTACTCTCTCTCTCTCTCTCTCTCTCTCTCTCTCTCTCTCTCTCTCATGGAGCACCTTCAAATTTATATGAAGGTAGTGGTCTTTGATCATGTTGTTGGGTAGATTTGCTTCTCACAGTTGCTAGCAAGGTGAGAACTAGGCCAACAAACAAGATGCCGACCAAGGACAGAGCTTGACCCGTAGGCGCATGGAAACAAATAGATGGGTGTAAATCATCTACGTGACCTTCTATGGACAATCACTAACAAGGAAAACCAACTCAAAGCACACTATGTATGCACAAAAGTTACCTTATCTACGACGGCAACACTCTCCAAAACAAGACCTTACATTGTCGAATCATCACGAAACTCAAGGGGTGACCTCTACACACCTAAAAGACACTACCCTAAAGTCTTTAACCCGACTCACTACCTGTAAACACGTAGTGCAAAAATCATGTGTGAAGATATGAAAAAAATTACAGGTCATTGATTATAAATGTGTTTAAGCCTAATGTGTAGTTCTACTCACCACGAACACAATTACATATAGAAATATCTAATCGGATGCACAGTTAGAGAGCAAATCACCTCAAAAACCATGGAGAGCTCTTCACGAAGAGACCAAAATCGTACAAGCTTGGTGTTCGTGCGTAGCTCTTACCGTTGCTAACACGATGGTTAAGACGCCTTCACAATGTAGCATTTGTAGTGCACATAGAGAGTAGAAGAAAATCATTCACTCTCTCACACAAAACTCATGGAACACTTAGTTGAGCTCAAAAGTTGATTGATTTAAAAAATTTTCCTTTGGGTTACAAAAATTGGTTTTTATATCTCATCCTTGGAGGCTCTAACTTATCAGAATCATCTCCTACTTTCTACCATGGGTTTGGCTATTTTACCTACTTAGTATATTACAATTCGGAAACTCAATCAAGTCCAAATAAATAATTACATTGAGTTTGACGGAATAAATAATACAAAATTGGGCTTTTCTTGTGTTTAGTGGTTAACACTCCCCCCGCCGCGTCCATGTCGTCTCTGACATGATGGATCTTTGCCTTTTGGATGTTTTGGTCCTTATGTCTTGATGTAGCAGTCTTCAGACGTTTGTGCCAATGGAAACCTTGTGGCTTTATCAACTTTAATTATGATTCATATTTGTTGTTGCCCAAGGTGACTGTAGGGCCAAAAACCTTGATGTCGTACGTGAAAAAGACGGTGTAGAAGGATCCCTCAAAGGCTTGCATGTGATAACTTGGAAAGAACATCAACCTTTGATAAAACATATGTAACACCTTTAGGGATGGTTGTTTTGACAAATCAGATGTCATTTTGGTGATAGTGTCACCCGTTGATAGTAGTGTGGAGTCCGTTTCTTTGGTCGTCGGTGCGAACACTTCAAGACAGGCCAGGAGGGCTTTGCATATTTTCCTGATCATTACACATGTCAAGTCAGGAGAGCGAGTGAAAATCTTAATGGTGCCCTTTAGGGTTTTCACCATATAAGATACACTTATTCTCTCTCCTTCCTTGGGCGGTAGCATTGATGGGTAGTTAAGCCAGGTGGGATGCTTCTTCAAGAGTCTAGAGTGGTTTGCCCATGTGCATACGCGAGGTACTAGACAATACAATGTTTCATCCCTTATGATTTTTGGGGTTTCCACTAAGTACTTCAAAAATACGAGGTACTTGAGGAGCCACCCATTTCTCCACTTTGGCTAGGAATCCACAATCCTCTTTGTAGTTTCTGGGTCCTTGACATCCCCTTCACATACTATCTCTGTGCCTTCTGCCTCAACTCTTTTCTTTATGGTGAGGACTTCATACTTTAGGAGAGGGTAGTGGAGTGATGGTTGCATCCACTCTTCCCTAAGCACATTTGTGGCTAGCCCTTGAACTCCAACTAGGTGGATCATCCTCTTTTCCCATTCCAAGGCCGCGTTATGGTCTTCTATTGTGGCTTGTTCAATCAGAGTTTGGAGGCATGCCTCCTCTTCTGTTGTCAGCGGTTGTTCATCCTCTCCTTGTGCATGTAAGTGCTGCTCTAGATGTTGAAGATCTTCTACACCTTGAGGGACTCCATGGGCTCATTTTTTGCGTTGATGCCCAGGTCACTAGGTTTTGACTCTATCTCATGTGATTTTGCCTCTTTTACTTCTCGTTGGAGCCTCAACAACTATTTCTAGGCTAGGTTGTCCTTCCTTGTGGCCTCTTCAGCTTGATTTGCAACGTCTCTTGCAGATTTTCCAGTTGGAGTTTGAGCTATTCATTCTCTTTTTGTAGTTCTTGGTGGCTGGCTAAAAATCTCTCTTTTGCGGCTAGGGAACCTTCTGCCATACGCATTCTCTGTCTTTGTTCTAGCCGTAATCCCTTTTGTAGTGCGACAACTTGATCCTCCAAGGCTTGTATATCTTGGCTATGTGCTCCTATACTTGCTCTTGCAGTCCTTAGGGTTTCTCTAAGCCTCCGTTTGTCAAATCCTGTAGCTCTAACTTGGCTTTTAGCTCCACTATCTCATCTTTAGCTACCTCCAACTCATCCTCCATCTTTTCCTTCTCTTCATGCAAACTTTGACTTCACTTGAGACCTCTACTGCCATCTGCAGTGTAAGAGTGTCTCATTTGCTCTCAGCATCCTTTGGTTTTTTAGTGAGAGCCTCAAGCTCTTGTTCTGCCATGTCAGCTCTTTGAATTGTTGTTTGGAGAGTTTTGGTGAGGGTTCCATACTCTTCTTGCATGTTTCTCTCTCGGATGCATAGCATGCTATTCTCTTCTACTAGTGTAAGAGATTGCATTCTAATTTTGTCTATTATTTGATGAGCATCTCTTTCATCTTTTGCATTAGATTCTACCATGCTGCTTGCCATTGGCCTGCGGAGTGGACCTGAAAATGGAACCTGATGTCCCATGCTTAGCATTACCACCACTAAAGGTGGTCTCCAAGGGTTGGCCAAAGGTCTCCATTGTGGTAGTGGTGGAGCCTGTACCAACCCTGGTACTCTAGGTGGTGGTGACTGCACTTCTGGTGGTCTTCTCTAAATATCTTGGTCCTTGATATTTTTTTCATCTCTCTCTTTGTCTTTTGCATCCCATGGTGGAATAGAGGTGCCATATATAGCCTCAGTCGCATCCTCAAGTGGATATCCAACTTTGAGGAGTTCTACATAGGTGCATCTCTGTGTGTTTTTCTTTTTTGGACGTCAATTCAACCTTTGTTTCTTCTTTGGTAAGTCCCTGTAAGGTGTGAGTTTTGTCCTAGAGTACTAGAGTATGATTCAAGGAGAGAAAAGGTGGAATTATCCCACATGCAGTGGTGCAAGGTTGTAGAGCTACTTAAAGCTCATTTCATGAATGAATAAACAAAAGTCTATTTTGCATTACATCTCTCTTGTTTATGGTGAGCTTGTGATGGCTTAGCAAAAACTCAAGATCGGCTTTATGAGCCCAAGTTAATTGATCTTGGAACCTAATTTTATTGAGTGATAATCTAGCCAACACACACTCACTTGTGGGCATGATGTTTCTCTTTCATCCACCCTAGCTAGCACGATCCTATTCCCATCAAGTGGTATCAGAGCTCTAGGTTATGCTAACTAGGTTTGTTGCTACTCTTTAGTGTGTTAGTGATAAGCATCTCTATTAGATTGATTAGCATTTCTTAATTATCATTACGGCCCATTGGCATTTTCCATAACTAGTTGCATCTCTCACTAATTAATCCCTAATCTAGCTATGTGTGGGCATGTCCTTGGCACACCCAAGGGGCTACTACCCTCCATGGCTAGATAGTCTTGATTAGGGAGAGGTTTATTATCCAATTTTTTTCATTTCTTAGTCATTTTTTGTGTCGATTCTCTCGTAGTTTTCATATGACAAGTGCTTTTTCAAATTTGTGAGCAAAAATATTGATGACCTCCTTGTGAGGCTCATTGATGTTTTGCAAGTTTTGTATATAGCATTAGACTGTGCAGTGTTTTTAGTTGATGACTCTAATTTTGATGCAAAGAATAATGAAGTAGAAGACTGTGTGATAGAATTTGTTAAATAGTTCTTAAAAAGGAATTGTGACATGATAAGCATAAACGATTCAAAACTTAAACTGTTTGTTTGCAATATATTATGGAGCACTAGAAACAACTCTTGATTAAAAGAACGTTTCTCCATAAATATTGTGTCAATGTCTATCTCTTTTGGAATTTTCAAATTAGCAGATTCTCCATGGGCATGAAAAATCAGGTGTCTGTGTTTGTTTCTTTCTATTTGTATGTGTGTGTACGTATGTATGTACGTATTGATGTGTGTCTATTTGTGTGTATGTTTGTTTGGATGTGTGTGTGTGTGTGTGTGTGTGAGAGAGAGAGAGAGAGAGAGAGAGAGAGAGAAGGCAATCAAATTCTCAATGCAAATATAGGTGACCATATTCAACAAACTAAATAAAAAATGTTATAGAGAGAGGAAGAGGTAGTGTCCATCATTTTGCAAGTAATTGATAGACAAAGAGAGCAATTGAGGAATCGAGAGAGAGAGAGAGAGAGAGAGAGAGAGAGAGAGAGAGAGAGAGAGAGAGAGAGAGAGAGAAATTGTGTGTTGGTTTATAAGGAATCGATGGAAAGATAGAGGGAAAAAATGAGAAAAGGGCAAAGCAAATAGAGGGAGAGGAAGAGGTTGTTTTTTCTATGAGTGTGTTTGTTTGTTTCTTTTTTGTTTTTAAAGTCAACAAAGAAAAATTGGTAAATAGATAGATGTATAGAAATATAAGTAGGACCAACAGGGGAATTTGGGGAAAAATAATCTGGGAAGTCCGAGTATAGATATCCAAGGTAGTCCAAAATCACCTCACTTCCACTAGTCACCCTTGGAGGACAGATCTCTCGACCTTCTTCGCACGCGATTTCCAGAGTCCATAGTCGCCCTTTTATAGCACCGTCTCACACAAGACATGAGGGGTAAGATCTAAGCTTATCAATGATCAATTCTATATGGCGGTAGCAAGTCTAAGCTCAAGAAAAAAACCCTGGAAACCCAGCAGTGCACAAAGTCCTACGATCTAAAATTGACCATAGCGGCCTCTCAGCTCAACCAAATTGGACGAGACTTGAAATGTAGCACGCCCCTATATAATAGAACACTTTTATATCACCAGATGACCATTTGGCAGGGGTCAAGGGGGGTCCCAAGTAAAAAATCTAGGTTTTTGCCAGATGCCATAATTGGATTCTGACTCTACAGACAGCTTATAGACTGGGTCTATACACAATGTACATGGATGGTTTCATGAAAATAGTCAAGTCAAACTGACTCCTAATGGGCCAAAAGTGGATGGGTAGCTTATGGACTATGTAGCGGACAAGTCCATAGCTTCAAAAGTGCTAACCAACTCCACAGGCCATCTAGTCACAAAAATCGGTCATTTCAGAGTCGACAAAGCACGAAGTGATGCCAACACGACAAAACTTTACCAAATTCAATTTAGGACTTGTTTTAGATGTATTGAATATGTCTAGGTCATCGAATTGTCAAGTTTAGCAAAAAAAAAAATTGATTGCTATAAATAATCATGATTATTTTACTTTTGTGCTTTTTTGGCTTGAAAATGATACCTTCACCTCACATATCACTTGTACACACCTATTACATGCCACATTTCAAGTATGACCCAAAATGATCAAGAAAAACTTGGAAATTGTCAAAAAACGCAAAGAAGTCTTTCCAATCCAATTTTTGAGTTATCTGTCACATTTTTTGATCCAAATCACCCCATATCTCATACACAGAGTCTATATCATGCCTAGAACCAAGTTGCACAAAAAAATGTACATTTTGATGAAAAAGTAAATAATCGTAATTATTTACTTTCTTGGAAAAAAGGGGGGAAAATTGCAACTTTGACCTTATGGGACCAAAGCACATGATGTCCCAAGTCCACTGACCAAAGTTGGATCTCAAAACTCAAAATCCCTTTATATTTACAGTTTGAGAGACTAAAAGCCTAAATATGGCGCCATTTCCACCCAGTGCACTTAATTGAGTCCACACTTCACTCAGAGTACCTAAATCCTATATGTTTCAAGCCTATGATGTCAAAAATACAAAAAAGTTGGAAAAACTCCACAGCTCTATAAATAATCGTGATTATTTACTTTTCTTGCAAATTTTTGCATGAACTGTATGATTTTGATCTTCACCTGTTTTTATGCATCTATGCATGCTCCAAAATTGATTTGAAGCAAATTGGACTCAATTTGTCAGCAATTCAGACTCAGGGCATTTCAGAGCAGAATTTGTGAAATTTTCTAACTTTGGCATTGTATTCCCCTAACAAGAGCAATGCAAGTTGCAGAGAAGCCCAAGAAAAGGGTGTCCCAGAAAGAGAAGTTGCAAGAGCTGCCACCCTACCAACTGGACCCAAGTTCAATAAAGACGGCCAAGGCAACATACTTGTCAAGAGAACTGCTTGAAGAAAGCAACACCACGGTTTTCACAGGTAGGTTCAAAAGCAAAGAAGGACACCAAGTGGAACTAAAAATGCTACCGAAGGAAATATATGATGTAGCTGCAAAGCCAGATACAAAAGAAGCCAACAGAAGGTTGGGCCCCAGAGGCTTCCACGACCAGGAACCATGCGGCGTAGATTTCTAGAAAGCATACGAACTATTTTCTACTATCAAAGAGGATGGATCAGCCCAAATCCCCGACCAACAAGGGCAGAAAGTAGAAGTAGTTATCACAAAAGAGATGTGACCGAGGCACTGAAGGTACGATGATGTGCGCCCTAGACAAAAAGACAGCAAGCACATTCACCAAGGAGACTACTGCTGCCACTTTTGCTGACCTCATCCAAAGGTAAGTGGAAGAACCAGCTCGTCTATACCATCACCACTTTTATTTCTTGTCAAAGAGACCGCCATGATGCACCACCCAAAACCATGCGGTTGCGACTACCTTCACCCAAGTGTTGAAGTCGACAACCAGGCAGCCAATTGATCACGCGTAGTATGTGCTGACAATGTTGAAGGGCACCAAGAAAGAAGGTAAAATCACATATCTGGGCACACTTGAAGTGCTGACGAGAATAGCTTATCATGCTATTGTCAATATGGATTGTGTCTGCACAACCTTCTCCTAGAACCACACGTTCATCAAAGAGAGTATATAAGTCAGATGAAGAATCTGCCGAAAGCTCCCACAAAGCTCATAGTAGTGAGAGCTTGGACAATGAGGAGAGAAGGGCCAGAATTGAAGAGATGAAGAAGAAAGCAGTAGCTGCACATCACGAAGAACCTCAGTAAAAGAAGGTGAGATTTGAAAGAGAAAAAAAACTTATGAAAGAAGCCACCAAGCTGCAGGTGAGGACCCGGAAAAATGGATTCCAAGAGAGATAAGGGGACCTAGAACCAAGAACCATGCAAGGAAAGAAGCAAAGGAGCCCGCGGACTTCCTTCATCGCATGTATGCCGAGGGAGAAGCCCTAAAGTTAAAAGAAGCTCAAGAAGCTGAGAGAAAAGCAAGGGAAGAAGTGACCAAACGACAAACAAGTGGAGGCTATGGAACAAAGTGAGGCACAACACGACCAAGGGGAGATGTCTCCAAAAGCCACTTCACCCACTATGGAGTAGGAAGACCATCCAATGCCAAGCCCGCACCCTTCACCCACAGTTAAACCCAATGAGGGCGAGGAAGCCAGAGAAAAAGAGCCTGAACCACAATCAACAACCAGTTTTCAGCAGCCAAAATAAACCAAACAAACTAGATCACACCCTTCTACAACCACCCAACAAGAAACAACCGAGGCATCCATGAAGCCTTAAGAAGCAAAAGCACCCGAGGCAATCGCAACGCCTCAAGGAGAACTAGCACCCCCGCCGCAACCACAAGCAACCACCACAGCACCACCCAAGGAGCCACAAATTGAAACGGCTGAAACATCTAAACAGCCTACCGAATCTCAAGAATGGGAAACAAACAATGAAGTCATCATGCAACTAAATGAAAATGCCAAGCAGATGCAACAAATGACAGAAGCTAAGGCTAGAGATCTTGAGCTCGTCATCGATGCTCTACAGGGAGAGCTGGATGACAGGATGAGCATAATCTTAGATCTACAAAGACAAGTCAAAGAGCTGAAAGATGAACCAAAACAACACCATCTTGCAAAAGAAAAGCAACAAAAGGAAATGGAGGAGTTGGGAGAGCTTCTAACCAAGTTATCCGATGTCTGCAAGACCAAAGATCAACAGCTGACAGAGGTAACACATGAACTCCTAACCATGACTCTATCAGTATAGAAGATCCAAGTGCATCTTGATGTAGCAAATGCATCTTTGCAATACTCTAAGTAAAGATCAATGATTAGGCAGCCTTTTTGAAACATATAAGGGAAAATCCTACTATCGCCTCGACCAAAGGTACAGATGAAGTCTATAAGACTTTGGAAAAGAGAAACAAGGATCTTGAGCTAGAGTTGAAGCTAGAGCAATCATAGAGAAGAGACCTTGCACTGATGTGGGTACAACAAGAAGAACAACTGCTAACAGAGATAGAAGAGTTAAAACGAGTCAATCAGCTGCTGAGAGAGTGACAACCAGAGACACATGAAGAAGCAAGTCCCTTGAAGCAACCAACTGTCGACATTCTCATAGTCTCTTTTGCTGAGATGGAAACACAGCCGATGAAAGGGCTAGAAGGAAATAAGAATTTTCAAGTACCACTGAATGATACTGAGAAAGTGCCCATGGTCCAGCTTTCTAAAGCTAAGAAGGATGCACTAAAGGAACAGGTTTCCCGGGAAACAAAATGCAGAATGGAAAGCAGTGATGGATTGGGAGTTGAGAGTTCTCCACTCAGTCAATGTCACTCATCTCAATCCCAACCAAATCAATGCAAAGTGGCATCACTAATCATTGCCATACCCTTTGATCAAAGTAGAGCTACTACAGGTAAAAAAAATATTATACAAAGATATGCAAGTAGAAGACTCAGAGGAGGATGTCCACCCCAAGTGGAGAAAGAGCTAGTTGAATAAGAATCGGAGATATCTAATTCTATTCACAAGAGCACCTGCAGCACTACAGAAAGACCCAACATTCTATCTTGTACCAAGGGTAAGGACATGGCAGGCATTTGGAGCACTGAAAAAGAAGAGGCCGACATGGTTGAACTACTCACGATTGCCAGCTCTAGAGCAGGGAACACCAATAGAGGAATACATGGTGAAAACCCTCACGGGCACCATGAATTTCTTCAAAAGCCTTCCTGACCTCTCATGTGTCATGTTATATAAGATTTACAGAATGCTGTTCACATGTATTCAAGCTTTTCACGAGCCAGAGCAAGCAGGAGTGTCTTGGATGTCTTTCCTCGAAGGCAATAAGGGTCTCTGCTATGACTTAAGTGGCCAGCTTTCCAAAGAAGTCCTTTACGGCTTCTACACCCGATGCATGTTTTTGTCCTCTGGCAATATGTTGGCGTTTGAGTAA
Source organism: Adiantum capillus-veneris (assembly GCF_014529385.1). Taxonomy (NCBI): domain Eukaryota; kingdom Viridiplantae; phylum Streptophyta; class Polypodiopsida; order Polypodiales; family Pteridaceae; genus Adiantum; species Adiantum capillus-veneris. The sequence continues at coordinate 19,550,289 of NC_140946.1, forward strand.
GTATTCTATACAGGTTTCTTCACTTGGCGAACGAAGATATTTGGGCCAGTGATTAGTAACCTCATATCCAAATTTGTTGGCTATTTAGCCAATGAGCTTAAAAACAGAGTCACCATGCATTTCTTGTAGGTTCCTGAGAAAGACAGAAGAATCAAATAGGAGAAAGTATTACACGCGCTTAAGGACTGTCTCACCATCCGTCAACCCGAAGACTACTTCAGCCCATGAATTTGTGTCAAGGGACAACACAGTTGAGGAGGGGGGAATGTTAGTAGCAAGCTAACTCAGATAACTTGGATAACATTTTTCGAAGCTTTCATTGTAAAAACACTTTTTATTTTGATGAATCGAGAATATTTTAACTCCTCTTTCTAGATAAACAGTGTAATTAATGAGTTGGGCCTACAAGCTTCCAGATTGTATCAACCTGTCTTTAGTTAGAGCTTCTAGATTATTAATTTTGACCACAAAAACCTTGACTAAGGTATAAAATCCAATTTTTATAGGTTTTTGATAAGTTTTGGATAATACAAACACACTGTAAGCTAACGGCACTCACTTCTATCCTTCTTGTGCTTCCTACTTCCTTCCTAGTTGTCACATTGTAGTCGTGTCTGTTGCGTTGCAACCGCAGGTAAGAGCTCTACGCATTGTTGTAAGCATTTCATGGTAATTCGTACCTTTTGGCATCACTGACCTGCGACCTAATTTCATCATAAGTAGGAATTTAAGCTTTAAATTCAAAAACTAAGTAGAGGCGGGGTATTGGAGCATCATTGCTAAGCATTTAGATGCATTCTGGGTCAAAAATGACTAGGTCAAAAACTCACTGCTATTAATAATCGTGATTTTTGCACTTGACCTAAAGTGAAATTTGAGACCATAAGAATGTGTGCTTAGGTCTTATAAACATGTCGTAGAAGTTTCATAACATTTGGATGTCATTTGATGCCGTAATGGTTGTGATTTGTTTGCCAATGAGAAATTAACGTTTGGTGATTTTAGTCATTTGAGTGTAGCTTGCGTTAGATGCAAGTTTTTTGTTGTTTTCCAAGAGATTGACAACCTCTTGTAGCCTCTATGCACTAGTCGAGTCAGCTTTGTCCCATGGATTGACGATTATATTCGTGGTTCTCACTATGTCTGCAATAAGATAGGAGTGAGGTTAGACACCCGTCCCACATCGCGCCATAGCCACAACTCACAATATGTGAGAAGAGAGCCTACTCTTACTCATTATGCATGTCTCAACACAAAACCTGCTTTTCCATATCAAAGCCAAACTATAACTCAATAGTAAGCACCATAATAGATCTCACGAGATAGCAAGATAAAAATTCTAATAGTGTAAAGTTTCACAAGAGCGTTAGGGCATAATCTTCAAGGCAAGATCATCAGGGCTTGCACAAACTGCAAGGCAAGAGGGTCAGGGTTGCACAAATACACTTACTATTACTCAATATCAAGCACCATAGAGCTCATGAGGTAGAGCAAGCTAAAAAATATAATAGTTTTGATTTGCCCAATATGCAAGGCAAGACCTTCAAGGGTTGCACATTGCACCTAGCCTAGGTGTTGAGCAAGCAGCTTGCACACCTAGTATGATCGCTACAACAACTTGATAGATGTCATATAGAAGGCTAATGAGCACTTAAACATATCAAGAAAAGCGCATGGATGGCAAATGGAACCACCTACAATACATAATAGACAATCTGCCAAAAGTCAGTCTACACAAAGATGCTTCAAGACACTTTGACACAAATTGAAAGGAGCCCATGGATTTCAAGCATGATCACATAACAATGTCCTGAAAACTAGCTTGCTAAAACATAATGAATTTAACAAAGTTGTCAATATACTGAAAAATATGCAGAAGACGAGATCCACTTACATCAACCTCATAGTCACTCAGGAGCGCTATTAATAAAGATAAGACAATACAATGAATGTGAAGCAAGATATTAATCCAAACAACACTGAATCACTCTCTCACAACAAGAGTCGACAAGTCCAAACATCAAAAATTGAAGACCAAGCAGCATAGCAACAACACAATGACCAAAACAACCATGAGATTACAAACAAGACATCACCCAACAACACTGAATCATAATTCATTCCATGCTAGCAATGAGCAGTACATCCACAATAAAGTTTGCTAAGAGATCTCAAGAAAGAGATTCTTGGAAACTTTTGCCAAAACAAATACACAAAGTTTCAAACCACAAAACACTTCAATACAACTCACCCCCCTCCAAAGTCCATATCAGCACCATCAAAATCACCACTGCTGAAGCACCATTCTTCCACTTCACCAACATATGAACTCGCACTATGTTGTTTAAAACTTCAATACAACTGACCCCCTTCAAAGTCTGAAAAAACTGCTCTCACATGTGAATTTGCAAGTTAATCAGCTCAAGCTTGAGCAATGCAACATTTACAAGGCTAACTATAAAGTGCTGATGGATTGCAAAGGCTATTACAACATGGCTAATATCATCAAACTACAGGAGATATTGTTGGATGGTTATGTGGATCATCTTGAAAGAATGATGGATGAATGTAAAGCCGATGTGGAAGCGCATGGTAGAAAATACTCCACAAGTGTTAGGTTGGCACAACACTTGGAAGGTCTACTCAATGAGCTCCCCAACATGCCATAGAATGTATTTAGGTTTTTCCTCCTCCTATCGCAAATGTAATCGGTATATTGCTTTTTGTAACCAGGGTCAAAGTCAGAGTGACTGTCCCAATGCTTTTTGTTGGACTGATTTATGTAATTTTGTCCTCTCTTTAATATAATACTCTCTCACTTTTATGAAAAAAAAATGTCCATTCTATCAGACCCATCAAAATCGCCACTGTTAATGCACCATTCTTCCACTTCACCGACATACGAACTTGAACTATGTTGTTTGGAAGCCATTGCCAAGTGATACTCAAACTCAATATGAAATAGGCTCTCATGCATTTAGATAGAGAGACACAGGCAAAGAACTCTTATACAATTTCCCAGAGCACTGTTCTCACTGTAGTGATGAGTAAATGATGAGCCCCCTTACAAGATGGGCCGTAGCAGCACTGTAACATGAAGAAGACATTGATCTTCTACTGTGCACAAGTCCCCAATCTCAACAAATTCAACTACGTCAAGCTCCCCAAGCATGGGCTGTGTGGTCATTTCTCCCTTTGAGCAGGCACATAGCAATGCTAAAAAGAAATAGGCTCTGAACGCACTCCCATGACGCATTGAATGCATAGCAATGCTGGAAAAGCAACATCATGGTGCATGGACAAGGAAAGTAGTCGCACACCCTCATCTATATGTAACATGGGTTCCAACTGAAGGGATCAAGGGGTTGTAGTGAAATTGGTCGTTGATTTTTTTTAAGGCCTACCAAATTTTGAGTGCAGGCGAAAAGGGGGCTTTACTGCATAGGTGATTGTTGATGCTGAAAGTGGCACTAACCAGAGAAAGCGACTTGAATAGAGACTAGCCTACACAGGGAGGGAAAGTGATGCATGCGCCAGAGCAACTAATGCTACACTGGGACCTGCGTGTGCCAGAGCTTGCCTTGACTCTAACTTGCCCTTGCTCTACACTAGCATGTACACACAGTCATGTAGGGGTTTCAGCTTCTATCTGGTTAGCTGTGTCGAGATTATTGCACAGGGAGAGAAAGTTTGCAGTAAGGTAGGGATTTTATAGAAGGTACAGAGCATCATAGGGAGGTGTTCGAGAAGCTCTATAACTCCAAATTGCCCTTGCTCTGCACTAGCAGGTACACGTAGTCATGCAAGTGTTCGAGATTTTCTCTGGTTAGCTATGTTGAGATTACTGCGCAGGGAGAGAGAAAGTTTTCAGCAAGGCAGGGGTTTTATAGCAAGTACGGTGCATCATGGGGAGGTGTTCGAGCAGTTCTCTGGTCACAAATGCATTGAGTGTACTACACAGACATGTGCATTATTAGCATTGCAAGGGTGCTATAGTAGGTTCATTGCATCACGGGGAGGTGTTTGAGCAGTTTTTTGTTGTTTGATGTGTTGAGTTTACTGTGCAGACAGGTTGGATTTCAGCATTGCAGGGGTGTTATAGCAAGTACAATGCATCCCATGCAGGTGTTTGAGCAGATTTGTGGTCTCTAATGTGCTGAGTTTACAATGCATATTGGACAGAGTAACGGGCGGTGCATTATGTTCTACGCATACTACCGAGATTACATTACATGACACAATCTTTAGTGAGCTGCTGTGTCAGGTTGAGAATTGGGTGCTCATCATTTTGTGAGGGCATCGTGGGTGTTTTTGAGAGAGAATGTCAGGCGAAGGAGATGTGAACAACGATATCAACATGAGAGAGACTAAGGTATGTCCCCATCAAATACTCTTGATTTTTGGACAGCATATTGGCTTCATTGATGTTCAGCTAAATGAAAGGCTAATGATTCAATTTACAAAAGTATCTCAATTATGTTGCGCAATGTTTGATGGTGCACCTTGTCTAAAATTGAAAGTTGTTAATGAGACATGTGTCATGGGTTGTGCTTGTGTATGTTTAGAGGTCATATGATCTGTATGATCAATAAACTTCAATCTTTTTTCTGTATTTTGGTCAGGATGTGTCTCCATTTATTGAGGTTGTGGGGGCAAATGGAAAAGTGATCTGTGCGTGTCATGCGTCAAAAATGTGTATTGATAGAAATTTCTCATACGAAAGGAGATGTTTTCTCATTAGACATCTAAAAAATGTCTACAAAATCACTAATATCCATATTCCAGATCATAAATTAGGGCGACCTAGAACTGGTGAGAGACCACAATGAATAGTGTCTCCTAGATCTAAACGCCAATGCATGACAAGATTTGGGAATGTTGCACATAGAGTTATAGTGGCGCGAAGAAATTTTCACAAAGATTTAGAGCATCAAGCAAATAAGTAGTGGGAAAGAGTCTATGATCCAAAAGGGAAATCACAAACAGAATGGGAACATGCTTGGATCAAAGCTCAAACGATGTCATGGGAAGCATACATGCCAAGTAGAGTAGCAAAGATGGAGGCAAAAATAAAGCGCGGGTACAAAGCTTACGCGAATGGGGTCCCACATGCCGCCGATGCCTCTCATGAGGAAACTTCTAGTGCCAGCAAAGAAGAAATCAATGATTGTGAGGATGGGTCTTCCATTGTAAGTTTTGTGCAACTCTTTTTTTCTTTAGAATGGTAATTTTTGCTATATATAGATTTGTATATATAGCATGTGGATGATACTTGTGATATAACAAGAATTGGATACTTAGTGAGAGCCATGACTTGAATATGGAGAAACTTTTGGATAGGTTTGTTGCTAATATAGATTTGTATAACTGTGTTTATCTTTCAAGTGTATTAAACAAAGGTAAACAATATAAGTGTATTCATTTTAATATAGGTTCCATAAAGGGGTTATGTTTCTCTTGCGATCAAGTCGGGCTGGGCTTGAGTCGGCGAGGCTAGATGCCCAAGTTATTGACCATGTTTTAGATTTTGAGGATTCGATAAACGTTATCAATCTCTTTGCATTGTGAGAAAAATAACACTATGTTTAAGTAACGTAGATTTTTATGCTCCTATAATTTACTAAACATCTATTTGATAGATGGATGGAAAATATATTACCGTCAGATGTTCTCTCAGCGGGTGTGGGGGATCGACAACATGTCGTACCCTTTTGTCTTGGAGCGTACTATAGGAGACCATACTTTCAGTTGGGACTCCCAATTTAGGAAGTCATATACTTACATTCTTCCCCGTCTTGGATGGGTATGATTATTTCACTGTTATGTATTACATAATAGAAAAAAATGCAAAGTCTCAATTTGACCTGTTTGTATAGATCTCATCGGGTTCTTGTGGCATTTTACAATGCCCATGTGGTACGCATACCTCCTTTTTCTTGATGGCGTTCATTGACAGTGCTCTTTGACTCACTCTCAATTGTCACCATGGAGACATTGTTACCAAGTGTGTGTAGGTATGCATTGCTTTTACTCCTTCAAAATGATTGAGTTGTTTGTTAACTTTCAATTAAACGGATGCATTTGGTTGAAGGGTACTAAGGCATTTAAGTACACATTGTTCAAATCTACAAGTCAAAAAGGACCTAGAAGATCCCCAGGAAACATGCAAAATCATTACTACAAAGGTTGATAGTGAGGCGGTCCGGGGCGGGCAACAAGAAGAGCAACCTCTAGACACCCTTCAAGGCTCCCGTGCTGCTCAATGGGGCTGGGGCACAACACAACACAAACCAAAACAACAAACCCCCAGCCAAATCCCAACTACACAAGGGGCACCACCTAGTTTAAGAGCGAACTAGGACGCAAAAGAGGAGAATCGTTAGAGAAACCCACAAACAAGCAAGGAATTTACACTAACCCTAACACCAATGGAACACTCTCACACACTAAAACACGAGAGAGAGAGAGAGAGAGAGAGAGAGAGAGAGAGAGAGAGAGAGAGAGATGGTGCTCGGGCTGCTTTGAAGTGTATCGTTAATGATCAAGCAAACATAAATATATATATGTAAGAAAGAGAGAGAAGGGGGAGGGGGTGCTTGTTGCATTAATACCTTCTTACAAATCTGTCATGACAAATCAAAGTGAGATTAGTATTTGTTCAACATAGCTTCACATCACAAGTTTCACCACAACACATCACAAGAAAAGCCACCCCAATCACTGTCTTAAGGCCAGGGGAGTCCTCTCCACCCTATCGCCCTCTTACAGTATGTGGGATTTATGGCTAGATTGATGACAACACCAGAGACAAGCTATCAAGAACTTAACAAAAAACACCAAGACACTTACGCATCATTGTTGTCCATTACTTCACGTTGGAATGGAGACAAAGTATCCAAGCTTAGTCCAAATCCACCCTCCTTGATTCAGCAAATGTTGGGCTTACACTAGTAGGAGAAATGATAGATTTCCTTCTCTCAATTGAATGATCACTCTCTCTCTTACAATGGCATAGAGTTCCCTTGCTAATCCCCTATTACAACACATGCACATGCATAAGACAATGAGCTTCCACTCAAGAGCTCCTTCTAGAGAGGTTGAGCTTGGCTTCTCAAGCTATAGCATAGTGCTCTTGCTTATGGCTCCCCCTTTTTTGTGCTAGCTACACCCTCCTTTTATAGCAATTTTGAAGGCTAGGGTTACTCCTATAACCATGGTTGGGTTAGATTTTCCGCAATTTATCTAATTTCTTTTGCTTGGAATTATCAAGAAGTTGGTGGGGAAAGAGAGAGGAGAGAAATGGAGGTGATAGGACTTTTCATAGTGGGTTAGTGTTAGTAGAGTTAGTATTAATTTACAAATGGAATTGGATATTTACAATGGGAGTATCCATGTAGGATACAAATAAGGAAGAAAAAATCTTAAGAGGTAAGAAAAGGTGGATTTCTTACAAGGTTGATGCTCCAAGTGTCTTGAGTAGGGCCAATTTTTGACGCTTGTTGATGGTCCACTAGCTTTGACAGTACATTTTTTCTCCACTCTTGACCTTCCTTGAGAGACAAGGTAATTGAAGCTGAGTAATCAACCACCATGATGTTGTCTTTTAAGAGAAGAGGCTGAATTTTGTGGTTTTTTTGATAGATATGGGTAAATTGGAGGAGGAAAAATGAGACTAGGTGGTCAATTTTGGAATGGAATTGTGTGTGGGAGGTATGAGTTCACCATGGTCTCTCTTATTCTTCAAGGTTGAGGAGAAGGTGAGTAGGGTGCAGAGAGGGGTGGTGAGAGAGGTGGGGATGATGAGTGGAGAAGTGTGTGTGAAAGAGGAAAATGATAAAGTGGAAGAGAGAGTGTGGCTGCATAGCATGGGAAAACTGGGGTCCACTAATAAAATCATAGCTCACAGCTTGTAGCTCAAAAAAATATGAAAAAATTTGAGGCAAAAGTTCAGCCCACGAGCTACAACTTTTGTTTGTATCACCTTTTCAAATTCGGAGAGCAAGTGAACTTTAAAAATTCAGCAAAACCGATCATTTTTTCCCACTGCACAAGGTCCTTGTGGGGTCCTTCTTTGGATGATTCTTTTGAATACCTCCAAGAGTGAGCCCTCCATAGTGCATGTATGCATGCCACCTACCCTTGACCTTATTTGGTAGGTCTATAATTGAAGATATTGTTGAGCTCATGATATAAGTGAATAGTACAACTAAGAAAATCAAATATTGAGGGGTCTAAAAAAATATGTACGTGTCGAATATAAATAATATAAGTGGAAAAACTATAAAGGGGTCAAAAGAAATCTCTCTCATTATGAGGCTACCATAAAAAGATAAATATTTTTGGTGTTCTATTTTTTTAGAAAAAAAAACAAAATAGATGTAGGAAGGGAAAAATCACAATAGTGAAAAAATATACACATAAATAAAACTAGTTTTTTTGGATTTTTGTTGGGGTGGAGTTACACCAAATATAAGAGAAGCTTACATGAAAATATTTCTACATGGAATAAAGAGTATAAAAAATGGTAAGAAAAATTGTGGTAATGGTGAGGCAATGTACAGAGCATAAATAACACACACCTAGGTAGAAATATTTAAATAAATACCAAAATAATTATGAAAAAATTCTTTTATTTAGGCCCTATATACAAAGAAATATTTACACACAAAGAGGCCATAATATACTTTTTTTTTTTTTTTTGGCTCAACTAGCCCAGTGACTAGCTAGCTGAGGGTTTTTAAGAAGATATGGGAAAAGCCCCCTAACTCACACACGCCTATGTACAGTGAAATGGTAGGGATAGCCATAGCGTTTGAGTGATTTGATAGGGTGAGGTAACTCACTGTGGCAATTACAAAGAGCCAAAAAAACGGCTATCAATAGCTTTAGTGTAGTTTTCTTTGATTGAGTACTGGCATTTTGATTGATAATTTATTGATAAATTATTGTTTGCAGTGTCCCCAACATCCAAATGCAATTGAATGTGGATACTATGTTATAACTACAATGAGTGATCAAGACCACGTTTAAAAACAAGAAACTTCAACTCAATTTGGTAATTGCATGTTTTGAATGAAGCATTTATTATCAAGTGTGCATGAGACCTATATCGTTTTTTGATGCATATATTTTTTGGCAGTTAAAATAGAATTGGTTCCAGCATGAAGAGGTTGATATTACAAGAAATAACCTCAATGAGTGGCTGCACAAGTAGTTGGGTGAAGTCATGGTTGGCTAGGCCACAATTTTATTGTTGAACTATTTTGAGATTACATCAAAATGTGATCCATCATTTTTTGTATTGGGAGCTATCTTTTGACGTACTTGACACGCATACCTCTTATTTTTGTGTCGAACTATTTTGAGACTTCATCAAAATGTGATCGCCATTTTTGTATCAAATGCTAGCTTTGAATTTAATTGTCACTCCATGTCAATATTACTATCAATAGACCTTATCTGCCTCTACATTTTGAAGTCTTTCTTGTTTCATACAATGTAAAGTTTAGTGTGTACATTACTCACTCCTTACTTTGGATATAATTGTCACTTCCTGTCGATGTTACTATCAAGAGATCTTCTATATCTCTACATTTTGAAGCCTTTGAATGAATGTGTAACAAGTAGACCGTGTATGGGAATAAAGTTCGTTTGATTGGTTATATTATTTATGTACATAAAGTGGTTTCGTCCCTCAAGTAGAGGATTTCTTAATGGTTGATTACAATAGAGTTTTTTTCTTTGTGCTTGGACTTTTTTTGGTTGGTTGAAAGGATATCGACAAAGGCTAGATCATGTACGAATCAATCATTTGGAAGTTTCATTAATTGGTCTTCAAATGACATCATCTCCATGGATTTTTATACAAATTGAGCATACAAATGCATCTAGCTTGTCACTTAACTTCGGAAACAACTTACTTTTTTTCCATAGTGCTAGAAATTTAGAACTATCTGCCATAAAAGTAATCTCCAAATTTAATTGGTCTTCAAATGACATCATCTCCATGAATTTTTATATGTAGAGAGTTGGAAAGAGTGGAATTTTCCATGGAAATAAAGTAAATCGAGCATACAAATGCATCCAACTTGTCAAAAAACTCCAGAGTTTTTTCAAGCAACTCTCTAGGAAAAAAAAAGTAATCTCGATACATTGTGCCGAGATTACTTTTATGGTAGGGAGTACTACATTCCTAACTCTTTGGAAAGCAAGTAATCTTGGCACATTGTGCTGAGATTACTTTTATGGCAGAGAGTTAGAAATTTAGAGCTGTTTGCCATTAAAGTAATCTCAACACAATGTGCCGAGATTACTTTTTGTCCAGAGAGTGTCTAATTGAAACTCTTTGGAAAAAAGTTAATCTCGACACATTGTGTTTAGATTACTTTTTTTTCAAAGAGTTAGAAATTTAGAATTGTTTGCCATAAAAGTAATCTCAACACAATTTGTAGAGATGAGGATTTTTGCAGAGTTCAAAAATGTTGGCAGAAAGGAAAACATTTACAGGGCACACAAATAATGTTTGGTTTAAATCAAAATTGAATAAAACTTGACATTTACCGCTTGTATTAAAAAGAATCTTGAAATAGATTTGTCATAAATACGTCATTACATGGCTTCGACTAGAGGAATACAAAAGTAGCATTCTGACAATGGAAGCTTTGATGCCTAGTAGTTGTTTCCCATTTTCTCGGGTAAGTGTAAAGCAATACTCAACATCATCTGAACCACCAGATTGGTAAGAAGAGATCACCCCCCCCAAAACTCTGAGCTTCATTACAAACGCGAATCACTTGACCCACTAGAGTTTGTATGACATTTTCTCTGATGTGCATAGGCTTTACTGGGAGGAGAACATGGCATCTTCCCTCTCTTGTATGTCATTGTCACTATTGTGCACTTCAAAATTTCGATGCATGGCATCTTTGTAGATGTTGGATGCATCTTCATGTAGCATTTAATGCACTAATAACTTGTGTGTAACGGAAATTGATAACATAGTGAGCATTTCATTAAGAACAAGTTCCTAATGAGCATAGAGAGAGTACTTACATGAGAAAGCAACATAGCAATTTACATCTAGCTAATTTCGCATTGACAACACTTGAAAAGAGAGAGAAATAGAAAATTTGACAAGAGTTGAAAACCGGATTTACATGGAGCCGGTCCACCCTCCATAAAGGTTTTGTATTATAGCTTCACCCATCAAATGAGACTTTTGTACAATACAATTCTTGTGGTCCTTGACAAAAATGGTTGGTGCAATGAAGATGGAAGCTTCATGCACCAAATTATGCTTGAAAATCACACCTAGTGTCCCTACCCGCAGTCCCAAGACCTCACACACCTTCAAAAATGGTGAGAGCTATCAGGGAATGAGGATAGATTGAGAGGAAGAAGAGGTATCTTACAAGAAATAAGTATTCTCCTCACATAATCACTCTAATAGCATAGCTTAGCTTAGTGATTATCATGGTAGAGGAGATGAGCATGCCATTGAAGCTTGGCTCTTGGTTGGATTTGCATTCCATAGACAAGAGTTGTTGGTGTAGGCCTCTACTTCTCAATGCTTGGAGAAAAGATGGAGTTCTTCTTGCACACATGATTTGTGTGTGTGTAGCATTGTGTTAGAGTAAAATGCAGCCCCTTCTCTCATCTTGGTCGACCCCTCTTGCTAAATGCTCATGTTGGCCTCCCATTGGCTCCTATAAAGCTTAGCCAATCACAAATTAGAAGCATAGTTTATAGCCTTTTGACAAGTTTCCCCCTTTCCCCTTTAGGTATTTAAATAATTCATCTAGACTCTCATTGGACCTTTTTATCTTCTGGCCAATAGGAATCAGGCAAGCCATTGGACATTGGACCCCTTGGTAGACTGTCCAATAGTCTTCTAGGGAGCTTAATTTCTATTGGTTCTTTTATCAAGCATTTTTAAATTGATTAGACTAAATTTACTCTAGCCTAATTCTCATTGGTCCACCTCTATTCCCATCCAATAGGATTTGAGGGGAGGTTGGGGACCAGGGGGATTCACTCTTTATACAAAACGGGACGCCATCTGCGAGAAGACAACTTTGATAAAACCCCTATATAGGACTCATATTAGGGAATATGACCCCCCTTTCTACGCTTATATGACAATCAATGAAAAAGACTATCATACCCCTATCTTACATATAAAATTTAGGTCTCACATGATCTAACTAAGTAAAACTAGTCAAAGAGTGTGTAGCATAGTGACTGGGAATATACTAAGGACCCACTTTTGTTGATAACTAGATGTATACTCAGTGCTTCTTAGTTTGACTTTCAAACTATGTGTCCGATCATCTTGCACTTTGGCTACTCGTCCAATTTTGACCCATCTAAATTACTCAAAAAACATGGTTATAAAATTGTGTTAGGTTCTTTTTGTAAATTTGCATCCATACAAATTCTTTATAGCTTTCATCCCTCAGCAAATGAACAATAATCACAAAACAAGAAATTGATACAAAGCAATGTTAATTATTGCATGTACCTTTGTAGCTATTGACTCACAAGATCGAGGGCACACTCTTTTGGGAAGAACACAAAAAGTTTCTCCCATTTTTTCCTTTTCTCACTTCTCCCCTCCCCCCGAAAATATGATGAAACACATTTCCTTTTTGTAGGTTGTCCCCTTTGGATCCCTATTTTCTCTCCTTTTGATCCCTGACAGAGACCGGTCTAGTAGCCTTACCAATATTCTAGCTTTTACTCCCCTGGTACTTCCCCATATTAAATGATCAATTTAACATGAGAAAATAATTTGGGAGTATTAGATATTAGTTTTTATGACATTAGAAGGCAAAAATAAACTCCCTTCTCCTTAGCTTTGTTGTTGTTGGCGTTGCCTTTGAGAGACATTTGGATGTTGTCCTTCCCCTTAGGCTCGTTACGGTCCTTGTTTTTCGTGGGCTTAAGATTTTCTTAGCCCCTTGTTGAAAGTTGATTCATGAAGCCACCATGGTATGGTGTATGACCGCAGATATGGTGCGTGGCCTTTGGGAGTTAACATATGCCGCCATATCCTTTGTTAAACCCGCACAAAATTGTTGTTCTTGCTCTCAAAATGTGTCTTTTTGAAGACAGTGCCTTTGATATGTAAATCCCAAAACTTGTCTACATATTTGTGAATAGATTCGTAGGGAGAGAGCTTCAAGTTTCACCATTCGGTGAGTAATTTGTCTTTGGCATTGGTAGCCAAAAATTGCTTCATAATGGAAGCTCTTAAAGCTTTCCATGTTCGTGGAGCTTCAATGTTTTCTCATAGGATAGACCACCATTGCCTAGCAGAATTTTGAAAATGCATAGCTACATGGCATAGCTTAGAGGACTCCGTGAAGCTCTCATCTCCAAACTCTACATTGAATTGTTGGATAAAGGCCAAGACTTTGTCCATGGCACCAAAAGTGTCATTGCAGGTAAGGAACGAGATGTTGTTGGACGGATACGCCGCGACGGACGTCAGCACAGCGAGAACTCACCTAACAATATTTGTCAACTAAGGACGAAGCTCGACCCACAGGCGCGTGGAAGAAAGCATAGGGTGTCAACCTACACTCGACCGACTCCTAACTAATTCCTACAGAGGTCTCTACCCAATCTCTAAGTCACAGCCTTCAAGAGTGCATGAGAGGAAACTTCCTACAACGCTTTCTAGAGCCGACACCCATCAAACAATCTCGAAATACCACAGAACTTGAAGGAGACCCTACTAGCACCAATAGGTCGCTCTCCCTAAGGTCTATGAACCAAAACCCCAACCCAAAACACCCGGTGCAAAATCACGTAGGATGTCTGGCCAAAATTTACAGGTCTTCGTTTCCAAAATCTAAAGTGCCTAATGTGTAGCTCTACTCAATGTGAACGCGCGGATATGTTGCAATGAAAAATCGGACAACGTATGCTCACCAAATCACCAGATGAAGCTCGTAGATGGATCTCGCAAAACCGGACCGTATGCGCACAATGTAGGTATCGACGCATAGCTCTCGTCGAGGGCAACACGCTGCACTTGTCCTCACTCGATTCCGACCACCGGTGCATACGTAGCGTCAAGATGAAGCTCACACTCTCTCTCGTACACAATACGCTCACTCACAGACTTCAAAAACTTTTTAAAAGTGACAAAAGGTTTTTCATTAAGGTCAAAAAGTGGTACAAATACCTTACAATTCTCAAACCCTAAAGTTCCAAATCAACCATCTACTCAATCTAACTGTCAAAACTGGGATACAATCTGGAAACTTTTGTAAGCACCAATATTTACAAGGTGAAATATCGAGTTTTCTCAATAAATGAATAATTACAAAAAATGATAATCTGCCGAGTAGTCAGTTTCTGTAGGGTGTATCCAGCTTCTAACACTCCCCCCCTCCTTGTTCATGTCGTCCTCGACATGGTTGTTGAGCTGCTTCTTCATCTTATGGTTTCGCGCATCTTGAGCAGCTACTCGTATCTTGTATGTAAATCCAGCAGTGTTGGGCCGAATATATCAGTGTTGATGGTGAAGAAGCCGGTGTAGAACGCTTCCTGAAAGGCCTGGAGGTGATAGGATGGCAGAATCATTATCCTTTGATACAATGCATGTATCACCTCCTTGGAAGGCTGACCTGACAGATCATATGCACATCTGTAAGTATCTTGAAAGAAGAAGATAATGTCTGTGACCTGGCCCGGTTTGAACGTCTCGAAGACTGCCAAAAGGGTTTTGCAGATCTTCCTCATCATTATGCAAGAAAGGTCAGGCGAGCCAGTGAACAATTTGATGGCGCCCGTTAGGGTTTTCACCATGTATTGAACACTTATTCTCTCGCCCGCCTTCAAGCCTGGCAGCTTTGGATAGTTCAGCCAAGTGGGTTGGCTTCTTTGTAGTATCTCCTGGGCCTGTCATGTCCGTATCCTTGATAGAGGGAAAAAGCCTAGGTTATCTCTGATGATTTTGGGTGCCTCTACCAAATGGATTAGGTACTGTGGATACTTCGTCAGCCACGCCTTTCTCCACCTGGGTTGGGAGTTGGGCTAGGAGTTGACTATCAACTTGGCCCCTTCAGGCTAGGAGATATCTGCTATGTAGATTGGTACTGTCAGCTCTTCTCTGATCCTCTTGTTGATGGTGGCGGCTTCGTACTTTAGCAAAGGATATGGGAGAGAGGGCTGTAGACATTCACGTCGGAGGTTGTTGGCGTCGATCTTATGAATGGTCATGGATTTAAAAACCCTCTGCTCCCATTCCAAGGCTTCCTTGGTCGTTTCTCTGATTTCTGCCTCTATGGACTTGCGCAGCTTCTCTTCCTCTTCTTGTGTCAGATCTTGTGGCTCTTGAGAGGGTCCTACTAGGATTTCCTCTTGCATGGGTGTGTCCATAGGATCTGCCACATTCTCTAGGTCTATGCCTTCCATGGCTGCCGGCCCTGTGCCTGCCTGTTCTTCTACCTGCTGTCCTCTCAGCTCTTCTATCTGCTTTAGGAGTGTCTGTTTCTCTGCTTCAGCTTCTTCTCCCATGTTCACGAGGAGGTCTTTCAACTCGGCGTTTATCTTCTCCGCCTCCTTGAGCTTTCTCTTGATAATTTCTAGCTCATCTTGCATTGCTTTTTGTTCTTCTTCCATGTGTGTTTGCATAACCACCGACCCTTCCGTCATCATCAACCTTTACTTTTTCTCTAAAGTCAACTCTTTCTGAAGCTCTTTCATCTGTTCTTCATAGATCTGGCTTTCTGTAGTGGTGTGAGTCGAGCTAGTAGCTTTGACTCTGGCAGGAGATGCCTGTAGCCGCTGGATGGTTTGATCTTTAACTTTAAGTTGGTCCTTGAGCTCAAGGACCTCATCCTGGCTAGCCTCCTGGTCTATTTCTGCCTTTTCTTTGGCATTTTGCATGGCCTCAACTTCCTTGGACTCCTCAGCAAGTTCTAGGGTTAGGTTATCCCTTTCCCTCTCTGCATCTGTCAATGACTTGTTGAGTTGTCTATACTCCTCTTTGGCTCCTTGCAGTCTTTGAGCTGCTGCCTGATTTTCTCTTTCCATTTCCTGGCATCTTTGCAATGCCTTTGCCAGCAGACTGGCTTGCAGCTCTGCTTCTCTCTCTATCTGCCTTTGGCTTTGTTTTTGTAAAGTGTCAACTTCCAGCTTTATCTGCACTTCAGTGGCTTTGAGAGTTGCCATTTCACTTTCTGAGGCCATTGACTGTGCTCTTAGCCCGGTTAGCTTTGTCATCACCACATCCCAATCATTGGTGGGTGGGTGCAGGTCCACTGTATCAGTGGCCATCTCCTTTAGCTCTACTAACCGTAGGCTTTGCATTTGCTCTTTGGGCCCTGTGCTTGCCAAGTCGATTGCGACTGTGGTAGCCTCTTCTTTTGTATATCCGGCAGCTAGCAGGTCTAGAAATGTGTTGTATGATTCATTTGGCTCTGGCTGTTCACTTTTAGGCTTAGCCTCTTCCTTTGGTTCTTGCTCCTGGCTTTGTTCTTGCTTGGAATCTTCTTGGTCTTCTGGTTTGTCTTGCTCCTCTTTCTATTCTTGTGGAGGGCTACGAGGAGGTGGTGAGGGTGGGCTGGCCGGTGGAGTTGTCGGCTTTTTCTTGAAATCTCTGTCCGCCTTTGTCCTTCCTGCTCTTCTAGCAGTTTCAGCCGGACTTGCTCCACTTCCTCTTCTGTAAAGGGTACATGTGGGATATTCTCTGCTGTGGCATCAAGAATCTCAAAATTCTTAATGTAATCATCGAATCTGTCTCTGTGCACCCTTCGGGATGATCCCAACATTGCTTCTAGAGATGGCTTCCATAGATCGTCTAAATCTCCTTTGAGGGCTCTTTCTGCACTGAAGCTTTCCATCAGCTGCTCTAGGCGTGCCGCTTTCTGTGATTTTGTCTCTTTTACTGGCACTTGGGTAGATTCTTTCTTTCCCTTCTTCAGCTCTGGCTGCTCTTCTTGCACGGTTTCTAACCGGCATTTCAAACGGGTTGCCACCCTTGGTGCTTTGGGCTGTTCGTCTTCCTTATCTTCCTTGAGCCTCAGCCAGTCGTTTTGTGATGGAGGGTCGGGCCATCTTCCCTTGGCGTGCAATGCCCCATAAATCACCTTCATGGTTAGCTCACCCGGCACGATGTATGTGGGGTTCTTGTTGCCCATCTTCACCAGATTATCATGTACATAAGCTGCATAATTGATGATCTTCGGCTTGCTTTTCTGCATTGCCCAGGTGAATGTTGTGGTAATTGCTGCAGGCGGCATCCTGTACTTTTGTGGCCACTTTGTACACATATGGAACTATTGATTGTACAGCTGACTCATGATTGCCACTTTGGGGTTGGCAATATCTTCAAAGGTATAGTTGGCTTTCTTTTCATTGTACACCTTTACTTCGTCTCTTCTTTTGGTTACACTATCCCCCTTGTTGGAGAGGTCTAGTGCAGCTGCCACTACTCTTTCTGTGATTAGAATCTCAGTGCCTGGCTTGCCCTGCAGATCTGTAACTTGGGCCACTCCATCTTATTTTATTGTTGTCACAAATTCCCATGCTCTTTTTATGTCAATACCTGCCGGCACTGCTTCAAAGTAATTGTGGAGATCAATCTTCTCCAGATACTCTGCCATCTTTCTTCTGACGAACTCATTGAGTTCCCGCGGTAGCATTGGTAGCTCTATCACGTTTCCTTCGGTGTCTTTGAACACGCCTTGGTAAATCTTTAGATCATTGGACTCTAGCAGATCTTCTTGGATCCATGTGCTGGTTGGCTTTAGAGTTCCTTCTGGTATGAAGAAGGGCTCTACTTCTTCCAAGTAATCCTTTATTTTCATCCTTTTCTTCTTTTCCAGTGACTTTGCGGCTGCCATAGATCCTGTTGCACTCAGTAGTTTGAAGTTAGCGTTTTTTCCATATTAGCTGAGAAACTGAGTTTTAACTATCCAAATGACTTGAAAATTGAACATAAAGCTTAAAAGGAACTTGTGAAACTGTGCATGTGCTCATAGTGCAATTCTTGCCAAAAAATTTCATTTAGACATCCTACGCGTAGGATGTCTTTTTCATCAGATTTGGGTGATACTTGACATGATGGTGGTCCTTGGCCTGTACAACATGGCTATGTGCTTGGATTTGGATTTGGGCATCAAAAAGTGGATTTTTGGGTTGATTCAAGCTTTAGATCACAAATTGGGTAGAAAGTCCACAACAGGTAGCAAGTGATGTCCAAATGGGTTGAAATTTGATATATGGGCTCATTGCACCATGGTATTGGCTCCCATGATGTCACTCTTTGCACAGAAGGTCAAAAATATGCTAGAGACATCCTACGCGTAGGATGTCTATTTCATCAAAATGGCTTGGGATTTGTTCTGTGGGTAGTCCTTGGCATGTGGAACATGGCCATGCTCTTGGATTTTGATTTGGTCAAGAATTGATGTTGGTAAGACCCTGGGTAGTGTTTTTGGGCTCAAAAAGTGTATCTTGAAGGTGTTGGGGGTCAAAAATTATTAGAATGGCTTCAAACTTGGTATATGAGCTCTTGAAGATGATAAGAAAAGATCTGGAATGTAAAAAATACCCCTTGTAGGCCAAAAATGTCAAATAGACATCCTACGCGTAGGATGTCTACTTCATCAATTTTTGCAGGTAACCACACAGATTGGTTGGTTATGTGCTTGTGAATGTGTTGTGCAAGTTTCATGTGATTTGGATAGGTTTTGGTAGGTCTATGGCCCATTATTGCCTCTATGCCCTAACTTTGCGTTTTTTCATGCATATGAGGTCAATGTTGGTCCAAATGGGATGAAACTTGGTGGCTAGCATGTAAAGGCTATTCAGAAAATGTGTGTGATGAAAAATGTTGGGTTCTGTGCCCACAAATGCCCTTGAGACATCCTACGTGTAGGATGTCTCCTGATGATATTTTCATGGAATCTGTCGCTAGTGCCTACCCTTAGTCCCCCTAAGTCCCTTTTAAACCTAATTTCAACAAAAAAGTCAAATGGATAGAAAGTAACTCCCTGTGTGGATTTCAGAGCCTCCGAGCCGTCTTCTGACTTTTGGAGTGCTTTTCGGCGATGAAATTTCTTGATATTGGTCTCCATAGCTTCCCGATCCCTTAGGGATCCTTGCCATATGGTTTTTGTCGACTTTGGCTTCACCAGAGCTCCATTTGGCAATTTGTCGCTGTAGAAGCACCCGTGGTTGCGTTTACAAGTCTTCGATGATTTGTGGTGGTCTACCACCATAGGAATTGGTTGTTGATGGTCTAGGAAAGCCGCTCGTGAAGTTTGGTGGCGAACGGACATGCGATTTGGTCGCGAGAGCTATTTGACGCTTTGTGTGTCTGATTCCATTTCTGAAGTCTAGTGCTGCTTCGTGTCACCTTTTGGTCATGTGGGCTACATAGACTTGTCGAGCATGTCGAGATGCTCCTACCCATGAATTTTGGTAGCATTTGGGCGCCTTTCCGTCGATTTCCCATTTGGTGGCCTCTTGCGGGATTCTAGGAATTAGGGTTTTTCCCGATGGTTTTCTACTACCTTTGGACATCCAAGACTGGTCTCCTATGCTAGGGTAAGTTGCCTTGGGTTAGCCGTTAGGTGGCCGCTTCTACGTGTAGGTCTCTACTGCCCGCTTTGTGTGTGAACCCTACGCTAGTTTTCGCGACAAAACAACAAACATGCGCGAAAAGCTCAAGGTGGTGAGCCTACCTCTCATGTATGAAGCCCGTCGGGTAGTCGTGCACATCGTAGAAGCTACTGGAAGTTGTGCTCGCTCTAGGTGGCAGAAGCTCTCTCTCAAAGAACAAGAGTGAAAATGAGGTGAAAATTTCTTATAATGGAGGTCCCTGAACCACTTTTCATGAAATTTGACATCTGGTCCCAACTTCTTGCGAGATGCGGTTTAGGCTCAAAATTTCTTGATTTGGACTCCATTTGCCCTATTTACCAGAAATTTGGTATTTCGGTCAAATCCTGGCCAAAATACGCTTTTCGCTCCAGTCTCATAATTGCACCCCCATTGTACCATAGGTTGTCCTATAGTCACTGATCATCCCCATATTTTTTGTTTTTCATTACGATCGTTTTTCACCTGCTTTTTGTATTTTTGAAGTTTTTCTGCCGAAAATTAGCAAACTTAAAAGGAAAATAGCAAATCAAACCCAAAAAATCTCCAAAAATCATAATAAATCAAAAACATTACTGCAAAACATTATATACACTCACATGCAATTTTTATGGTCGGATTTCTCCGTTTTACCAATAGTTTGCCCGAAAAATGGCTATTTCTATTTATATACACACACCTAGGGGCTTGATTCGGCGTTTGGCCCCATATACCTGTAGATTCATGTTGTATAAGGGCATATGTACTTGGGTTAGTCCAAAAAATTTTGCAATCAAACAAAAACCCTTAAAAATAGTCGAAAAACATGCCCTTTTTTGCTCTTTCTGCTATTGGGTCCACATTTGAGAATGCCTCCCCCCCTCCTAGCCGGAGTCCTCCCGGACGACAAGGTATCGCCTTGGAGTATGTGTCGTGCATAGGTTGAAAAAATTGTGTTAATGCTTGTCCGTGTAATATGGCCCTATTTTATGCATTCTCGATCAATGCATGGAAAAATTAATGTTGTGCAACAGAAGGGTATAAGCAAGATGCTTATTGGCATTCGCCGTCGAGGTTTCCTGTTTTGTTTGCAAGTAACAGTTGTAACTCTACTGCTCTTTGTTTGATTGTCTTTCTTGCAAAATGCAGTCGCGTTGCCGCTACTGTTGATATGGTCGTAGTTGTCTCTTTGGAGAGGATTGGCTTGGCCGGAATGGCCGTAGACCATATTTCTTTTGCTTTCCATTGGTAGCTTGTTTTTGCCGGTTTTTGTAGGTTTTTTTCTACTTCCTTTGTTGCCACTGTTTTGTTGCTTATTGGCATCCACATAAGTCCGTTTTCCGGTTGCAAATGCAGCTGTCTGCCTTCCGAGGTTGCTTGTACTGAAGGGAGTTCCTTTTGCTTTTGTTTCGGTATCCAAATGCGAGTCACATTTAAGTTATTGCTGAGTATTTTCTTTGGGATCCATATGTGTTTTATGCCCTTGGTGTTTGGTTGGACTATTGGCTTATGTTGACTTCCTCCGTTTTTGTGTTTTCTGTTTGCCATGTCATTTCTATTCTTCCGCATGATCCATACTTGTTTCTCTGGTTTTGGTAACCTCGATCTTTGCACTGCGGTTGGTGACTTGTCATACTTGTAGTGGACAATGTTGGTTGTTACCTGTTTGTTAGCCTTGGGTATTATGTTGTTCTTTGGTGGCACCCTTGCTTTTGGCTCTTTTTCCAGTGATTGCATTGCTGGCAGTTGATTATTGCAGGGTTGCTGAGCAAAGGCTATTACCTGTTGTTCTTGTGCATGCTGAATTTTGACTGCATTCGCATTCCAATCTATCTGCACATTGTACTCTTTTTGCCAAGGTTGTCCCAACAACAAGGGGTGTTGTGTGCTTTCATCCTCGACTACATAAAATTTGTGTGGTAAATATATTGATGTACTTGTACATGCAATATAGTCCAGCCCAATGTTTTCAACGAGTGTGATGTACTACTTTCTAGCACTTGAGGAGTGGGATGAAGTTGACCTGTGGACTTGAGCTGTTGGTATAATCTGTAAGAGATCAAATTTGCTTGAGCTCCAGAATCAAGCAATGCCGTCGATTCAACTTGATTGCTACCCACTTTGACTGCAATTATTGGCTCCACTGTGTCTTCATCCAACTTCGTTAGTCGAATGGCATTGATTCGCAATGGTGCTCCACTTTGTTGTTGTTGTCACAGAAGTCTTTGTTTTGCGATGCGTTCTTTTGCTTCTGCTTGAGCTTCTTCTCGTACTCTTTGTTTCTCCTTCATTCATTGTTTTCCTTGATGGATTTGTTGAAGCATATCTTGTGTTAGTGGTAAATGATATTTCTTCAATCGACACCCACTAATCCAATTGGACATTTCTTCACCTGCTAATGTAGCAAGCTCGACAGCTCAGTTTTGTGATAGATCACTAATCACAAAGGGTCCCATCCCTCGCTTTTTAAATTTCTTGGCATGTTGCTTCAAAGTATAAACAAGTACATACTCACTTGTTTTGAACTCTTTCGTGCGCACATGCTTGTCAAAAAACTCTTTTTGTCTTCTCTTTTTAGCATAGATCGAAGCTACATCTCTCAAGCGGAGTTCATCTAGATTTTCAAGATCATCTATTCTTGAAGAGAGCTCATGCCTTGTCCATTCTAGGCGTTTCGCTACTCGTAGAGTTGGAATTAAAAACTCTATGGGTAATATAGCATTTAGGCCAAACACCATGTTGTACGGTGTTGTTCCTATCAATGTTTTGTAAGCTACCCTGTATGCCCATAGTGTTGAGTGTAGCTGCTGATCCCAATCTATCCTTGACTCTGACACAATGTTAGTGAGAACCATGCATAGTGTTTTATTTGTGGCCTCAGCTTGTCCATTTGCCTGTGGATGGTATGGAGCAGATTTCCTATGTATGACCATGAATTCCTCTAGCAGATATTCAATGACTTCATTAAGAAAATGTGTTCTACGATCACTGACAATTTCTATTGGTAAACTGTATCGTACAAAAACATTCTCATATAAAAATTATGCAGTGGTCCGTGCATCTGCTTTTTGTGTTGCCTTAGCTTCCGCCCATTTTGTGAAATAGTCAGTAGCCACAATGATATATTGGGTATGGGTGCGATATGCAGGGGGTGAAATAGGTCCCACAAAATCAATGCCCATTTTGCAAATGCCCTTGCTCCCATCATTGGCCGTAGTGGCATCTCATCTCTCTTTATCGGCACCTTGGTGCGCTGACATGCGTCACAACGTTTTACAAACTCTTCAGCATCCATATGCAATGTAGGCCACCATATTCCTACGGTTAAGACAATTTTTGCCGTCTTATCGTCCGAAAAATGGCTTCCACTTATTCCGCTATGTGAATGTTCTAGAATGAGTAGGTACTCACTTTCACTTGCACAGATTCTAAGTTGATTGTCCTTTCCTCGCTTATAGAGTTGGTTCCCAATTAACTGAAAGTCGCGAGCCTCCAGCTCTATAGCCCTTTTTCGTGCTCTTGTTATGTTTTCAGGAAATGTCCTAGTGGTTAAGAAATCAATGATATATTGACTCTATGCAAGTGCAATGTTTACCTGAAACAATGTCGCATGATCCACCGGTCGTTTGGCACTACATATAGTACAATTGGTAACATAAGAATGTGTGTCCGCATACATAGTTGGCCAATAAACCCCTAACTGTTTTAGTCTTCGGTGTGTTTTCACTGTTGAACAATGAAATGCACAATCCTGGACATGTGCTTCTTCAAGGTAACACTCGAATTCTTCCGGATTTATACATAATCGTAGAATTTGGTCCGATCCTAGATGATACAGCCGTCCTACAATCAACTGGAAGTTTTTTGTTTGTTGAATTGTTTGTTGTTTGGATCTGTATTCCGTATTATCAAACCTACCTCCAAAGGAAAGAATGCCAACAATTTCCTGAGACCATTTGGGTATCATTTCAATAATGAAAAGATAAGCATCTGGTATGTCATCATCTACTCCTTCAAGAGCTTCCCCGTTGTGTATCCTTGAAAGATGATCCGCTCGTAGATGGGTTTTACCCTTTTTGACCACCACTGTGAAATCAAGCTCTAGCAATATAATAAACCAGCGTACAATTCTCCCTGTATTGCATGGTTTATTTACCAGATACAAAAGAGCTTGATGATCTGTAAAGAACACAAATTTGTTTGCGAGCAAATAATGCCAAAATTTCTTTACAGCATAAATCATTCCTAACCCCTCTCGTTTGGTGGTTGTGTAGTTATTTTCCGCACTGTTTAACTGTCGGCTTGCATAACAAACTGAAAAATCCATTGTTCCGTCTCCAGGTTGAGTCAGAATACTCCCGATGCATATGCAGAAGTATCAATGTGAACATGGAATATCTTTTCCCAATCTGGTGCTTTAAGTACAGGTGTTGATACAAGGTTTTTCTTCAGCTTTTGGGATGAAGTTTCACACTCCTCAGTCCAATCGAAATTGACTAGCAAACAATACAGAGGTTGTACAGTGACTGCATACATATATATGAATCTTCGATAATATTCGCAGTGTCCCATGAAGGATTGCACTTGTTTCGCATTAGTAGGCCTGGGCAGGTTTACTATGACTTTGACTTTGTCTAGGTCAGTGGTTATGCCATTTCTTGAGACAATGTCTCCTAAGATGCGGCATTCCTAACCATAAAAATACACTTTTCCGGGTTAAGACAGATTCGATATGTCCTGCATTTTTCAAATACCTTTTGCAAATGGTCAATATGTTCCTCTCGTAGAAGAGAGTGTACACAAAGATCATCCATGTATATTTCTAAGAATATTATCATGTATTCTTTGAATGCGTGCGTCATTAACCTTCGGAAGGTAGCTGGGGCATTAGTTAAGCCAAATGGCATAACTCGATACGCATATTTTGCCATTCTGTGGCAAACGCTGTTTTGTGTTGATCCTCTATTGCAATTTCCAGTTGGTTGTATCTTGAAAACCCATCCAGAAAGGAATAAGCCCGTTTCCCGGCCACTCGCTCAAGAACATGTTCTGTGATTGGCAAGGGATAATTATCCCTTATGGTGGCTGCATTTACCTTTTCGAGGTTTACACACACCCGCAGTTTTCCGTTCTTTTTGGGGACTACCACAATGGGTGACACCCAATCTGTATGTTCGATTTTATAGATGAATTCAGCTTCCATCAGCTTGTCAATCTCCTCTTTGATTCGTTTAGCAAATGTGTCATTATATGTATAAGGACGCTGTTTGCTAGGTTTTGCATCTGATTTCAAAGGAATTGTATGTTGGTATATCGCTGGATCAACTCCTTTGAGGTCTTTGTAGGACCATGCAAACACATATTTATACTTCTTGAGAAGTTGTGTTAGCCGTTCTTCTTCTTCAGGCTCTAAATCGGTTGCTATATAGACCGGCTGAGGATTTTCACCTGGTTCCGCGAGGTCTATCCTTTTTGCATTTTCTAGCCCATCGTAAGATTCCTAGTTGGTTCTTTCCCTAATTGGTGGTGTCATGATGATTTTTCTGTCTTGGATGGTAAATTTCCGATAGTGTGAGGGTATATTCATGTTTCCCTTTTCTGACTCCCCTTTACCATCACTATCTTCCTCAGTAGTCCATACCTCTCGTAAAGACCGTTTCAGTTCTTGGTATTTCTGTTTACGCTCCAGTTTGGTCCACTCTTGGTCTTTTGTTGTTTTTTTGATTTTTTTTTATTTTTGTGATTTTGTTTCTGTTTTAGCTTTTCGTACTTGTTTTATTTCCTCTCGCATTCTTTCCCTTACTTTTGAAAATCTTCCTGATATTTGATCTTTTACACAATCCTCTTCTTTTACAAGCATCAAATAGTGAGTTTTACTTTTTATCCTGGGCATTAGGTTCTCTCTCGCTTTGTTCCCTGCTCGTTTCCTCCTATAGCGTTCCTGGCCTCTAGGGTGTTGATTAGCAAAATCATAAAACTTGATATTCTCTGTTTTTTCCCCAAGCTCTCTTTTCTCATGCTATTCATGTGGTTACTCACCCTGTTAGCCTCGTTGGCCTCACGGATTTGCTTCCACAAATCATCTAGACCGTTACAGTCCTTACCCATTTCTGTCAATGTTTTAGGTTGGAACCCGTCACTTGCCTCATCTATTGCATTTGGCACTATGATAGGCTCTCCTCTGGACTCATAGTCATTCGTGAGTCTTTCCTTCGTTTCTACTTGTTCCTCTAAAGTTGGTTGGATAGGGGTTGGAGCTGGTACTTTATGCCAATTTGCAGGTTTACCAAGCGGGTCTTCCATCAATGATTGAGCTATTTCAATCATCTTTCTACACATTTCCAACCTTTGTTTTTCTATTTTAGCATATGGATAAGTCATCCATCTTTGCTCCTGGGTTTGATTCTTTTTGAGTCTGGATTCATAAGCTTTTAGAAGTGCATCCAACTGCTCATTTACCTTGTCTGCCAGTACTGATCCTCCTGATCCTGCACTTTTGGGCTCTGCTATTTCCTTGGGTGCTATGGTTGCCGTGGGGTGTGAGATTAAGCTAGCTAGATCCTCATTATTATGTTTTAACTCCTCGGATAGAGCTGTTTGCTCTCTTTCTTTCCTGGTTTTCATACGCGCCTTTCTAGCTTTCCAAGTGCTTCTCTGATTTTTCGTTTCTGAACTTAGGGCATCGATTTTTGTCTTCAACTATGGGTTCGTTCGTCATTCTTTGAGCTTGGGCTCATGTCAACGCCTGAATAGGTATAATTGTTTCATTTTCTGACCCTGAAGGTACTATTTCTAGCATGTTCAAGGTAGTTTTTGCTCGGGTTTTTAGGGCAATCGGGAATCAAATAAGTAACTCCACACTTGGTGCAATATGCGTTGACTCTAATGATTTCATCATGAGGACAGTCTCTTAGCCAATGGTTTCCACCACACTTGTAGCAGGGTCCCTTGGGTTGTTGAGGTGCTCCTTGAGCTCCTCTTTGTTGGTATGCATGTCTTTGTCCGCCCATGCCTCTGTTGGCTATGAACAACAATATTCGTTCATCTAAGCTATATCTTCCTTCTCCTGCTGCCTCTGCAGCTGTTGGTGATCCTGTACTTCTTATCATGCTCCATGGTTCTGGTGTCGAGGGTTCTTCCGGTGGATAATAGACAGAGTTTGCCGCATATCCATTGGGATCTTTATAATATGCATGCATAGGCACCAAAGCCTTCTCCTCTGATTCGGTTACGGTTGGTGTGTATCTTATACCGACTGGTCGTAATCCTGGTAGGGGTGGTTGTTGCCCCAACATTGGTTGCGGTCTTTCTACACCTACAGGTCCTAGTAGGTTGCCTGCTTGATACCTAGGCATTGGTGGAACTTGAGGAGAAGCTACCTGAGCTTGGGGAGCGTAAGGTCTCTCTCTCACATGTCCCTTGTTATAATAACATTCCTCTGTCCCATGGTTTGTCCATTTTTGTTCAATAGCACACCACTTGGGATGTTTAGCCTGGGATTTGGCGTACAAGTTAATCTTTTTTAGCACTTACTCTACAAGCTGCTCTTGGTTTACAGCTACTTCTCCTTTCGGTGCTATCTTAGAAGACTTGCTTCCACTTTGTTGTGAAGATGAATCATCATCAAGGTCCTTGAACTCCCCCTCTTTGTAGACTACACAATTGTCCACAAGGTAAAGAGCCTCCTTGGTCAAATCATTCAACATCGTGCTCCTTTTCATAGGTAAGTCCTTCTGGGGATCTGCATTCTTTAGTCCTTGGATGAATATAAGCATAAGCTTGGACTAAGTTGGCAGTTCTTTCATAGGGCAGAACTTAACATATCTTTTTAGTCTTAGGGTTGTCTTTCGTACAGATTCCCCATCATTCTGTTTGAATTTATGGATTTGTGAGACGGTATTATGAGCTATCCTCCTTTGTGATAATTCCTCGATAAACTCGTCAAACACTTCCTCCATAGACTCAAAGTCTCTACGCTCTACAGAGTCAAACCAAGTAGCAGCGTCATCCTCTAGGGTTAGTCCAAACACTGCAAATTGGGTAGGGAAGTCTAACACCTCTTCAGCTCTAATTACATGCACAAAGGCTGCTACATGATCTCTTGGATCTCTGTTTCCTGTGTATTTCTTGTTTACCCATTTTTGCACTTGAGAAGGTCTAATTCTACGATGGTCTACAAACCTCATCATTGGATCTCCATGTCCTAATCGATATACCTCCTCTGGTCTTCTGTAGTAGGCTGGTTCCTCTCCCAGTGGTGCTCCTAAGCCATAATTTATAATAGTTCTTGCCAGAGATGGTTCATCTCTTCGAACTCGTTCTATGGGTGGTCTTCTAGGCTCTGTTGACCCTTGAGTCTTTGGCTTACTCTCTCCTTGATACCTTGAATAGAGTGGTGGTTCTTGCAAATCCCTTAGCCCTTGATACCTTGAATAGAGTGGTGGTTCTTGCAAATCCCTTAGCCCTTGTGCGGATTGATAACCATCTCGGTTTCAGTCTTGTTCCAATGTTGCACTCTGTCAAAGCCATGCCTGCAATGATGGCTGAGTTGCTAGTTGGTTTTGATTGTTGAATGTCTGCGGTCGGGTAGAATGTGAGGTAGCGTCATACTCCTCTGAAAAGGGATTTGTCGACTTGCTAGGGGTGTAGGTGGCTCTTGGAACTTCGTCTGGGGCATATGTTGATGCTCCTGGAATTGTTGCCTTTTCTACCTCCTCTGGGAGAATACATTGGTATTCTCGCCTGTACCTATCAACAAAAACTATATCCTTCCCCATAGAAGTTTCATAAGAGAATAAGTAAAGAACCTTGTCTTTGCTTAATTCGGTTAAGTATGGTTCTTTGCAGCAAAAGTAAGCGACTATTCCCTCACTCTCATGCTTGTAGATTCCCACGTTCTCATTATAAGTTGAAACCCTGGTTGTTTTCTTATCATACATAAAAATTGCTCTAGGTCGATCAATGTTTGGTGGCGGTTCTTGAGCTTCTGAAACCATTTTCCCTTTCGCCATGTTATCTCCATATCTGTTGTAATCTTCAGGGTTACTAACTATCAGATAGTGGTTCCCCTTTTTGTCTCGAAATCTATCTCCATCATCATAGACTCGAATTATCTCCAATCTTTGAGCCGATCTTTCTTCAATACAAATGCACTTGCGTCCTCGATAATCAGAATAGACTAGGGCTCCCCTCGAGTTTGTTCCTTCTAAGAAGATCACAGTGAGCTTGGAATCATTCAAAGGATTTAGGGAGGTGCTTCCTCCTGGCATTGGTCCGTCATAGGTGAAACCTCCTGGCTGTTGACTACCCATCATGAAGAAAGATTTGTCTGACGAAGTGTCAGTATCACTACCTTCCTCAATAATCAGTGCTAGTGGATCTAACCTTTCCTGAGTTACACTCTCCTCGGTGGACACTAAGCTACCTTGGTCACCTGCCACCTTCTGGTCTCTAAAAATGTATCTTCCTGATCTTAAATTCATCAAACTTATCAATGAAATTTATCACAAATCCAACCACTCACCTGGCAAAGGATCAGTTTCCGCACAACTTTTTGCTTTGCTGCTGAATATACCTGTACACAAGCGTTTAATTTCGGCAATCGAATCAAAGCACTTAACTACTAGAGGTTATCTTAGTAATGATTGGTATAATTGGAGAGTTAATCTCAACCACTACTGTATTTTATACACTGGTGATGTTCTGGATTAGGTCTGCTAATCTAGAAGTGTACTTCCCTTGGATATTGGTCAATTTACGTGAAAAAGTCTAAATTTAGTCTTTGCTCCGTCAAATGGACAAACAAGGTCCAAATTCACTTCTGAAAGAAGTTCTGGAACCCTTAAGCCAAATGGAACCTCACTGTCTAAGCCCAGTCGAATTTTCTCTTCAATAGGCCCCAGTAGACATCCTACGGGTAGGATGTCTCCTGCTCTTTTTGCCTGGATTTTTGCACTATGGATTCCCCTTGATGTGCTAAGTCCACATCTGTTTTTACTTTTTGATTTGGACATCTATAAGCTGGTCAATGGATCAGAAATCTGTTCCGACAGCCTGATGCTGGTCTTGATCAGTCTAATCAACTCCAATTTGGACCAAAATTGACTAGGAGGCTTGCCTCAGGCAATACAACACCTTGCTATGCCCACAGTCAGTATCTGGCTTCAATTTCTTGCTTTAGACATCCTATACGTAGGATGTCTTTTTCATCAGAATGGCTTCAAATTCAAAGCACAGGCTCCCCTTGAGGTGCTGATCACTTTGGTATGCTCAAAAATAGGTTTGGAGTGCAAAATCACACAGAAGACATCCTACGCGTAGGATGTCCTTTTGGCATGTTTGACCCCAGACTTGATCCACAGCTTCCCCTTGATGTCAGCAACCCAGTGGTATGCTTAGATTTTGGTTTGGATTTCAAAAGTCCCCAATTTTAGTTGTTCTTGCCTTTTTCAGTCAAAAGTACTAAAGTCTGCTTTGAACCCAATTTTCTCACCCAAATGAGATGAAACCCCTCTCATTCACTCAATATATCATGCAGATCATGCTCATGCAGTCATTCTATGGTTTTGGTCTTAAAATAATGCTTTGGCACAATTTGGGTAGGATGTCTGGCAATTTTATTCTATCTGGCCTTATCCTGTCAAGATGTGGTCAAATTTCCACTTTCCAGGTGAAAATAGGGTAAACCCCACCTTCTGAACACACTGGTCAACTCAAAATTCCAAAATTCCCACCAGATTAGCCTGTAGACATCCTACGCATAGGATGTCTCCTGGCTTAAAATTATTTTTTTTGCTGACAGAAAGGCTCCTGATGCTTTGTAGCTCTATCAGAAACACTCACAGTAACTTTTGGACTTCACTTCAGCTTTCAAACACACTTTTGCGTCTTTTACAACCTTGTGATGAATTTACCAAGCAAGTATACATGCATGAAGTGCTCTAGATCCTGAATCATGATGTCCTACTTACTCTACTCCTACTCATCATGTGAAATGGTGATAATGGTGTTTTGGTTGCTGTCTGGCCTCTCCTGAATCATGATGTCCTACTTACTCTACTCCTACTCATCATGTGAAATGGTGATAATGGTGTTTTGGTTGCTGTCTGGCCTCTCCAGACTCTCAAGCTCTCCTCTCATCGCTTCTACCACTCCAACTCCTACTCAAGAACTCAACTAATACCTAAAAATATCTTAGTCTACCTAAATCTACCTATGTCGAAGGATCTAGGCCAGACACACGCTTCCTAGACTCCCTCTAAGACCTAGAGAGTCCTCCACCCTCTGGTCCTATCTAAATGTAAAACGAGACTCTTGGCAAGCCAAAAATCCCTATCCTCAAGGACTAGTCTCGGTCACCTACCTAAGGTTTTCGTCCCCGACAGCGACACCAATGTTGGACGGATATGCCTCGACGGACGTCAGCACAACGAGAAATCACCTAACAAGATTTGTCAGCTAAGGACGAAGCTCAACCCGCAGGCGCGTGGAAGCAAGCATAGGGTCTCAACCTACACTCAACCGACTCCTAACTAATTCCTATAGAGGTCTCTCCCCAATGTCTAAGTCATAGCCTTCAAGAGTGCATAAGAGCAAACCTTCTACAGCGCTTTCTAGAGCCGACACCCATCAAACAATCTCGAAACACCACAGAACTTGAAGGAGACCCTACTAACACCAATAGGTCGCTCTCCCTAAGGTCTATGAACCAAAACCCCAACCCAAAACAACCGGTGCAAAATCACGTAGGATGTCTGGCCAAAATTTGCAAGTCTTTGTTTCCAAAATCTAAAGTGCCTAATGTGTAGCTCTACTCAATGTGAACGCGTGGATATGATGCAATGCAAAATCGAACAACGTATGCTCACCGAATCACCAGATGAAGCTCTTAGATGGAGCTCGCAAAACCGGATAGTATGTGCGCAATGTAGGTATCGACGCGTAGCTCTCGCCGGGGGCAACACGTTGCACTTCTCCTCACTTGATTCCGACCACCGGTGCACATGTAGCATCAAGATGAAGCTCACACTCTCTCTCGTACACAGTACGCTCACTCACAGATTTCAAAAACTTTTTAAAAGTGACAAAAGGTTTTTCATTAAGGTCAAAAAGTGGTATAAATACCTTACAATTCTCAAACCCTAAAGTTCCAAATCAACCATCTACTCAATCTAACTGTCAAAACTGGGATACAATCTGGAAACTTCTGTAAACCCCAATATTTACAAGGTGAAATGTCAAGTTTTCTCAATAAATGAATAATTACAATAAATGATAATCTGCCGAGTAGTCAGTTTTCGTAGGGTGTGTCCAGCTTCTAATAGATGTTCTTTCCTCCCTCTTTGAACTTTTTGAGCTTGGATGACCTCTTCCAAGCGGCATAGGATTTCCTATGGCCTCTTATTTGAGGTGGTTCAAGAGCTGCACCATCACTTTCTTCAAAAGAGGAAGAATATGAGGAGGATGGAGAAGAGGGTGACCTTTTCTCGCCTTTTTCTTCCCTTGTTCCTCTTGTCTGCACCATCACTTTCTTCAGAAGAGGAAGAGGATGAAGAAGATGGAGAAGAGGGTGACCAATTTCTTGCCTTTTTCTTATCTTGTTTTCTCTCATCCCTCTTTGAATTATGGTGTAGAGAAGTATGTGATGGTCTTCTCCGTTTAGGGGGTGTTGGAGAGTGTTTTACCTGCCGTCTTTGTGGAGCCATCTTTGCCGAGGTGGCTGGAGACTCACTTGTTTCTTGTTCTTTTGGAGGGGGCTCTACTGTTGAAACTTGGGTTCTCCTTTGGGAAGGAGATGCGTCATCGAGTAGTAGATTTTTAATCCCTTTGTACGGATCCTCTTCTTCTTCCCTTATCGGAGAGATTCCTGTTTTGGAAGTCTCACTAGAAGGATTCCTAGGTACTCTCTCTTCTTGGTGGGGAGTTTGGAGAATACCATGGATGCGCAATTGTTGTAGCACTTTACCTTGGAGGGATGGGTTTCCCGGGGCTTGTTGAAGCCTAGAAACAAGATAGTTTACAAGCATAGGGGCATCATTAGTTGCTCTTTCATTAGCAAAATCAAGCTATCAACATTCATTTCAATCTCTTTTCCTTTGTCAGCCATACTAGAAAATTTTAGGTGTAAATTTTTACTTGTACTTTGGCACTTCAAGCCCTAGTTGCTACTCCTCTTTAGCTTCAAAGACAAGCACTCAAGCATCTATACCCATGGCTTGAATATTGTTAATTGCAAGGAATAGAAGAGAGGGTTTAGTAGGGCCAAGATAGCATCGGTTCCTGTCAAGCTTCTAATAGCTCAATAATGGTTAAGTCATAGGCAAGCCCTGTATGACTCCATTATTAAGACCATATCTCTCGACGCGGTGTCCCCGTTAACTACATAAAACAGGCGTGCTTCAAGGATGAAAAATCTCTATTCTACTTAGTCTTTTGTAATTAATAACACCAACCATTTGTAGCAAGCTTGAGGACCTCTCTTCTTGAGCAAGAAAAGAGAAACCAATAGCTTTGATACCAATGTAACATTTAATGCACTATGTGTAGCGGAAATTGATAACATGGTGAGCATTTCATTTAAGAACAAGTTCCTAATGAGCATAGAGAGAGTACTTAATTGAGAAAGCAACATAGCAATTTACATCTAGCTAATTTGGCATTGACAATACTTGAAAAGAGAGATAAATAGAACAATTGACAAGAGTTGAGGACCGGATTTACATGGAGACGGTCCCCCCTCCATAAAGGCTTTGTATTATAGCTTCTCCCATCAAAGGAAACTTTTGTACAATACAAGTCTTGTGTTCCTTGACAAAACTCATTGGTGCAATGAAGATGGAAGCTTCATGCACCAAATTATCCTTGAAAATCACACCTAGTGTCCCTAGCCTCAGTCCCAAGACCTCAGACACCTTCAAAAATGGTGAGAGCTAGTAGGGATTGAGGATAGATTGAGAGGAATAAGAGGTATCTTACAAGAAAAAAGTATTCTCCTCATATAATCACTCTAATAGCATTAGCTTAGCTTAGTAATTAGCATGGTAGAGGAGATGAGCATGCCATTGAAGCTTGTCTCTTGGTTGGATTTTCATTCCATATCCAAGAGTTGTTGGTGTAAGCGTCTACTTCTCAA
Source organism: Adiantum capillus-veneris (assembly GCF_014529385.1). Classification (NCBI taxonomy): domain Eukaryota; kingdom Viridiplantae; phylum Streptophyta; class Polypodiopsida; order Polypodiales; family Pteridaceae; genus Adiantum; species Adiantum capillus-veneris. The sequence goes on from NC_140946.1 coordinate 19,584,019, forward strand.
TGCTTGGAAAAGAAGATGGAGTTCTTCTTGCGCACATGAGTTGTGTGTAGGCGTCTACTTCTCAATGCTTGGAGAAGGAGATGGAATTCTTCTTGCACACATGAGTTGTGTGTGTGTGTGTGTGTGTGTGTAGCATTGTGTTAGAGTAAAATGCAGCCCCTTCTCTCATCTTCGTCGACCCCTCTTGCTAAATGCGCATGATCACCTCACATTGGCTTCTGTAAAGCTTAGCCAATCACAAATTAGAAGCATAGTTTATAGCCTTTTGACAAGTGTCCCCCTTTCCCCTTTTGTGAGAGCTTCTAAACTCTCATTTGACCTTTTTGTCTTCTGGCCAATAGGAATCAAGCAAGCCATTGGGCATTGTACCCCTTGGTAGATTGTCCAATAGTCTTTTAGGGAGCTTAATTTCTATTGGTTCTTTTATCAAGAATTTTTAAGTTGATTAGACTAAATTACTCTAGCCTAATTCTCATTGGTCCACCTCTATGGCCATCCAATAGGATTTGAGGGGAGGTTGGGGGCAACTGGTCTAGGAGCTTGACATGTGTCCAGTATTCCCTTTGTGTAAAGGGGGAGCCTTGGAGTGTGTGTGTGTGTGTGTGTGTGTGTGTGTGTTTCTCTCTCATCCCCTACAATATGGGCTCGCCCCCTCCTTCCTAGGGATAAGTCTTCCCATGACCATCCAATTTCCCCTTGCTTTGGCCATTGGATAAAAGATTTAATTTTTGGAACCTTAGCCTATGGAAATCTTAACGGAGCTGAATCTTAGGTCCTTTAAGCCTCATTGAAGCACATTGCTCTTTTGCAGCCTGTCCCCCTTTGGATCCCTATTTTCCCTCCTTTGGATCCTTGACAGAGATCGGTCTGGCAGCCTTACCAATATTCTAGCTTTTACTCCCCTAGTACTTTCCCATATTAAATGATTAGCTTAACATGAGAAAATCATTTGGGAGTATTAGATATTAGTTTTTATGGCACTTCATGTGCACCATGTAGAAATTCTTTCAAATGAGGAAAGTGAGTCAGTACTATCATTTGAACACCATTAACATGCTTACATTGGCTGCTCCAATCCAGACAATCACAATAATTGCTTTGCAAGATTACATGATACCATATACTCTCATTTGTGGTACTTTGAATCTTGAAGAGTAGTGACCCTTCATTTATAACATGAAAGGTAGATGGTGTGGTTTGAAACCTTTGCAAGATTCTCTCTCCTTCAAGTATTTTTGTTGTCTGCATCTTTGTCCCCCCCCAAATGCCATATCGCCCAGAGTTAGCTACCATGCAAACCATGAATTAGACATGAATCCAAACCTTCAACATATAATTTGCGGCAATCAAGAAAGAGAAAAAATACATATTTCTTGCTTTTGTTGAAAGAACTTCAAAAGGGTACCACCCATGCGACTTTTAGACTTCGAATCACGCACAAGTGCATGCAAGAGCTCCAAGATAGATCGATTAATCCGAGCATCCAAAAGAGCATATTTAATATATTGCCATATTAAGCGCTCCACTAAGTTTATGGTGTCAAGATTGCCATGTCCACATGCAATCCCCCCCACACCATCCATTAGTGACATAAAGAACTATATTTGGGTATGGTGAATGCCTCACCAAAAGCTCTTGAAATATGCCTTCAAAATCCAATTCTGTTGCACAATGCATTAAGTTTCACAAATCAGTATAAACAACGTCCCTTAACTCCTTTGTAACTATCATAATAATCAATATCTAATTCTCCAAAATGATTTTCTCATGTTAAACTGATCATTTAATATGGGGAAGTGCTAAGGGAGAAAAAGCTAGAATATTGGTTAAGCTAGCACACTGGACACAGTAGGGATCCAAAGGAGGGAAAATAGGGATCCAAAAGGGGGGCCATCTGCAAAAGAGCCATGTACAAAAATGGGCTTAAAAGACCCTAAGGTTCAGCCCATTAAGACTTCCAAAATGCTAAGGTTCCAAAATTCAAAGGTTGTATCCAAAGGTCAACCATGGGGGGAATTGGATGCTTTGTGTGTGTCCCAAAAGTCTTTACAAATCCCACATAAGAGCGGGCGAGCCTTGCTTGTAGGGGATGAGAGATAAAGTCACACACACACACACACACACACAAGCTCCCTTTACACAAAGGGAATGAGGAACACATGTCAGCTCCCTAGCCCAGATGCCCACAAGGTGTACCCAATTCCTATTGGATGGCCTTGGAGGTGGACCAATGAGAATTAGGCTAGAGTAAATCTAGTTTAATTAATCTAAAAAACACTTAATAAAAGAACCAATGAGAATTAATCTCTCTAGAAGACTATTGGACAGTCTCCCAAGGGGTCCAATGAGCATTCAGCAGCCCAATGGCTTGCCTTATTCCTATTGGCCAGGAGGCAAAGGGGTCCAATGAGAGTTTAGTTGCATTTATTAATTGCATAACGCTCTCACAAAAGGGGAAAGGGGGACACATGTCAGAAGGTTGTCACTTATACTGCTTAATTATCATTGGCAAGGCATTATCACACACACACTCACACAATCTCATGTGTGAAGTAAAGAAGACTCTCTCTCCTTCTCAAGCTTTAATGGAAAGCTTATCACCTACTCCAAGCTTGTGAGAAGGGAGGCCTACACCAACAACTCTTGGCTTTGTGATGCAAATCCAACCAAGAGCCAAGCTTCAATGCATGCTCATCTCCTCTCCCATGCTAATTACTAAGCTAAGCTATGCTAATATGAGTGATTATGTGACGAGATGTACATCTTTCTCGTAAGAATACTCCTTCTTCCTCTCAATCTACTCTCATACCCCGCTAGCTGTCACCATCTTCGAAGGTGTGTGAGGTCTTGGGTCTGAGACCGGAGATAATTGATGTTGTGTTTGATAAGTGTTTTGCTTAGTGCATGAAGCTTTCATCTTCATTGCACTAGCTAGTCTTGAAGGAATACAAAGAATTGTATTGTACAATGTCTCTCTTGATGGGAGAAACCATAATACAAAGCCTTTTGGAGGGGGGACCGACTCCATGAAAATCCGGTCCTCAACTGTTGTCAATAACTTAATTTCTCTCTCTTTTGAAAGTATTGTTCATGCTATCTAACTAGGTGTTATGCTTTTTGTTGCTCTCTCCACCCAAGCACTCTTGTAATTCTCATTAGGAATCTATTCTAATGAAATGCCCACTATGTTCATGCTAATTTCCACTACACACAAGTTTTTAGGCCATTAAATGTTACATTGGTATCAGAGCACAAGGTTTCTCTTTTCTTGCTCAAGAAGGGAGGTCCTCAAGCTAGCTATAAATGGTTGGTATTATTAATTGCCTGTGAGTAAGTAGAATAGGGATTTTTCATCCTTGCAGTGCGCCTGCCTTCGTGCAGTTAACGGGGCATCACCATCGAGATCTATGGTCTTAATAGTGGAGTCCTACGGGGCTTGCCTACGGCTTAACCACTATGAGCTATTAGAAGCTTGACAGGAGCCGGTGCTATTTTGGTGTTGAACGACCCTCTCTTCTATTCCTTGCAATTAATGGTATTCGAACCACGGGTACAGTAGCTTGAGTCCTTTTTCTAAAGGGGTAAAGAGGAGTAGAAACTAGGGCTTGAAGTGCCAAAGTACACCTAAAAAAGTTTACACCTAAAAGTTGTTAGAATGGCTGACAATAGTAAAGAGAGTGAAATTAATGTTGATAACTTTGATTTTGCTAATGAGCAAGTTACTAATGATGCCCCGATGCTTGTTAACTATCTTGTTTCTAGGCTTCAACAAGCCATGGGCAATCCATCTCTGCAAAGTGAAGTGCAACGGCAGCTCCGTGCTCATGGGATTCTCGAAGCTCACCACCATGGCGAGAGAACACCTAGAAAGCCTCCTTGTGAGACTTCCAAAAGAGGCCTCTCTCCGATTCGGGAAGAAGAAGAGAATCCATACGAAGGGCTCAAGAATTTACTTCTTGATGATGCATCTCCTTCCCAAAGGAGAACTCAAGAGCCTCCACTGAAGGAATGAGAAAGAAGTGAGTCTCCCGCCATCTCGACGGAGATGGCTTCACGAAGACGGCGGGCTAAACGCTCTCCATCACCTCCAAAACGGAGAAGACCATCGCACCCTTCTCCACACCATAATTCAAAGAGGGATGACAAAAAGCCAACCAAGAGACAAGCTTCAATGCATGCTCATCTCCTCTCCCATGCTAATTACTAAGCTAATCTATGCTAATATGAGTGATTATGTGAGGAGATGTACATTTTTCTCGTAAGATACTCCTTCTTCCTCTCAATCTACTCTCATACCTTGCTAGCTCTCACCATCTTCGAAGGTGTGTGAGGTCTTGGGTCTGAGAACGGGGATAATTCAAGTTGTGTTTGCTAAGTGTTTTGCTTAGTGCATGAAGCTTTCATCTTCATTGCACTAGCTAGTCTTGAAGGAACACAAAGAATTGTATTGTACAATGTCTCTCTTGATGGGAGAAACCATAATACAAAGCTTTTTGGAGGGGGGACCGTGGAGGGGGAACCGGCTCCATGCAAATCCGGTCCTCAACTGTTGTCAATAGCTTAATTTCTCTCTCTTTTGAAGTATTGTTGATGCTATCTAACTAGATGTTATGCTTTTTGTTGCTCTCTCCACCCAAGCACTCTTGTAATTCTCATTAGGAATCTATTCTAATGAAATTATCACTATGTTCATGCTAATTTCCGCTACACACAAGTTATTAGGCCATTAAATGTTACATTGGTATCAGAGCACAAGGTTTCTCTTTTCTTGCTCAAGAAGGGAGGTCCTCAAGCTAGCTATAAATGGTTGGTATTATTCATTGCCTGTGAGTAAGTAGAATAAGGATTTTTCATCCTTGCAGTGCGCCTGCCTTCGTGCAGTTAACGGGCCATCACCGTCAAGAGCTATGGTCTTAATAGTGGAGTCCTACGGGGCTTGCCTACGGCTTAACCACTATTGAGCTATTAGAAGCTTGACAGGAGCCGGTGCTGTTTTGGTGTCAAAAGACCCTCTATTCTATTCCTTGCAATTAATGGTATTTGAGCCGCGGGTACAATAGCTTGAGTGCTTTTTCTAAAGGGGTAAAGAGGAGTACAACTAGGGTTTGAAGTGCCAAAGTACACCTACAAAGTTTACACCTAAAAGTTGTTTGAATGGCTGACAATAGTAAAGAGAGTGAAATTAATGTTGATAACTTTGATTTTGCTCATGAGCAAGCTACTAATGATGCTTCAATGCTTGTTAACTATCTTGTTTCTAGGCTTCAACAAGCCATGGGCAATCCATATCTCCAAAGCGAAGTGCAACGGCAGCTCCGTGCTCACGGGATTCTCCAAGCTCATCACCATGACGAGAGAACACCTATGAAGCCTCCTTGTAAGACTACCAAAAGAGGTCTCTCTCCGATTCGGGAAGAAGAAGAGAATCCCTACGAAGGGCTCAAGAATTTACTTCTTGATGATGCATCTCCTTCCCAAAGGAGAACTCAAGAGCCTCCACCGAAGGAATGAGAAAGAAGTGAGTCTCCCGCCACCTCGTCGGAGATGGCTCCACGAAGACGGTGGGCTAAACGCTCTCCATCACCTCCAAAACGGAGAAGACCGTCGCACCCTTCTCCACACCATAATTCAAAGAGGGATGACAAAAAGCAAGAGAAGAAAAAGGCGAGAAAGAGGACACCCTCTTCTCCATCTTCTTCATCCTCTTCCTCTTATGAAAGTGATGGTGAAGACGACAAAGATCAAGACAAGAAAAAGGTAAGAAAGAGGTCACCCTCTTCTCCACCTTCCTCAAATTATTCACCTTCTGAAGAAAGTGATGGTGCAACCTTTGAACCAACAAAAAGAAGAGCCCATAGGAAATCCTATGCCGCGTGGAAAAGGTCGTCCAAGCTCAAGAAGTTCAAAGAGGGAGGGAAGAGCATCTCTTTCCTTACCTATGATGGCACCTTTGGTGCTACGGACAAAGTCTTGGCCTTTATCCAACAATTTGATGCGGCGTTCGGAGATGAGGGCTTCACAGAGTCCTCTAAGCTATACCATGTAGCTATGCATTTTCAAAAGTCCGCCAGGCAATGGTGGTCTAGCCTACGAGCCAACGGTGAAGCTCCACGAACATGGAAAGCTTTAAGAGCTTCCATTATGAAGCATTTTTTGGCCACCGATGCCAAAGACAAAGTACTCACCGAATGGCTAAGCTTAAAGCTCTCTCCCTATGAATCCATTCACAAATATGTAGACAAGTTTTGGGACCTACAACTCAAAGCCACTGTCTTCAAAAAGTTGGATTTTGGAGAGCAAAAGCAACAATTTTGTCCGGGCTTAACCGAAAAAATGGCGGAGTATGTCAACTCCCAAAGGCCACGTACCATATCGGCGGTAATATACCATACTATGGTGGCCTCTCGAATCAATTTCCAAACGGGGGCTAAAAGAAATAATAAGCCCATGGAAAACAAGGGTTCCAACGAGCCTAAGGGGAAGGACAATGTCCAAAAGTCTCCTAAGGGCAACTCCAACAAAGTTAAAGAGAAGGGAGTTTACAAAGGTAAAAACAAACTCTCTCCTGAAGAGCTTGAGCGTTATCGCAAGGATAGCTGGTGTTTCAAGTGCGGCGAACAAGGGCATGCGTACCGCGCTTGTCCCCAAAAGAACAACCACCAAGATCCTCCTAGAGCTACCTTGGTTGAAATCCAAGAGGAGGAGACTCACCAAACTCACCACAAAGGATCTCCTCTATGCCATGCTTGGGGAAAGTTAAGAGAACATGATGCTTTTATTCTCTTTGACCCTGGTTCTACTCACAATTTTATATCTATAGAGTTGGCCACCAAGCTAGGCATACAAGCCTATGAGATGGGAGATGTCCTACCCGGCTCGGACAGTGCTTTCAAGGGGCAAGAAGCTTCAGTCACTCCCTTAATCGGGAAATTGAGGCTTCATATCCAAAGCTATGTGGACAAAGAGGACTTCTTTATCTCTCCTCTCAAGCATAAGGATGTAATCCTAGGGGCACCATGGTTTGATCGCCTGGCTGTCAATGTTAAATTCCCTGAAAGGAGAATCTCCTTTAAGTTCAAGGAAAAAGACATGTATATAGATGCTAAGGAAATGGGTAACACTATCCCCATTGTACATACACCAACTTTCAACAACTCAATAAAGAGCTCTATTTCCGTGTACATGATTTTTGCTAAAGATTCTCAAAATGAACCTAATGCTTTAGCAAAAGAAAATAAAAGCAACCAAAAGGAATTAGAGTTATCCAATTTTCTCAAGGGGTTTCAAGATGTCTTTATTGACAACATCCCTTGTGAGCTACCTCCTAAACGAGGTAATGATGACCATGCAATTGAACTTCTTCCAGGAAGTTCACCTCCTTATAGAGTTTCTCCAGCTCAACAAGAGGAGAATATGCGGCAAGTGCATGCGTTAGTTGAGAAGGGCATGGTTAGGCCTAGTTCATCTCCATTTTGCTCACCTGTGCTATTAGTGCAAAAGAAAGACGGCACATATTGTATGTGTGTCGACTATAGAGCACTAAATAGGATCACTATCAAGAATAGGTTTCCCGTTCCACAGGTAGAAGACCTATTTGATAAGCTACAAGGATCCACCTACTTCAGTAGGATTGACCTAAAAAGTGGCTATCATCAAATAAAGATAGTTGATCAAGACATTGTAAAGACCACATTTCGCACCACATTTGGTCTTTACGGATACATTGTCATGCCTTTTGGCTTGACCAATGCACCAGCCACATTCAACTGCTTGATGGAGAAGCTATTCACGCCTCATCGAACCTTCACTGCAGTGTTCTTTGATGATATTATCATCTACTCTAATTCATTAGACGAACACAAGCAACACCTCCAGGTAATATTTCAAGTTTAAGAGAGAATAAACCTTATGTTAATCGAAAGAAAAGTGAATTTTTCTTGCAAAAGATCAGTATTTAGGTCACATTATCTCTCAAGATGGCATCCAAATGGATCCATCAAAGTTAGAGGTAATAAAAGGATGGCCTAAACCAAAGAATCTTCATGAACTAAGAATCTTTATAGGTATGTGTGCATACTATAGACGCTTCATAGAAAAGTTCTCACAAATTGCTGGACCATTACATGACCTAACAAAGAAAAGAGTTAGGTATACATGGTCTGCTAAGGAGAACAATGCTTTTGAAAATCTTAAAGAAAAGCTTATCTCTCAACATGTGCTTGCACTACCGGATCTCTCAAAACCATTTGAGGTCCAATGTGATGCTTGTGGTCATTGCCTTGGAGCTGTTTGGCTCCAAGAAGGGCACGCCATAGGCTATGAAAGTCGAAGGCTCGACCCTGTTGAGCAAGCTCTAGGCATATATGAAAGGAACCCCTTGCAGTTCTACATGCCTTAGACTCATGGAAGCACTATTTATTGGGGACTCCTTTCATTCTGCGAACGGATCACCAAAGTCTTAAGTACTTCATGACGCAGACCAAGCTCTCCGACAAACAAATGAGGTGGGCAAATTTACTTTCGCAATTTCATTTTCATATTGCTCACATTGTTGGCAAGCATAATCAAGTAGTTGATGCACTCTCAAGACGGCCGAGAGTGAATGTGGTTTCCATAGCAACTCACAATGATCTATCTTCAATGATAGATGAGTATGCTATTGATCCCGATTTTAGATATGTGATTTCATCCCTTGCATTAGGGAAGAAACAAGAACCATTTACTTTACAAGATGGTTATCTTCTCTATGGCAATAGACTATGTGTTACTAACTCACTACGTGAGAAATTAATGTATGAATCTCATGCTCCTCCTTATACGGGGCATAGAGGGATTCAGTCTACCTTAAAGGGAATTGGAACATATTTCTATTGGCCTACCATGAAAGTGAACGTACAAGAGTATGTTTCTAAATGTGTGGTATGCCAAAAGACAAAATTTAATAGAGGGAAGCAACTTGGATTTCTTCAACCCTTGCCAATCCCTAATTCACCATGGGTGAGCATATCCATGGATTTTATCTTTGGATTGCCCAAGTCTATCCATGGGAATATAGGAATATGGACGATAGTTGACAGGTTCAGTAAACAAGCTCATTTTATACCTGTCAAAAAGACTATCAAAGCCCATCAAATGGCAACCCTCTTCATTTCACAAATTTTCAAGTACCATGGCTTGCCAATGTCCATAGTGTTGGATAGAGATTCTAAAATGACCAGTAATTTCTAGAAGGGTCTCTTAGAGAATTTAGGGACAAGGATAAACTTCTCTTGGGCCTATCATCCACAAACAGATGGCCAAAGTGAAATAGCTAACCTAACAATTCGTGATCTACTAAAAGCCTATGTAACGGAAGTAGATCAAAGATCCCAATGGGAGAAGTACATACCCTTAGTGGAGTATGCTTACAATAACACTGTACATACTTCCACGGGAAAAGCACCTTTCGAGGTAATTGAGGGAAGATCAAAAAGTCCCTTGCTACTTAAGGTACATGGGAAGATCTTCACTGCAAATGAGTATAGCCGAGACCTAGAAGAATCTTTTCAAAAGATTAAGGATGTTATCTCTATCTCACAACAAAGGCAAAAGGCTACTGCTGACAAGCACAGAAGAGCCCAAGCCTTTAAAGAAAACGATTGGGTCTTATTAAAATTTCTCAAGGCTTGATTAAGGCACACGACGAGAAAGAATCCTACGGGACACCAAAAGTACTATGCTAAACTAGCAAAAAGGTACTATGGTCCCTTCCAGATTCTTAGGCCAATCAATGAGATGGCCTATCAACTCAAGTTGCCCAATCATTGGCTCATACACAATGCTTTCCATGTGACCCTTTTAAAGCCTTACAAAGGAGATCCACCTCAAGAACCAACTACTGAAGACCCACCGGAGATCGAGGACCAAGAAGAGGTGCTGCAGTGCAAGTCCATTCTTTGACACGAAGACAAGGTACTAAGAGGCGGTAAGACTATCCGACGATATCTTATTAAGTTTACGAATTATCCTTTTGGAGATGCTAGATGGATGCAAGGCATACAATTAAAGGATAACCTAAACCTTGTCAATGCTTACAATGCTTCCCAAGAGTAAGCAAATGTACAAAATGTTAAAAATGAACAAAGTTTTTGTCTTATAAGACTCTCTTTTTCTTTAGTGTGCACAAAAATGAAGTAGTATGCATGCTTAGATCAAGTTTTCAGAGACGACGTCTCCCAAACACCAAGCAGAGCTTGTCACTCTACTATGGAAGATTAATAGGACTAATGTGCAGACATGCTTGCAACAGCCTCAGGCTCTCAAGCGCCAAATGGACTAGTCATCCATTTTGGAATGATGTCGTAGGGTAACATAGGGATCCTCTACCCGCTAAGAAAAGGACTCATGAATATGATTTATCTTCTCTACACCATAGTCGAGGGCGATTATGATTTCAAGAGAGAGATAATGTCATAATAATCAATATCTAATTCTCCTAAATGATTTTCTCATGTAAAATTGATCATTTAATATGGGGAAGCGCTAGGGGAGAAAAAGCTAGAATATTGGTTAAGCTAGCAGACCGGCCACAGTAGGGATCCAAAGGAGGGAAAATAGGGATCCAAAGGGGGGGCCATCTGCAAAAGAGCCATGTGCAACAATGGGCTAAAAAGACCCTAAGGTTCAGCCCATTAAGACTTCCAAAATGCTAAGGTTCCAAAATTCAAAGGTTGTGTCCAAAGGTCAACCATGGGGGGAATTGGATGCTTTGTGTGTGTCCCAAAAGTCTTTACAAATCCCTACATAGGAGGGGGCGAGCCTTGCTTGTAGGGTATGAGAGAGAAAGTCACACACACACACACACACACAAGCTCCCTTTACACAAAGGGAATGAGGGACACATGTCAGCTCCCTAGCCTAGATGCCCACAAGGTGTACCCAATTCCTATTGGATGGCCTTGGAGGTGGACCAATGAGAATTAGGCTAGAGTAAATCTAGTTTAATTAATTTAAAAACACTTAATAAAAGAACCAATGAGAATTAAGCTCTCTAGGAGACTATTGGACAGTCTCCCAAGGGGTCCAATGAGCATTCAACAGCCCAATGGCTTGCCTTATTCCTATTGGCCAGGAGGCAAAGGGGTCCAATGAGAGTTTAGTTGCATTTATTAATTGCATAACGCTCTCACAAAAGGGGAAAGGGAGACACATGTCAAAAGGCTATCACTTATACTGCTTAATTATCATTGGCTAGCCCTAGGGAGGTCCAATGAGAGTGGAGCATGAGCAAATAGCAAGAGCGGTCGACCAAGAGAGAGAGGGGGCTGATTTTTGCAAGGCATTATCACACACAAACTCACACAATCTCATGTGTGAAGTAAAGAAGACTCTCTCTCCTTGATAAGCTTTAATGGAAAGCTTATCACCTACTCCAAGCTTGTGAAAAGGGAGGCCTACACCAACAACTCTTGGCTTTGTGATGCAAATCCAACCAAGATCCAAGCTTCAATGCATGCTCATCTCCTCTCCCATGCTAATTACTAAGCTAAGCTATGTTAATATGAGTGATTATGTGAGGAGATGTACATCTTTCTCGTAAGAATACTCCTTCCTCTCAATCTACTCTCATACCCCGCTAGCTCTCACCATCTTCGAAGGTGTGTGAGGTCTTGGGTCTGAGACCGGAGATAATTGATGTTGTGCTTGATAAGTGTTTTTCTTAGTGCATGAAGCTTTCATCTTCATTGCACTAGCTAGTCTTGAAGGAACACAAAGAATTGTATTGTACAATGTCTCTCTTGATGGGAGAAACCATAATACAAAGCCATTTGGAGGGGGGACCGGCTCCATGAAAATCCGGTCCTCAACTGTTGTCAATAGCTTAATTTCTGTCTCTTTTGAAAGTATTGTTCATGCTATCTAACTAGGTTTTATGATTTTTGTTGCTCTCTCCACCCAAGCACTCTTGTAATTCTCATTAGGAATCTATTCTAATGAAATGCCCACTATGTTCATGCTAATTTCCGCTACACACAATTTTTTAGGCCATTAAATGTTACAGGAACCTACATTTCAAAACGAACATGCATATGTTGAGGTCACCCTCTTTAGTTAGATCAATAGTTACAATTAAGTAGCTTAGCAGTATAATACCTGAGGTAAGAGATTCTCCACCCATGCCTTTTTAGTATGGAGCCAACAAAGTAGAACACGAAATGCAACTTGATATTTTTCTCCATTGGCGTCGATACTCCAACTATGCGATTCTTCGTCCATGACCTTCGATATAGCCTCTAGTTCTTCTTGTGACTTATACAATAGCTAACGGACAAATGTGGCCCATCCTCTCAAAGACTACAATAACAGTCAAATTTAAAGCAATGATGTCATGATGACAGCCAGGATCTGTCGTACACAACATGGACCAAATTGGTAGGCCAACATCTTGTTGGTTTGGCAAGACTACAACATACAATGGTAAACCATACATGTTTGTTTTAAATGCGTTGTCAATAGCCCATGAGTTATTTGTAGAGAATCGCTTGGCCATTTGCAACATCTAATCATCTTGAATGATCAAGATAAAAGGCTTATCTTTGTCATTAATTGCTTTTGGAATGTATGGTTGGCAAAAACCACTTGCATAAAAAATTGAATGTAAGAAAAAAAGAAATTTGAATTACTCTCTGTGACTTATGACAAAGCTATTACCTTTTTGGTTTCGCATAATTTCATAGCCTTCGTATACATAGAAACCCAATCATGATTAGATACGTGACCTATATCAATTTGATCACTTAGAGGGTATCCTGTGTATAAAGAAATTTATTAAAGAAGCAAGTCAAAGTGCTACCTCGATAATGTATTTGATAAGACAAGATATTGATTTCATGTGGTATCATAAAGAGCTTGTAGATAGTATAGTCAAGAAGGGAGGCTTGCTCCATGTGAAATCTTTCTTTTGACAAAGACATAGAAGCAACATATCGAGCATTCCCAAAACCAAAGAGGTCTTCCATGAACACTCAATTATGGATGGATGGACAGTGTCGCGAAGTTTGTGGTCTTGCCAGGAAAGCACCGGGCTTTTGGTTATGAGAGTTTGTGAGATAACTCCAAAAACTAGATAAAGGAGTTATACCATAGATGCAATGAAGTTTAGGGTTTGGAGGGAAGTGCAATCAAAGAAACCCCACTCTTTCTCTCTTGCAGTCACATACACAAAGAAAGAACACAAAAGAGAAGATCAAAACAACACAAAGATGAAAACATCAAGGCTATTGTCATATCATATCATGAGTAATATGAAAGGGTTAATAGATGAGTTAATGGCGTTCAATCTTTTCCGACCAAACAGGCTACAAACTGTTCTTTGAAATTGTAATTCTGTGCTTACCATAATATATATATGTTTTGTTTAGTGATTGGGATTAATTGTGTGTACAAATCCTCTTGGTTCATAGCAAGATAACTACACTTATGTCAAAAGAAAAGTTATAGGCTATAAGGGGTAGTATGATGAGATCTGGTGAAAGAATTATTTCATTGAGCCTTTCTAGACCAAAGAGAAACACTATCCGTTGTTGAAAGTGTATTTTACAATTAATCCAAACGTTAATCGCAATAGATCGCACATAGTGGAAGCGATAGAAATTCACATCATGTGGATTATATATATAGGATAACTCTAGTATGTGCAAAATATAGATATGAGAGAGTAGAAGAGAAGAGAAGAGAAGAGAAGAGAAGAGAAGATAATTTTCCCTCACAAGCCCTATTCTTGTCTATAGGCAATAAGGATATTGCGGGGAGAGATATACCTATAGCAAGGAGAACCTAGAATTTATAGAGAAAATGACTTTCTAAGAGTGAAAGAAATAGATATGATTAGGGAGATGAAATAAGAGATATATGTTAGATTAGAGATGAAAAGAAAACAACAAGAAATCAAAAAAATATGAAAGTAAAACACATCATACTTGACAAACTCTTCAGGAGTTATTGAAGGTCCCGCGTGAAGCATGTACGAGTGCAAGTGCGAGAGCAAAGAGAGAGAGAGAGACCTGCTTTGGGTGGAGTGCACAGAAACGTTATCCTATTGTAGCTCCTTATTCTATTGTATTAAAGAATAAGTATATAATGGTTAAGTTAGTAGATGGGTTAGTAGTAAGTGGGATGTCCGGCCAATTGGCCTGAATCTCAACAAACTCTCTCTTGAAGGCCAACGCAACCCAAGTGACCTAGTATGTACAACCGTGAAGCAATCTAGTGGCTTCAACCTATACCCATCAACTCACTGCAATGTGTAAACCGCTCCAAAGCTAAGCCTTTTGTCAAAGCATCTGCTGGGTTGTCGTCAGTGTGTACCTTGACCAAATCAATGACCTTTTTGGCAAAGAAATCTCTCAGGAGATGATACCTGACTTCAATGTGTTTCAATTTGGAGTGAAACACGGGATTCCTTGCCAATGCAAGAGCACTCTGACTATCAAAATATATCACTGAAATCTCATCAATGCCAAGATTTTTGACTAAGCAAGATAACCATACAGCCTCTTTACTTGCATCTGACAATGCAACGTACTCTGCTTCCGTAGTGGAAGATGACGTACAATCTTGAAGACATGGCCTCCAAGATACTGCTGCTCCAACAAATATGAAAACATAGCCAGATGTCGATCTCCTATTGTCAGCACAACCCACATAGTCTGCATCCGCATAACCCACGATGTATGCATCACTATTCTCGAAGCATAAACACCTGTCAACCATACCTTTGAGGTACCTAAGAATGTGCTTCCCAATGCTTGCTACTAGGATTTTCCATATATCGGCTCACCACTCCCACTGCAAAAGCAATGTCTGGTCTTGTGGCCATCATAGCATACATGAGACTTCCCACTTCCAAAGAATATGGTACCTTAGCCATTTCAGCTTGCTCAACATCAGATTTGGGTGCATCTTCCTTGCTAAGTTTCAAGAATACTTGCATTGGGGTACTCAATGCTTTCCCCCCCTACATATTGAAACACTGCAAAAATTTATCAATGTATGTTTCCTGAGATAACTCAAGAACACGAAGTTTGCGATCTTGTTTGATTCACATGCCAAGAAAGTGTGTAGCATCCCCCAAATCTTTCATTACAAATTTTTTGCTAAGTGTTTTCTTCAAGTTGGCAATTTCTGCAATGGATTTCCCAGCTATAAGCATGTCATCAATGTACAAAACTAGAATGATCATTGAGCCATCATCTAGCTTTCTTGTGTACAAGCAATGATCCTCTTCACTCCTTTTATATCCTTGAGATCTCATACATGCATCAAATTTATGATACCACTGCCGTGAACCCTGCTTTAAGCCATAAAGTGCCTTTTTGAGCTTACATACTAGCTCCTCACGAGATGCGTTCTCCTGAACAAACCCTTCAGTTTGCTGCATGTAAACATCCTCATCAAGATCCCCATGAAGGAATGTTGTCTTCACACCCATTTAGACAAGTTCCATGTCCTCAATATTTACAATGGTAAGTGGACGTTGTATTTTCTATAATTGAGCCGAACAAAGAAAGTCTCTCTCACTTGGGTACCCAAACTAGCTCCGGATGAGGTGTGTAGTGTTCTGTGATCTTTCCTTTTCCACGATCTTCAATCAGCTTTATCATTACAGGATTTAACTTATATAGGTCTATAGGTGATAGGTAAGAACACAATTTATGTTTTGACACCCATATTTGATCATTCCCTTCATAGTAGCCTTGGTCTTCCAATAGTTTTTTAGGAATCCAACACAACGTTTGCTTACATTTCTTGGAGCAAGTGGGGTGTCTCTTACAATGCTCCTGTTTTTTAGCATCCGCAATGGTTGCTAAAGAAGCTTTAGGGACCCATTTGTATGTTTTCTTTGCTATATTACGTTGAGCCTTGTGTGTCTCATGTTTTGGTTCAGCAACAGAATTTGAAGCTCTAGAGCGTTGGGCTATAGTTACAGATGGTTCAACCTCTTGGACATGCATTGTTTTGGCTTGTATTTTCTCAAGAGGTGATATCTCAGGGACTGTCGCTTGAGTGGCAAGGCTAAGAGTTGGTTTTTGTATTGTGACACTCCCAGTCCCCCAATCAATAGTGCATTTGGTTGCTATCATCCATGTGTGTCCTAGGTTTATATTACCTTCCATAGTTCCAGCAGGCATGACCAAAAAGTCTTGAGCTACAACCCCGTTGTCATAACTGACAGAAGTGTGCTAGATTCCAAAAATTGTAGCTTTTTTCTTGTTGACACACTTGACTTGGATAGTACTCTCAGATAGAGATGTCTTTCCTAACTGACAACACACCCCATATGATAGCAGATTATATTTAGCACTCATGTCCAATAGGGCGTTATATAGCACTTTCCTATAGGCACTATTTAGCTCAATAGGGTATCATAGAGGTGTGTCAGAGTCCAACCAATTATCCTCTATTTCAACGTGAGATGCATGTGTAACTCCAAGGTTGCCCTCTTGTTGGCATCTTATACGTTGTTGTCGCTTCCTTTTCAATTTTGCTTGTGCCTTGGCTCCCTTTTTTCTATGGATGGCACATAGATCCTCTTGGCTTAAAGGATCATAATATCTTTTCAATTTGCCCCCATTGAGGAATTCAATGGTTTCAAATCCATTGTAAGGTTTCCAGTTTCTGAAACCTTAAAGGTTGTATAAAGCTTAATCAAACTGATATGATTATTGAAAAAGAAATGTAGAATTGTCCGACCATGGCAAATATTGGTATTTTTGGAATCTTAAGCACAACAAACCCCGGGCTAGAAATTTTCAGAATTAAATTCCGATAAAAACTGGCATAGTTATGACCCCTGGAAGTTTACACTGTGAATTGAGTAAAATAGGTAAAATTGAAGGGTTGCAGTAATCATTTAAGCATAGATCACTTTATTAAAGGCCTCCTAGATATTTACAAGATATTTACCAATTAAGCAAAAATAGTATAGCATAATTGATATTTTAAAAGCTGGCAGGTAATGGGAGGGTCATCACTGACCCGCCAGGGACTCATTTAGCAGCAGGGGTCGTTTTTTGACTTGCTGGGGGCTACTTGAACTTCAAGCAACTGCCTTTTTCACCCGGTGAGAGCTTATGAGTGCCAGAAAACTATAAATAGGACCCCTAGCTTCACATTTTACACAGACTCGGAGCCTTGCTACTCTCCCTCTCATCTAGAGAGAACTCTACGCAAAAATCATTAGAGTTTAATCTCTAATTGGTTAACCCTAACGGTAATTAACCTAATCCTTCTTAATTAGTAAGGCTAGATTAAGATAAATTGCTAATAAATCAAAGATTAGGCCTATGCATGCTCTTTAAATCTCTTTAAATTAATTAATCTCTGCTGATTATTATAATTAATCTTAGTAATACTAAGTTGATTATTTATCCTATCATATTAAGGCAGAAATTAGCCAAATTAACCATGAATTAATGGTAAAAATATTAATTAGGATTAGATTAAGTTGAATTATTTATCAGAGATGCATTAGACAGTTATTAATCTAAGAAAATTATCCTATCATTTTTTGAGAAGTTTTCTTAATTAATTAGGCATAATTACTCTATTTTGTGAACAATTTTAATAGGGGAAATTAGTAAATGAATTTCAAATGAGGTGATATAACTATCAATGGTTAATTAGGTGTTTAAGAACTCGTGATAATTAGGAAAATCTCAGAAAGTTAATCTAGCTAATTATTTTAGAAGAAATATCCTATTTTTTGAGTAATTTAAATAGGGGAAATTAGTAAATCAAATTCAAATGTTGTGATATAATTATTAGTGGTTAATTAGGTGTTTAAAAACCCGTGATAATTAGGAGAAGCTCAGAAAATTAATCTAGCTAATTACTTTGATAGAAATACCCTATTTTTTGAGCAATTTAAATAGGGGAAATTAGTAAATGGATTTCAAATGCTATAATATAATTATCAGGGGTTAATTAGGTGTAAAGAAACCTGTGATAATTAGGAGAAGCTCAGAAAATTAATCTAGCTAATTTTCTTCAGCAAAAATACTCTATTTTTTGAGAAATTTAAATAGGGAAATTAGTAAACTGAATTCAATTACTGTGATATATTTATCAGTGGTTAATTAGGTGTTAAGGAACCTGTGATAATTAGGAGAAGCTCAGATAATTAATGTAACGAATTAATTAGGTAGAATTAGTATGTTTTTTGAGCAATTTAAATAGGTAAAATTAGTAAATAGGTTCAAATTGAATTGATTTAATTTTATGAGGTTTATTAAATTTTAGATAACCTGTGATAATTATGCTAATCTCAGATAATTAGTTTAACTAATTATCTTAGTGGAATTACGCTATTTTTTAAAGAGGGAAATTAGTAAATCATGCACTATAATTACATGCTATTTATCAGAGCTATATTATAGGGTAAAGAGGCCGTAATAATTATGCCAAGGTTAGAAAAGTAGTGTAAATATTTATCCAAGTCAAATTACACTATTTTTAGATAAAAACTAAAGAGGGAAATTAGTAAATCATGCTATATGATTACATGCTATTTATTAGAGCTATATTATAGGGTAAAAAGGCCGTGATAATTATGACAAGGTTAGAAAAGTAGTATAGATATTTATCTAAGTCAAATTACACTATTTGTAGCTAAAAGCTAAAGAGGAAAATTAGTAAATCATGTTATATGATTATATGCTATTTATTAGAGCTATATTATAGGGTAAAGAGGCCGTGACAATTATGCCAAGGTTAGAAAATTAGTAAAGATATTTATCTAGGTCAAATTACACTATTATTAGCTAGAAATTAAAGAAGGAAATTAGTAAATCATGCTATATGATTCCATGCTATTTATTAGAGCTATATTATAGGCTAAAGAGGCTGTGATAATTATGGAAAGGTTAGAAAAGTAGTATAGATATTTATCTAAGTCAAATTACACTATTTTTAGTTGAAAATTGAAGATGAAAATTATATAATTAAGTTATAAAATAATACGATAATTACCAGAGGTCAAAAATTACCTTATGTACTTGTGGTAATTATACCATAGTTAATTGGTGAAGTTAGAAAATTGTAATTGACCAAAAGTCCCATTTTTAGCGAATGATTAATTAAAATAAATAGACTTGTGGTCAAATTTTTTTAAGAAAATTATGGTAAGTGTAAACCTATGATATCAAGTTGAGGAAATGAAATCTTTAAGAGAAATTAAATACAATAAATATTAAGCCCAAGATAAGTAAATTATTAGCTTAAAAGTTGATAGAAAAATTAGGAAAGAGATATAGAAAATTATAAGAAATTTAGGAGAGCTTAGAAAACCCTTAGGGAAGCGGTGGAAGAAGTTATCATGCTTATATAGACAAATAAGAAATTACTAGGTCAAGAATTTATCAGTTAAGACTATAAATTTAACCTTGGATGGGTTACGGTTGAATACAAAGGTTAAGTCTAGATTTTGAATTATTTACCTAATGATTAGACGTCCTTTTTACAAGGAGAAGAAGTTATGGCATCAAAAAGAACCCGAGCAAATCCTACATCTGATGAATAGAAAGTAGCTCTAAAACAAACTAGAGCATCGCATGACGACGAAGTCGGGCTTAGTAGTAGGCCTACGGAGGAGAGTCTTTAGGCGCCATCGCAACAACAGATGGCCAATCAATCCCAGGTGGGTTTCCCATTATTCAATTAAGTCTTTAATCAGTTTAAGTTCTTTTATAAGTTAGCATTGCATACGTAAGAAGGATAAACTGGCTGAAAACGGAAGGTAACTTCCAGTGTGCATTTGTTTATAATGTAGGAAAGAATTGTTTGGGTTAAAACTGGTTGAATTAGGAAAGATATGTTTGATCATCCTTGAGATAGCTTGTCTCAAGACACCTCCGACTCCTTGATATAAATTGATGATAATGATTGGCTTTCTAGCCACAGTTAAGTCGGTTACCCCCATGAACGATGAGTTTCTACTCCGTGTCATGTCTTGATGTTTCTACATAAGTTAGGATACCGTTTTTATCCTAGGGGAGCCGCCCAGTTGTATGGGCAACTGGTTTAGTGTATGGGCACCCGGAACCTTGGGTGGGGGTTTATCCACTCCGGATTTGAATAAGGAATGGGTGCCGTTTTTCACCCTTAGGTGGTCTTGAGACAAGAAGAGTACTGGTCATGGTTATTATAGACAATGTTTTGATTGACAGTACCCTGTCTTAAGTTTAAAGATGTCTGTTTGCTAAAAGAATGCTTTCAATGCTGTCTTCAAGGAATTACCGTGATGGAACGTTAAAAGAAATCATTATTTTAAATGTTTAAAACAATGTGATAATAAGATAAACGAATCTTGTGTGAGTGCGGAGTGGTAAGTGGGGATTGTCAATCATGGAAGGGTGGACCTAATTAGTCAGGTAACTATCCATTCCCGCGCACTAAAACGTTTTAGAAACTTCTCACTTGGAAGAGGAATCCACCAACGGCTGTGCCCTCACATATGTTAGGCGGAAAAAAGCGTTGGCTAAGGAAACCATAATCTGAATGATGAAGTTATAGGGTCTATACAAGAAATTTTTTTGTAGGTCGTTTGAATACATTGTCCCGTTTCCGCTGCGAGACAGGACTACATCTTCTTCTAAGGCTATAGACCCAAGCCATTGTCAATGGCAAAGGTTTATTCCTTGGATTTTTCTTGTTTAGAGACTCTAATTTTTATAAGGCCTAGAGACCTGTCAAGGATCCCATCCCGATCTCGGTGTAGTCGGGGTTGGGGACCTTACAAAATCCATCAAGAGTTTCCACACGAATCGTACATTGTGGGGTGATTTTGTATACTCTAAATGGTACTTTTTCTCGCAAATTTCAACTTTTTCTTTTTGTTTCATACTCCATACATAAGGACTTTATCTCCAACCTTCATATCTTTGCTCTTTAGATGACGGTCAAACCATTTATGTCTCCTATCTTTCTCCACAAGTGCATTTTTCATAGCCAATTGCCTTTCTTCGTCTAATTTCTTAAGGATATATAAGCACTCAACTAAAGAGTTACCATCCCAACCTTCTTGTGAAGCTACCCGCAGACTAGGTATTACAAATTCCCATGGCATGACTACTTCTTGGCCATATACCATTTTGAACAGTATATAATTAATAGCCACTTTGTAAGTGGTGCGATAAGCCCATAGAGCTGATGTCAGCTTCAAATCCCAATCTGTGCAATAAGCTTTCACTATTTTGGTCAAGATAGAAATTAAGGTTTTGTTAGTGCTCTCAGCTTGGCCCTTTGCTTGTGGATAGTAAGGCGTGGACTTATGGTGGGCTATCATGAAGTTTGTCATGAGTTCCTTTATCACCCCATTTATAAAATGAGTACCATTATCACTCACAATCTCAAAGGGACAACCAAATCGCGTAATAATGTTCTCAAAGAGAAACTTGGCAGTTGCCTTGGCTTCCACCCACTTTGTCACATAGTTAGTGGCAATGATAATATATCGAGATTGAGTGTTACGAGCTGCCGGACTAATTGGGCCTACAAAGTCTAAACCGCATTTTTCAAATGGTTGAGTCACTTTAATAGGACGTAAGGGCATCTTATCCCTTCATTGTGTGATCTTGTGACGTTGGGATTCATCACACCCTTTTGCAAAAAGTGATGCATCCTTGAATAAGGTACGCCACCAATAGCCTGATTACAACACCTTTCTAGCAATTAGTTCTGTAACATTTAATGGCCTAATAACTTGTGTGTAGCGGAAATTAGCATGAACATAGTGGGCATTTCATTAGAATAGATTCCTAATGAGAATTACAAGAGTGCTTGGGTGGAGAGAGCAACAAAAATCATAACACCTAATTAGATAGCATCAACAATACTTCAAAAGAGAGAGAAATTAAGCTATTGACAACAGTTGAGGACCGGATTTTCATGGAGCCGGTCCCCCTTCCAAAAGACTTTGTATTATGGTTTCTCCCATCAAGAGAGACATTGTACAATACAATTCTTTGTGTTCCTTCAAGACTAGCTAGTGCAATGAAGATGAAAGATTCATGCACTAAGCAAAACACTTAGCAAACACAACTTGAATTATCCCCGTTCTCAGACCCAAGACCTCACACACCTTCGAAGATGGTGAGAGGTAGCAGGGTATGAGAGTAGATTGAGAGGAAGAAGGAGTATCTTACAAGAAAAATGTACATCTCCTCACATAATCACTCATATTAGCATAGCTTAGCTTAGTAATTAGCTTGGTAGAGGAGATGAGCATGCATTGAAGCTTGGCTCTTGGTTGGATTTGCATCCACATGCCAAGAGTATGTCGATGTAGGCTTCTATCTCACAAGCTTGGAGTAGGTGATGAGCTCTCCATTAAAGCTTGGGAAGAGATAGTCTTCTCTTTCTTCACACATGAGATTGTGTGAGTGTGTGTGTGTGTGTGTGTGATAATGCCTTGCAAAAATCATCCCCCTCTCTCTCTTGGGCGAGCCCCCTTGTTATTTGCTCTTGCTCCAGCCTCATTGGCCCTCCCTAAGTCATAAGCCAATGACCATTAAGCAGCATAAGTGATAGCCTTTTGACATGTGTCCCCCTTTCCCCTTTTGTGAGAGCTTTAGGTAATTTAATAATTAAACTAAACTCTCATTGGACCCCTTTGCCTCCTGGCCAATAGGAATCAGGCAAGCCATTGGGCTCCTGAATGCTCATTGGACCCCTTGGGAGACTGCCCAATAGTCTTCTAGGAGACTTAATTCTCATTGGTTCTTTTATTAAGTGTTTTTAAATTAATTAAACTAGATTTACTCTAGCCTAATTGTCATTGGTCCACCTCTAAGGCCATCCAATAGGAATTGGGTACACCTTGTGGGAGTCTGGCCTAGGGAGCTGACATGTGTCCCTCATTCCCTTTGTGTAAAGGGAGCTTGTGTGTGTGTGTGTGTGTGTGTGTGACTTTCTCTCTCATCCCCTAGAAGAAGGGCTCACCCCCTCCCATGTAGGGATATGCAAAGACTTTTTTTTACACACACAAAGCATCCAATTCCCCTAGGTTTGACCTTTGGACATAACCTTTGAATTTTGGAACCTTAGCATTTTGGAAGTCTTAATGGGCTGAACCTTAGGGTCTTTTTAGCCCATTGGTGCACATGGCTCTTTTGCATATGGCCCCCCCTTTGGATCCCTATTTTCCCTCCTTTGGATCCCTACTATGGCCGTTCTGCTAGCTTAACCAATATTCTAGCTTTTTTCTCCCCTGGCACTTCCCCACATTAAATGATCAGTTTAATATGAGAAAATCATTTAGGAGAATTAGATATTGATTATTATGACATTACCTCTCTCTTGAAATCATAGTCGTCCACTACAAGAGGTTGTGTGCTCTTGTGACGCTGTTAGCGATGGAAATACACTGGGTTTTTATAACCCTTGGCGTCGCTAAAACCGTTGCTAATAGCGTCGCTACGAGAGCGTCGCTATAGGCATCGCTATATGCGTCGCTATGAGCGTCGCTATATAGAGACGCTCATAGCGACGGTCATAGCGACGGTTATAGCGACGTTTAAACAGAAGTCTATAGCGACGCTACAGAGCCATAAATAGCGACACTCGAGAGAAATTTTTTTTGGTGACAGGGCATTGAATGCCCTACCACCCATCAACCATATTGTAATTGATTCACTTTTTAAAAAAAGTGCAAGGGTAGATAATAGACCCAAAATAGTCACCCATAAGACGCATTGTTTGCAAAATTGACAAGCGTAAAATTGACAATTGTACACATCATAGGCAAAATGAATTGATTGGCAAATGTAATAATGACAATTGTACAACATCATAGGCATAAAGAATTGATTGGCAAAATGAACTGCGGTGACAAATGTAATAATATACATGGTTCAAAAAGACGTATAAAATCCATCTCATGATACATAAGCTATGAGAAACCCTAAACTAATGCTATCTAGCTACGGCTAAACTGACGTCGTCTAGTCAGACGTCTCATCGCGTCCAAGCGGCGTATCTGTCGGATTCTGCAAAAAAAGACAATAAGACAGCTTTCAGTAAGTATAAACATATAACGACATTTATAAAACAATACAAAAAATAGAAAAGAGTAAACCCTAATACTAACCATGCCGCCGCGAGAACTGAGAATGTCCATCAGGGAGTTTAAGCCCTCCCTGCCTGCGTACTCGCGCTCGTACGGTGTGGGATCACGTCCTGTCATCGACCACTGTCAAAACATACAAAGATTTCATTATGTTAGAATTAAAAAACTCATAAACCCTAAACTATCGAACATAAAGAGCAATGCGAAAACACTTACAAAATCAGCCTCAAATGATGCCCATCCACCGCTCCCCAAGTGGTGCGAGCTCCCTGCCTCTACTCGCGCTCTGGCTGCATCCTTTTGTTGCTTCCACTTGTCGGGACTCTCGCACGCTGCTTTCTTCGCATTCTTCCAATTTTCTTTGGCCAACCAATCTGGCCTGTTCCACCCATGCTTGATTGCTTTTTGCACTTCGGAACGCTTGTGTTTGCAGTATTCGCGCATTCGAATCTTCATCAGGTCTTCATTGAAGCGTTGATCCCGTGTTGGAACGGGAAACTCATCATGAAGTATGCTGATGACTCTGTTTTTTAAATCACTTGGTACTTCACTCCATTTGTTTAGTATGTAGTGTCTGAACAACTGAGAGCAAAGACCACGCATGCACGAGATCACCTTCTTGCCGTCATCATCCATGATGATGCCGCCGCTGAAGTCGACGGAGTAAGGCAAGCCCTTTGGCCGGTGACGCGTGAACTTGGGTGTCCCGGCAGGGGTCTCTAGCGGCATGTCGATGGGGGTACGGACGTCAGGTGTCTCCACCGGCGTCTGGGCCCCGAAGCGAGGAGTGTCGAGTGGGGTGGCACCTGGCGGAGTAGGTAGAGGTGTGTATCTGCTAGGAACAGTCAGCCGTGCAAAACGTGGCATAGATGGCGATGCTGTGGCTGGTGTGGGGGCGGGCAAAGAAGGGGAGGGTAAAGAGCCTCGTCGAACATGAGGCGGTGTGGAGGCATCGGCGGCGGAATCCCCACAACAACCGCCACCGCCACCACTAGAGCGCCAGTGTCTAGACGAGTGTGAAGCTCGTCTCGTCGACGCCGAAGCTTCGGAGCGCGCCAAATGCTCCGAAAGAGAGGGAGATGCGGATGGAGTAGGAACGCGCGATGATGCGCCAGAGCGATGACGCTCCACGTACCACTGTCTCTGCTGCAGTGACAAAGAAGAAAGAAACTCCTCATCATCCATACCTGCATTAAACACACGAATATTTAAACTTAATATTGAATGAATAGAGTAGACAATGACGCAAAGACCATTAAATACAATGACGTAATGACGCATATAAATACAATGACGTAATGACGCATATAAATACAATGACGCAATGAATTGAGTGATAGAAGAGGCAAGTCGAAAACTGAGAATTTTCAATCAAAAGATGTGAGCGCGAGTAGAAAAGAGCGTTATACACCATGGAAGGTACTTAGAGAGCCAGAGCTTTTACAACACGGAGCAAAATTGTTCAAATACAATATTTGTGGCTTTAAGAGATCTCTCTCTCATCCTCGCATAACTCAGCATAACTTCCTATATCTATATAGAGCTCTCCGTTTAAACACATATCCTCTGTTTCATTTTGTAGCTCCTGTGCATGCACCCCATATAGAGTAGTAGCATCTTGATGCTCGTCTGGCACCACCGCAGCGGCTTCTGATTTAGCATCTTCTCTGATCTCCTCCATTGATGCCGTTGTGATTGGCACATGGTACCCTTCATACGTCCTTGCACTACGAGGGGCTACCTCTATGACGTACCACCAGTTTGATGTAGACTTTGTAGGATGAAATATTACCTGCCAGAGCCACATAACTTACATGAGAGCTTTCAAGCACATAACTTGTAAAAGGGGGATGTTAACTATTTACATACTTACTTGTTCACAATGCTTACGAAAGTGTCTCTTAGGTCATTCCATTTCTTAGTAGAATCCACCTCAAGAAAACCAGACTCTCCTCTACGCACAGTAGCGTTGCGACCCTCCATGATTATCTTGAACCATTGCACGTCGAACAAGTCGACAAAAAATCCTCTGTAATCGATCCTCAAAATCTCTTGTAGCGTGCCGAAGTAAGTGAGTTCCGCCACCACAGGATCTGCATCAGAGGAACGTCGTCGACTAGACTGTTCAAATTTTGCCATGATTCCACAATCTTGAGTAAAACGCTTTTTGTCGATCCGTTCCACCCTAAAATGTCGACCTTTACACCATGCTGCTGTGTATGACTTATACTACAACGAACAAAGATTATGAGTGGCCGTTCAAACGTTTAGAAATAAAGTCACTAGCTAGTCGTACATTGCAAACTTACCTTGGTCGTGCAACCCCGAGAGTACTCCTACTCTTCCTCAGTCACTTCGTCACCGCATTGTTGTGCGCTTTTCAATTGGTTGTGCAACCATCTTAAGCTCATGAATGTTGGTAGGCTCTCCAGAACCGTCGGATAGTGCATCGGTGGTCGTCTTCCCCGTCTCCACTCGATTCGTGCCCTTTGTCGCTCTTGCTTTGCATCCTCATATTGTGAAATCCACTTTTGCATCACTGGATTGTGAAGCATGCAAAATCGGTTGATTTTAGCCTCTAGATCTTCCGTCATCTTCTTCTCAACACCGAGATTGCACATGACAATCCCAGATATGCGCTCATCATCTATGGTTCACCATAGCGTGTCCCTAGCTTTATCAAATCCGTCTAGCCACTCTCCAATGTACACTAGGGACTCTGATACCAACCAACGTTCTGCCATGCTACCCTCCAGACGTGCCTTTTGACGCACATATCCCTTAAGCGTTTTCATGAAACGTTCTAAGAAGAACATCCATCTGGAATGAACTGTGCCAGTTATTTCCACCTCATCAACTATGTGAACAAGAAGATGCACCTGAATGGTTAGCATGGTAGTAGGAAAATGTTTCTCAAACATGCACACAAGCTCCGCAGCATTTAGTTTGGCGAATGGTATGGAGTCTACGTTGATCTCCTTTTGTGAGATCCATTGCACCAGCTTTGCAAGTTTGTAGATTGTGTTACGGATGTCGAGAGACAAACATCCCTCAATGGCAACCGGTAAAATAAACTGTAAAGTATGTGCAGCAATGATATTAAAGTCCACATTTTATGCAATGATATTAAAGTCCACTATGAACGTACCTGACACATTTTATGCCAATTGTGTGACTTCAAACCGGTAAGCTTTCCTTCTTTAGTAAAACACGTTCGGAGCGAGTGCATTACGCCAGTGGGGGTCCGCAAAGATCGAATGGTCTCTTTTACTTTGCGTTCTTGGGCTCCTATCTTCCCTATCTTCTGAAGACATTTCACCAGTACTTTTGGATCGACGGAGCCCACCATGAGTGAAGGCAGCAATACCCTATATTCCATTGAGGGCTTTCTTCACCCGCTTCATGCAGGCATCACAGTCTATGGAGACCTAAATGTAATCTAATATAACGTAAATCTAAATCTAGCGTAAATAAACGTAAATCTAACTAAAAATAAACCTAAATCTAATCTAATTTAACTTAAATAAACCTAAATCTAATTTAACGTAAGTCTACATCTAACCTAATCTTTAACGTCTTTTAGGATAGTTTCCTACGACGTTATAACTCTCTTCTTCTTGTGTGTGTGTGTGCGTGTGTGGATGTGTGTGCCAATAAAAAGAGATAAATGGTATAACCTTTCTATCACCCATGCCAAGTATGATAGATTGGTTATGCCATTTCCCTCTTGAATAATAGGTCTTGAGTTCAACTCCTCGTCGGCTAGATCTTTAGGTCTTTTAATTTTAATTAGTTTCCTACGACGTTAAATTAGTTCCTCTCTCTTTCTCTTTCAATGTGTGTGCGTTTTTTTGTTTATGCATGTTTTCTCTCTCTTTTCCTCTCTCAATGTGTGCATTTTTTGTTTATGCATGTTCTCTCTCTCTTTTCCTCTCTCAATGTGTGCGTTTTTTGTTTATGCATGCTCTCTCTCTCTTTTCCTCTCTCAATGTGTGTGTGCATTCTTTGTTTATGTATGTGTATGTGCGTTTTTGTTTATATTTGTACTCTTTCTCTCTCTCTCTCTCTCTCTCTCTCTCTCTCTCTCTCTCTCTCAAAAACACTATGTGTGTGTGTGTGTGTGTGTGTGTGTGTGTGTGAGAGAGAGAGAGAGAGAGAGGGAGAGAGAAAGAGGGGAAGGGAACATGAGAGTGAGGAGAGGGAAGGAGCATACCTGGCTCTCCTTCCTCTCCTCGTGTGTGTGTGTGTGTGTGTGTGTGTGTGTGTGTGTGTGTGGAGAAGAAAGAGAGAGAGAGAGAGAGAGGGAGAGCGTTACCTGCTCTTGCTTGAGGGCGCCGAAAAACTCAGATCTGAGATCTGAGTTTTTGGGCGCTCTCTGTTATTTTTTTAGCCCAGCCGGCGTCGCTATGAGCGTCGCAAATTTACTTGTAAATTTGCGACGCTCATAGCGACGCCGGGATTTTTTTTTTTTGAGCATCGCTACGTGAGCGTCGCTAATATGAATAGCCTCTTGTAGTGGTCCTCGACTATGGTGTAGAGAAGATAAAGCATATTCATGAGTCCTTTCCTTAGCGGGTAGAGGATCCCTATGTTATCCTACGACATCATTCCACAATGGATGACTAGTCCATTTGGCGCTTAAGAGCCTTAGGTTGCCGCAAGCATGTCTGCACATTAGTCCTATCAGTCTTCCATAGTAGAGTGACAAGCTCTACTTGGTGTTTGGGAGACGTCATCTCCGCAAACTTGATCTAAGCATGCATACTACTTCATTTTTGTGCACAATTAAAAAAAAAAGAGTCTTATAAGACACAAAAACTTTGTTCATTTTTAACATTTTGTACATTTGCTTACTCTTGGGAAGCATTGTAAGCATTGACAAGGTTTAGGTTATCCTTTAATTGTATGCCTTGCATCCATCTAGCATCTTCAAAAGGATAATTCTTAAACTTAATAAGATATCGTCGGATAGTCTTACCGCCTCTTAATACCTTGTCTTCATGTCGGAGAATGGACTCCGGCTGCAGCACCTCCTCTTGGTCCTCGATCTCCGCTGGGTCTTCAATAGTTGGTTCTTGAGGTGGCTCTCCTTTGTAAGGCTTTAATAGGCTCACATGGAAAGCATTGTGTATGAGCCAATGATTGGGCAACTTGAGTTGATAGACCATCTCATTGATTGGCCTAAGAATCAGGAAGGGACCATAGTACCTTTTTGCTAGTTTAGCATAGTACTTTTGGTGGCCCGTAGGATTCTTGCCCATCGTGTGCCTTAATCGAGCCTTGGGAAACTTTAACAAGACCCAATCGTTTTCTTTAAAGGCTTGGGCTCTTCTGTGCTTGTCAGCAGCAGCCTTTTGCCTTTGCTGTCAGATAGAGATAGAATCCTTAATCTTTTGAAAAGATTCTTGTAGGTCTCGGCTATACTCATCTGCAGCGAAGATCTTCCCATGTACCTTAAGTAGCAAAGGACTTTTTGATCTTCCCTCAATTACCTCGAAAGGTGCTTTTCCCGTGGAAGTATGTACAGTGTTATTGTAAGCATACTCCACTAAGGGTAAGTACTTCTCCCATTGGGATCTTTGATCTACTTCCGTTACATAGGCTTTTTGTAGATCGAGAATGGTTAGGTTAGCTATTTCACTTTGGCCATCCGTTTGGGGATGATAGGCCGAAGAGAAGTTTAGCCTTGTCCCTAAATTCTCAAAGAGACCCTTCCAGAAATTACTGGTCATTCTAGGATCTCTATCCGACACTATGGACATTGGCAAGCCATGGTATTTGAAAATTTGTGAAATGAAGAGGGTTGCCATTTGATGGGCTTTGATAGTCTTTTTGACAAGTATAAAATGAGCTTGTTTACTGAACCTGTCTACTATCATCCATATTCCCGTATTCCCATGGATAGACTTAGGCAATCCAAAGATAAAATCCATGGATATGCTCTCCCATGGCGAATTAGGGATTGGAAAGGGTTGAAGCAATCCAAGTTGCTTCCCTCTATCAAATTTTGTCTTTTGGCATACCACACATTTAGACACATACTCTTGTATGTTGAATTTCATGGTAAACCAATAGAAATATGTTTCAATTCCCTTTAAGGTAGATTGAATCCCTCTATGCCCCGCATAAGGTGGAGCATGAGATTCATACATTACTTTCTCACGTAGTGAGTTAGTAACGCATAGTCTATTGCCATAGAGAAGATAACCATCTTGTAAAGTAAATGGTTCTTCTTTCTTCCCTAATGCAAGGGCTGAAATCACATCTTTAAAATAGGGATCAATAGCATACTCATCTATCATTGAAGATAGATCATTGTGAGTTGCTATGGAAACCGCATTCACTCTCGGTCGTCTTGAGAGTGCATCAGCTACTTGATTATGCTTTCCAGCAATGTGAGCAATATGAAAATGAAATTGCGAAAGGAAATTTGCCCACCTCATTTATTTGTCAGAGAGCTTGGTTTGCGTCATGAAGTACTTAAGACTTTGGTGATCCGTTCGCAGAATGAAAGGAGTCCCCAATAAATAGTGCTTCCATGAATCTAAGGCATGTAGAACTGCAAGGAGTTTCTTTTCATATATGCCTAGAGCTTGCTCAACAGGGTCGAGCCTTCGACTCTCATAGCCTATGGCATGCCCTTCTTGGAGCAAAACAGCTCCAAGGCAATCACCACAAGCATCACATTGGACCTCAAATGGTTTTGAGAGATCCGGTAGTGTAAGCACAGGTTGAGAGATAAGCTTTTCTTTAAGATTTTCGAAAGCATTGTTCTCCTTAGCATACCATGTATACCTAACTCTTTTCTTTGTTAGGTCATGTAATGGTCCCGTAATTTGTGAGAACTTTTCTATGAAGCGTCTATAGTATGCACACATACCTATAAAGCTTCTTAGTTCATGAAGATTCCTTGGTTTAGGCCATCCTTTTATTACCTCTAACTTGGATGGATCCATTTGGATGCCATCTTGAGAGATAATATGACCTAAATATTGAATCTCTTGCAAGAAAAATTCACTTTTCTTTCGATTAACATAAGGTTTATTCTCTCTTAAAACTTGAAATATTACCTAGAGGTGTTGCTTGTGTTCCTCCAATGAATTAGAGTAGATGATAATATCATCAAAGAACACTCCAGTGAAGGTTCGATGAGGCCTGATTAGCTTCTCCATCAAGCGGTTGAATGTGGCTGGTGCATTGGTCAAGCCAAAAGGCATGACAATGTATTCGTAAAGACCAAATGTGGTGCGAAATGCGGTCTTTACAATGTCTTGATCAACTATCCTTATTTGATGATAGCCACTTTTTAGGTCAATCCTATTGAAGTAGATCGATCCTTGTAGCTTATCAAATAGGTCTTCTACCCGTGGAACGGGAAACCTATTCTTGATAGTGATCCTATTTAGTGCTCTATAATCGACACACATGCGATATGTGCCGTCTTTCTTTTGCACTAATAGCACAGGTGAGCAAAATGGAGATGAGCTAGGCCTAACCATGCCCTTCTCAAATAACTCATGCACTTGCCGCATAATCTCCTCTTATTGAGCTTGAGAAACTCTATAAGGAGGTTTGTTAGGCGGTGAATGTTCTGGAAGAAGTTCAATTGCATGGTTGAAACCCCTTCAGAAAATTGGATAACTCTAATTCCTTTTGGTTGCTTTTATTTTCTTTTGATAAAGCATTAGGTTCATTTTGAGAATCTTTAACAAAAATCATGTACACGGAAATAGAGCTCTTTAGTGACTTGTTGAAAGCTGGTGTATGTACAATGGGGATAGTGTTACCCATTTCCTTAGCATCTATATACATGTCTTTTTCCCTGAACTTAAAGGAGATTCTCCTTTCAGGAAATTTAACATCGGCAGCCAGGCGGTCAAACCATGGTGCCCCTAGGATTACATCCTCATGCTTGAGAGGAGAGATAAAGAAGTCCTCTTTGTCCACATAGCTTTGGACATGAAGCCTCAATTTCCCGATTAAGGGAGTGACTGAAGCTTCTTGCCCCTTGAAGGCACTGTCTGCGGGTAGGACATCTCCCATCTCATAGGATTGTATGCCTAGTTTGGTGGCCAACTCTATAGATATAAAATTGTGAGTAGAACCAGGGTCAAAGAGAATAAAAGCATCATGTTCTCTTACCTTTCGCCAAGCATGGCATAGAGGAGATCCTTTGTGATGAGTTTGGTGAGTCTCCTCCTCTTGGATTTCAACCAAGGTAGCTCTAGGAGGATCTTGGTGGTTGTTCTTTTGGGGACAAGTGCGGTACGCATGCCCTTGTTCGCCGCACTTGAAACACCGGTTATCCTTGCGATAACGCTCAAGCTCTTCAAGAGAGAGTTTGTTCTTACCTTTGTAAACTCCCTTCTCTTTAGCTTTGTTGGAGTTGCCCTTAGGAGACTTTTGGACATTGTCCTTCCCCTTAGGCTCATTGAAACCCTTCTTTTTCGCGGGCTTATTATTTCTTTTAGCCCCCATTTGGAAATTGATTCGAGAGGCCACCATATTATGGTGTATTACCGCGCCGATATGGTATGTGGCCTTTGGAAGTTGACATACTCCTCCATTTCTTCGATTAAGCTTGCACAAAATTGTTGCTTTTGCTCTCCAAAATCCAACTTTTTGAAGACAGTTGCTTTGAGTTGTAAGTCCCAAAACTTGTCTACATATTTGTGGATGGATTCATTGGGAGAGAGATTTACGCTTCGCCATTCAGTGAGTACTTTGTCTTTGGCATCGGTGGCCAAAAACTGCTTCATAATGGAAGCTTTTAAAGCTTTCCATGTTCGTGGAGCTTCACCGTTGGCTCGTAGGCTAGACCACCATTGTCTGGCGGACTTTTGAAAGTGCATAGCTACATGGCGTAGCTTAGAGGACTCCGTGAAGCCCTCATCTCCAAACACCGCATCAAATTGCTGGATAAAGGACAAGACTTTGTCCGTAGCACCAAAGGTACCATCATAGGTAAGGAAAGAGATGCTCTTCCCTCCCTCTTTGAATTTCTTCAACTTGGACGACCTCTTCCATGCGGCATAGGATTTCCTATGGCCTCTTCTTTTTTATGGTTCAAAGGTTGCACCATCACTTTCTTCAGAAGGTGAAGAATTTGAAGAAGGTGGAGAAGAGGGTGACCTCTTTCTCGCCTTTTTCTTGTCTTGATCTTCGTTGTCTTCACCATCACTTTCATAAGAGGAAGAGGATGAAGAAGATGGAGAAGAGGGTGTCCTCTTTCTTGCCTTTTTCTTCTCTTGCTTTTTATCATCCCTCTTTGAATTATGGCATGGAGAAGAGTGTGATGGTCTTCTCCGCTTTGTTGGTGATGGAGAGCGTTTAGCCCGCCGTCTTCGTGGAGCCATCTCCGACGAGGTGGCGGGAGACTCACTTCTTTCTCGTTCCTTCGGTGGAGGCTCTTGAGTTCTCCTTTGGGAAGGAGATGCATCATCAAGAAGTAAATTCTTGAGCCCTTCGTAGGGATTCTCTTCTTCTTCCCGAATCGGAGAGAGACCTCTTTTGGTAGTCTCACAAGGAGTCTTCGTAGGTGTTCTCTCGTCATGGTGATAATCTTGGAGAATCCCGTGAGCACGGAGCTGCCGTTGCACTTCGCTTTGGAGATATGGATTTCCCATGGCTTGTTGAAGCCTAGAAACAAGATAGTTAACAAGCATTGAAGCATCATTAGTAGCTTGCTCATGAGCAAAATCAAAGTTATCAGCATTAATTTCACTCTCTTTACTATTTTCAGCCATTCTAACAACTTTTAGGTGTACTTTGGCACTTCAAGCCCTAGTTGTACTCCTCTTTACCCCTTTAGAAAAAGCACTCAAGCTATTGTACCCGCGGCTCGAATACCATTAATTGCAAGGAATAGAAGAGAGGGTCTTTCGACACCAAAACAGCACCGGCTCCTGTCAAGCTTCTAATAGCTCAATAGTGGTTAAGCCGTAGGCAAGCCCCGTAGGACTCCACTATTAAGACCATAGCTCTCGACGGTGATGCCCCGTTAACTGCACGAAGGCAGGCGCACTGCAAGGCTGAAAAATCCTTATTCTACTTACTCATAGGCAATGAATAATACCAACCATTTATAGCTAGCTTGAGGACCTCCCTTCTTGAGCAAGAAAAGAGAAACCTTGTGCTCTGATACCAGTGTAACATTTAATGGCCTAATAACTTGTGTGTAGCGGAAATTAGCATGAACATAGTGAGAATTTCATTAGAATAGATTCCTAATGAGAATTACAAGAGTGCTTGGGTGGAGAGAGCAACAAAAAGCATAACATCTAGTTAGATAGCATCAACAATACTTCAAAAGAGAGAGAAATTAAGCTATTGACAACAGTTGAGGACCGGATTTGCATGGAGCCGGTCCCCCCTCCACGGTCCCCCCTCCAAAAAGCTTTGTATTATGGTTTCTCCCATCAAGAGAGACATTGTACAATACAATTCTTTGTGTTCCTTCAAGACTAGCTAGTGCAATGAAGATGAAACATTCATGCACTAAGCAAAACACTTAGCAAACACAACTTGAATTATCCCCGTTCTCAGACCCAAGACCTTACACACCTTCGAAGATGGTGAGAGGTAGCAAGGTATGAGAGTAGATTGAGAGGAAGAAGGAGTATCTTATGAGAAAAATGTACATCTCCTCACATAATCACTCATATTAGCATAGCTTAGCTTAGTAATTAGCTTGGTAGAGGAGATGAGCATGCATTGAAGCTTGGCTCTTGGTTGGATTTGCATCCACATGCCAAGAGTATGTCAATGTAGGCTTCTATCTCACAAGCTTGGAGTAGGTGATGAGCTCTCCATTAAAGCTTGGGAAGAGATAGTCTTCTCTTTCTTCACACATGAGATTGTGTGAGTGTGTGTGTGTGTGTGTGTGTGTGTGTGATAATGCCTTGCAAAAATCAGCCCCCTCTCTCTCTTGGGCGAGCCCCCTTGCTATTTGCTCTTGCTCCAGCCTCATTGGCCCTCCCTAAGTCATAAGCCAATGACCATTAAGCAGCATAAGTGATAGCCTTTTGAAATGTGTCCCCCTTTCCCCTTTTGTGAGAGCTTTAGGTAATTTAATAATTAAACTAAACTCTCATTGGACCCCTTTGCCTCCTGGCCAATAGGAATCAGGCAAGCCATTGGGCTCCTGAATGCTCATTGGACCCCTTGGGAGACTGCCCAATAGTCTTCTAGGAGACTTAATTCTCATTGGTTCTTTTATTAAGTGTTTTTAAATTAATTAAACTAGATTTACTCTAGCCTAATTGTCATTGGTCCACCTCTAAGGCCATCCAATAGGAATTGGGTACACCTTGTGGGAGTCTGGCCTAGGGAGCTGACATGTGTCCCTCATTCCCTTTGTGTAAAGGGAGCTTGTGTGTGTGTGTGTGTGTGACTTTCTCTCTCATCCCCTAGAAGAAGGGCTCACCCCCTCCCATGTAGGGATATGCAAAGACTTTTTTTTACACACACAAAGCATCCAATTCCCCTAGGTTTGACCTTTGGACATAACCTTTGAATTTTGGAACCTTAGCATTTTGGAAGTCTTAATGGGCTGAACCTTAGGGTCTTTTTAGCCCATTGGTGCACATGGCTCTTTTGCATATGGCCCCCCCTTTGGATCCCTACTGTGGCCGGTCTGCTAGCTTAACCAATATTCTAGCTTTTTTCTCCCCTGGCACTTCCCCACATTAAATGATCAGTTTAATATGAGAAAATCGTTTAGGAGAATTAGATATTGATTATTATGACAAGTTCTCCTGAGAAATGTCCTCCGGCTATACCCATGTGGGCTTCTTGCAATATGTATAAATACTCATTCAACGAGCACGACATCTAAGCATTAGGAAGGGAATGGGATATAGGAGGGCCTCTTTAGTTGTCAAATTAAGGAAATATTTAAAATGTAATCAAGCTTTGACCAAGGGATAGAATGGTGGGGTAGATAGCCTAGACATTCCTTTATAAAAAATACTTTTGCTTATTTTCTTAGAGAATATATGCAAATTTTACTAGATTTGGTTGGAGTTACTCTCCCCCTAAAAGCACCTTTCCAATTTTCAAATATTAAAAGTTTCCCTCTCTTGTCCCCTCTTTGTCTTCTCTCTCTTCTTATTTCTCCCCCTCCAAAAGTTTCCCAAGCTCTCTTTCTCTCCCCTCAGCTATTGAAAAGTGAAGATCTGTAATCTTTATCCCCATTCTCTCTCTAAAACACCCTGACATCTCTCTCTCCTCCTCTTCTCATGCTAGGGTATCTTTTTGTAAAGTAGCCTATCACACATCATCCTACCTCTATAACATCTCCTTCTAGATTTGCAACCTCTTCCTCCATAGCTACAACATCTACTTCTAAACCTGCAACCTCTTCCTCCATAGCTACAACATCTCCTTCTAGATCTGCAACCTCTTCCTCCATAGCTGCAACATTTCCTTCCAAATCTGCAACCCCTCTTTCTCCATAGCTCCAACAACTTCCCTTCCAGATCTGCAACCTCTTTCTCCATAGATCCAATAGCTTCTCTTTTAGATCTTCAACCTCTTTCTCCATAGCTCCAACATCTCATTCTAGATCTGCAACTTCTATCTCCATAGCTCCAACTTCTAGGTTCCCATTCCACTTTTGCTCTCTTCCCAAGCTTGCATCTCTCTTTCGAGTTCCATAACCTCTTTCTTGACGTGCAACATCAACTTTCCTACTCTAGCTCCCTATCTCCTTTCAAAATCCTTTTCACAGTTGCTGCAACATCTCCTTTTTTCTTGTGTGTATATGTGTGTTTGGGAACTATGCACTATGCAAGTAATTTCTCCCAAGAGTGTACTTGCTCATAGCTACTCGGCAAAAGATTACAATGCAGTAGAGATCTACTATACATGGTGCCAATGTAGCAGAATGCAAGGGGTGTATGTAAGGTTTATGAAGGGTCACAAGTTTTCAATGTTGGCAAAGGATCTTAAGGTAAGTGTCAGTTCCTGCAAAGCATGTGTGGTTAGTGTAGTTTTTCCATGAATGACTTATTAGAGATCTTTTTTCTTTGAAATTAAAAGGATTCTTTATTAATCATCTCTTGTTTTAGCAGATTCTCCTATATTCAACGACATTGAAAATTGGTACTAGTGCCTCCAAAAGATTTATTTTAAAGTTGTCATCAATGGTTGGAAAACTTGACTCCAATGCATTTCAGCAATGTAGGCCACAATATGGGTTGGTCTAAATTCAAAAATGTTCAAATACTTGCTCTTGGAAGAGGTAAAGTTGTAATGTTTATATTGCAATCACATTCACCTATGGATTTAAGAAACCCACATTGTATTTAGATTCTGATATTGTAGATCCATGTGTTCACTTTTGATCTACAAAAGGTGTAGTGCAGAAGTTAATAGCATGGAATTTCATGCCTACAGTATTTGAAAAGTCAAGCCCTAGCGAGATATAATCAGTCACTTTATGGCTCAATTGCAGACCAAGAACCAACCAAGCCAAGATGGACATTCAAGTGTGGAACCAAATCTCAACAACCGAGAATCGGTTGAAAGTGTCTGCTAAACTTATAGTTGCTAAGAAAGGTGCTGCAAATGAAAGGCAAGACAAAGGGGCCAAAAGATGGAGCAATAGAGTGATAGTGAGAGAGAGAGAGAGAGAGAGAGAGAGAGATCTTAGCTCTATTTTCCATGTACGAAACATTTAAGTACACCACTCATATGCTAAGCGAGTGGGCTCATGTAATTAATTAAGGCAATACAATTTCTACCATCTTATTGTGTCATCTCTTTATTTTCACTAAACTTTGTCATTGTTTTGAAGTTACTTTATGTTGTCATTCAAATAGTGGTTAACTATGTGCACTTGTCTTGAAATACTGTTGTTTCTCTCATTTTTTAGGCCCCACAAAAATTTGTGCTGAGAATCAAGTTAGCCAATAACTTTTGTAGTTGATACATTCTTGTACATATTTAGTCAAAAGGCAGCATAAAAAAAAGAAAGATAATTATTCATATTTCTAAATAAAGGGCATCTAAATCTAAAATGTGAACAAGAAACATATAGCTGCTAATAGTACAATCAATCTTTATAGAAATTAGGAAGAGAATGAGATATAGGAGGGCCTCTTATTTGGAATTTTAAGTAAGTACTTAAAACTTAATGAATCTTTGAACAAATTTCAGAATGGTGGGGGAGGTGGTGGACTTTAGGACATACGCACAAAAGTTCCTTGGATCAAGTTAGTGGCTTAGACCACATAGGTCATGGTAGATATTGGTAATCTCGCCATAAGTTATGTATACAATATGAAATATTCATGGAAGGATAGTAAGTACTTAAAACTTAATAAATCTTTGACCAAATTTCAAAACGGTGGGGGAGGTGGTGGACTTTAGAACATATGCACAAAGTTCCTTGGATCAAGTTAGTGGCTTAGGCCACCAGGTCGTCGTGGTAGATTTTGATAATCTTACCATAACTTATGTATACAATATGAAATATTCATGGAAATATAGTTTTAATATGCTAAAAACATAATAAGACTCATATTTTGATTTCAAAGGACCCAAAAATTTTATTTTTGAAAAAATAGAAGTTTATGCAATTGTTGCAGTTTATTGCTGAGCTTAAATGAGTATTGAATTCCATCAATCTTTATTGACATATCGTAGAAGCTTCACATTTGTACTACATACCTGAAACTGGTATTTTCAAAAAAAATCGAGCCAACTTAAGAAATACATGACCTATATTCATGACTTAGTGAAAATTCTTGCAATTTAACTAATTATTCCATTGAAGATGAACATGGGAATGCATTAAATATGGACCTTGATTTACCCTTGTCATTTTTATTTTAGAAAATTACATTTGTAAGATCCCCATAATGAGGAGAAGCCATTGTACATGAGAAAAATCACTCATGAAAAAACTAAAATAAGTCGTCAAAAAACCAAAAAACGCTCACTGGAATATTCTCATTTGTAAGAATATATTTGCTAGATTTTTGCTGAAAGAACGGAACTTTCCATGCGAGGTCATGTTCTCGGGGTGGATTACCACCAAATGACGCCTATTTTGCACCAAAGAACCTGGTCAAACATGCCATTTTTGTGTCGTGGCGCACATGGCTAGATCCGGGCCCCTCGGGTCTCCAAAACCCACCCACATGCCATTTTTGTGCCGTGGCGCACGGGGCTAGATCCGGACCCCTCGGGTCTCCAAAACCCCACCGACCAGGTTCTTTGGTGCAAAATAGTACATGCTACATTTTTGGAGACAAAGAATGGAACTTTCCATGCGAGGTCATGTTCCCGAGGTAGATTACGGCCAAATCACGCCTATTTTGCACCTAAGAACTCGGCCGAGTGGGTTTTCAAGACCTGAGGGTCCGGGATCTAACCCCGTGCGCCACCTGGCCATTTTTGTGTCGTGGCGCACGGGGTTAGATCCCGGCCCCTCGGGTCTCGAAAACCCATCCGGTCGAGTTCTTAGGTGCAAAATAGGCATGATTTGGCCGTAATCTACCTCGGGAACATGACCTCGCATGGAAAGTTCCATTTTTGTCTCCAAAAATGTAGCATGTATCTTGATCGTGGTGCAAAAAAAGCTCATACTTTGATGGACCCAACAAGTCTCCAATATAACACATTCTTCCAAATCTCTTTTGAAGTGATCCCATTTTCTAGATAAGTAGACTTCTTACAAAGAGGGTACACAAGATTAGACCCTTAGTGAACATGCCAAAGAAAGTTTAAAAGAGGAAGTGTAATTTTGCTCAAACCATAGAGGAACAAACAGCTTTAGTAAAGAGTGAAGAAAAAAAAAGTACAAGAACGATGTCCTTGCATGGAAAAAACAATCATCTCCTCCCACACCACCATTGAATAAGAAGAATAGGAAATGGAGAGTCATCATAGTGGCTTTGCATAATATACAAAAATATTAAAGAGCATGAATCCCATAATACCCAAAGCTCCATACTAAAGGCTAAATCGTGAAATAATTAAGAATTTTCCTATACTACTAAAGTCCAACAGTCTTTGGAATGTCATTGAGAAAAACAAATTGATGACCCTTTATCATCATTACATACTAAGTCAGTAGATGAAAGTTTGGAACGTCCTCCGTCACCTCTCTTTATCTAGTACTTAAGTTATGTTATCCATCAGGTTAGAGTCATGTAGGAGTACAAGATTCATTGAGGCCTCTTCATGCTCACTTATATCTTTAACCTCCCTATCTCTCTTCATGCTCTTTCTCTGTTCTTATTTCTCTCTGTGTCCTCAAGCACTATTGAAAGCTAGGTCTATCTCCCAATTAGGAAATTGGATACCTATACACCTCGAGGCCATTGTGATCACCTACCTTGCAGTCCCTCTTAGAAATCCATCTGACAGATTTCAACATGCAATATAAAAAATCCTTATGATATTTGTACATATGCTTTAGAAAATCAATCGATAATTATATGGTGTATGTCCTTTAAAACGATTCATATTCACACATGTGTGCGTCCATGTAGTACTAACTAGAATTCACTTCATACTAAAAGTTGAGTTTAAAAATATATTTTTTTGTGGAGAAGATAAATAGAGAACTTAACTTGTGTACTTGCACAATAATAAAACTCTTGGATTTCATTCTCTAAGATTTAATTACTTTTAAAGTTGAAACACCTAGAACTTGGAAAATTCATGGAATACCAAAATAATCACACCTAAATTGAATCAAAGATTAAAAGAAGTTAAATTAAACTTTACAAATAGTTATGCACAGATAAGATAATACAAGTTTTCATTAAGATAATGCCCTGTGGTTGAGCTTGTACAATGATACATCATGGGAATGAGATGTCCTTACAAGTACAACCCTTCTCTTCTCTTGACCTTACAATTTTTTTATTCACACAAAAGGAATACTATTCAAGGACTAAGGTACTTGCAAAATTTGTAAAGATGTCAATCATCATTGATACAACTATTGGGCACAATATCAGTATGGGGGAATATTTGAAGGTCTACAAGCTCTTCAAAAACAATATTGGGGCCGAGCGCCTCCCATACTCCCATTGTTTGCTTTCATGTTCAGTATGGAAATTTCATTGACAAACCTTGATTTACAAATTATTACCTGCATACCAATTTTTGCCAATAATAGGGCATTCAATGTGGCATAAGCATGGCCATATGAGAATCTCTCTTGTGAGGGAATCTCTCAACGTAAACACTCTACATATAAAAACTTTTCAATGCCCACTTGGATAGATTCAAATCCGTCTGCAAAAGATTCCATTGGCTCCCACTCTGCAAAGTTAGATGGAAAATATGTGAAGAAAAAACACACCAAATTATGCATATATTGAAGCAACCTAAGAGGTAAAATCATAAATGGTACAATCCAAAATATTTAAAAAGAAGCAGAACATGTACACTTTTCAAGAAACCTAGGTTGAGGCAAAGACATGTCAAGCACCAACAAAGAAGCTATATACACATGTTGTACCTTTCTAGATGCTTGCCATCTTGAGTTTGCTTGAAACCCACAATTTTTCCCTTCCAATGATGTGTCTGAGAAGCCATATATTTGCTTTATACCTTGTCATAATAATCAATATCTAATTCTCCTAAATGATTTTCTCATATTAAACTGATCATTTAATGTGGGGAAGGCCGGGGGAGAAAAAGCTAGAATATTGGTTAAGCTAGCAGACCGGCCACAGTAGGGATCCAAAGGAGGGAAAATAGGGATCCAAAGGGGGGGCCATCTGCAAAAGAGCCATGTGCAACAATGGGCTAAAAAGACCCTAAGGTTCAGCCCATTAAGACTTCCAAAATGCTAAGGTTCCAAAATTCAAAGGTTGTGTCCAAAGGTCAAACCTAGGGAAAATTGGATGCTTTGTGTGTGCCCTAAAAGTCTTTGCACATCCCTACATGGGAGGGGGTGAGTCCTAAAGGTAGGGGATGAGAGAGAAAGCCACACACACACACACACACACAGGCTCCCTTTACACAAAGGGAATGAGGGACACATGTCAGCTCCCTAGGCCAGATGCCCACAAGGTGTGCCCAATTTCTATTGGATGACCCTTGAAGTGGACCAATGAGAATTAAGCTAGATTAAATCTAGTTTAATTAATTTAAAATCATTTAATAAAAGAAACCAATGAGAATTAAGTCTCCTAGAAGACTATTGGGCAGTCTCCCAAGGGGTCCAATGAGCATTCAGGAGCCCCATGGCTTGCCTGATTCCTATTGGCCAGGAGGCAAAGGGGTCCAATGAGAGTTTAGTTTAATTATTTAATTACCTAAAGCTCTCACAAAAGGGGAAAGGGGGACACATGTCAGAAGGCTATCACTTATGCTGCTTAATTGTAATTGGCTTGGGGAGGGCCAATGAGGCTTCAGCAAGAGCAATTAGCAAGAGGGCTCGCCCAAGAGAGAGAGGGGGCTGATTTTTGCAAGGCATTATCACACACACACACTCACACAAGCTCATGTGTGAAGAAAGAGAAGACTATCTCTTCCCAAGCTTTAATGGAGAACTCATCACCTACTCCAAGCTTGTGAGATAGAAGCCTACATCAACACTCTCTTGGCATGTGGATGCAAATCCAACCAAGAGCCAAGCTTCAATGCATGCTCATCTCCTCTACCAAGCTAATTACTAAGCTAAGCTATGCTACATATGAGTGATTATGTGAGGAGATGTACATCTTTCTCGTAAGATACTCCTTCTTCCTCTCAATCTACTCTCATACCCTACTAGCTCTCACCATCTTCGAAGGTGTGTGAGGTCTTGGGTCTGAGAACGGGGATAATTCAAGTTGTGTTTGTTAAGTGTTTTGCTTAGTGCATGAAGTTTTCATCTTCATTAATATTGCACAAGCTAGTCTTGAAGGAACACAAAGAATTGTATTGTACAATGTCTCTCTTGATGGGAGAAACCATAATACAAAGCCTTTTGGAGGGGGGGCCAGCTCCATGAAAATCCGGTCCTCAACTGTTGTCAATAGCTTAATTGCTCTCTCTTTTGAAAGTATTGTCGATGCTATCTAATTAGGTGTTATGATTTTTGTTGCTCTCTCCACCCAAGCACTCTTGTAATTCTCATTAGGAATCTATTCTAATGAAATGCCCACTATGTTCATGCTAATTTCCGCTACACATAAGTTATTAGGCCATTAAATGTTACATACCTTGTGTAAACTTCATGAACTTGACTGCATTTTCACCCACATAAATCATTTGTAGTCATGATAGCAAGCGGAGAACCACTATTGTCTTGTATATTGTTGCAACTTATTCAGTCAATAAAACTCCCACATTGATGAGCACCTAAAGAATCAATGAAAGCAATGTAACACACGCTGTGACAAAAATGAAGATTAGTTTATATACACGATTTTTATTAATGCAAGGTAAGAAGAAATGCTAAGATATATACAAAGACAGACAATGACACTGCCACAAATCTCTACAAGAAATTTGGAAACAGAAACCAGTATGGTGAGTGAGCAAAGATACAAGAACATTGAGAATAGGAATGAAGCTCACTGTTCTTACCAACACATCTGCTGAAGAAGCCTAACAATCTTACCCAATAATGCTCCTATGCAAAATCTCCAAAATATGTGGATGAGTGAGGGGAGATCATTTTGGATCTAGATGAGGAACAAGGACCAAGGAGGTGCTGATGAAGATAATCAAGAAGCAGCTACTGCTTCAAATCTATACTTTCATGTCGAGGTTTGAAGGTGAGATTGAGTGATTAACCTCACCTTCACACCTAGATGAGGAAGAAGGATCAAAGAAGGTGTCGATGAGGATACTACAAAAGCAGTTGTGTTGCAGATCTGCAGCTTTCCATAGAGGTGTGAAGGTTAGGCTAAGTGATCAATGAAGAAGGGAGGTGTTGATGAAGATATCGTAGAAGTACCCAATGTTGTAGATCTATAGCTTTCTGTAGAGTGTGAAGGTGAGGATGAGCGATCAACGGAGAAGGGAGGTTTCAAACCTCTGCTACAAAAGGTATTTGGAGGGAAAAGTGGGCTTGAAGAGGGAAATGCAGGTCTCATAGCTAGAGGAGAGAGAGAGTAGATGTAGCATCCTTAGAGAGAGTAAATAGGAGAGAGAGAATGTCAACATGTTTTATGAAAGACCCCCTTTTAGAGAGGAAGGTGGGGGGAGTCAATAGCCTCTAGAGAGATAAAGAGTGGGTTTTTACCCCAGCTTTATAAAAAAATGTTCAAATTTTCTTATTTTCTTATTTTATCAGTAAAGAAAAGACCCCTCCACCTCTAGGCCTATAAGTTTGATCACTCTTTTTTAGAACCTGCCACACCCACCATTTCAGCCCACATGGCAGTCCCCCATTTTCTCATTCCTTAATCTCATGTTTAATCCCATGGCAAATAAAGAGGCCCTCTTATACCCCATTCCCTTCCTAATGAATGTCGTCCATCCCTAGCTTGTAGAGAGTTCCTGCAATTAGAGAACAAGGTTCACATTCTTTTAACAATTTTTGAGCTATATCCTTACAAAGCTCCTTGGGTGAAAAACCGTTAACTAAAAAGTTCACAATTTTTCACTCCAT
The DNA here is from genome assembly GCF_014529385.1 of Adiantum capillus-veneris. Lineage (NCBI taxonomy): Eukaryota > Viridiplantae > Streptophyta > Polypodiopsida > Polypodiales > Pteridaceae > Adiantum > Adiantum capillus-veneris. The sequence goes on from NC_140946.1 coordinate 19,628,694, forward strand.
TCAGGCATGGTCTCTACTAGGAAGAGGGAAGTATTGGGCAATTCATCATCGATTCCTGTAGGGGCTTCACCATTGGGTATGCGAGGCAAATGATCCACCATGACATATCTTTTACCGGGTCTCACCACAATGATAAAATCAAACTCAAGAAGAATTAGCAACCGTCGTGTAATTCTTCTCATGGAACAAGGTTTATTTACTAGATACAACAATGCTCGATGATCCACATAGAAAACAAACTTGTAGTCAAGAAGGTAGTAGCAAAATTTCTTCACTGCGTAAATCATAGCTAAACCTTCCCATTCTGTAGTAGTGTAGTTTCTGTCAACATCATTTAATTGATGACTTGCAAAGCTAATGGGATAGTCGGGGATTTTATTTTTGCGACCTTCTAGTTTCGAGCTTTCACAATTGTAACTTACTTTTCGAGCTTTTGAACCAGTAGGTTACACCAATGATATCTTTAGATATCATTGTGACATGAGAAAAGTCTATACTACATAGTGCAATTCTTCAATTGCCAAATAATTATTTGTGATATGAAAGCACACCTATGCATAAGCAAAATGTAACTTTAAAAAAAAAAACTATTTGCATCTATTTTTTATCTTAACGTTAAATTTAAATTTTAAATTTTTTGCCAAAGTCTCCTTTTTATGGAGCCCATTTTTTCAGAAAAAATTGGTACACCCTTTCCTGGGCTTTCCACATGGGATTTCCATCACATAATATAAAAAACCATCCACAGTCAATTGAGAGTTTGAAGTCATAGGGGAAGGAAGGTCGGGAACGAAGAGGGAGGAGAGAGCTGGCTCAGAGTGTAGGTATGAGGGCCAAGAGGGCACTGTGCAGAGAAGCCTTCACTCAGCCTTATTCTTGTGTGTATGGTCAAAAATCAATACTAAATGTTTCTATGGACTACAAGGTGTAAAATGAGCATTAGATGTTAAAGGTATAGTATGAATGCATGGAAACATTTCAAGCAAAATCTACTAGCAACCACATTTGGGAGTTTGACATGAAACATCTCTCTTCTTGTGGTTTATTGAAAGATTTAGTCCATGAGAAATATGTTTTGGAGATGGCCATATGGTATGGTAAAGGGGCCGTTACAGATGGAGGGCAAAGGGGTTGATGCCTCCAAAGGAGCTAGTCTTATGTTCTCTAGCAGTCAAGGGAGAGAAAAAGCAAAAAAAACATTAAGATCTCTAGAAGAAGCATGTTCAAAGTTGGTGTACAAATTAGGGAGGCGACCGTTTGATGTAAGGTTTTAATTTTATAATATTATGTGTTGTCTTCCATAGAAAAATCTTACACCAATCATGTTGAGGTGCCTTTGAGGCATAGGCAACTATAGTCTTATATTTATATGCGCACATGCATTGCAATTCAAAGCGTCTTGATGTAGTCACCTATGTGTCACTTATAAAATCTTGTTCTAGCATTCAACCACTTGAAAAAGGAGAGAAAATTATGATGATGTCATGAAACAATATTTATTGGGGCAAGGAAACATGCTTGGAAATGCTTTAGTGGATATGTATGCCAAACATGGGGCTCTAGTCAAGACAACGCAAGTACTTGATGATCAGTTTCTTGAGAGAGAGAGAGAGAGAGAGAGAGAGAGAGAGAGAGAGAGAGAGGGAGAAATGAAATGAAATGTTATATTAAATGTCTATGAGACCAAATTGATACAATCTTAGTGGATCTAAGCCAATGTCTGGGTACAAAAATAAAAATGAAAGTGAAGGACTAAAATTATCATCATCATCATCAATGCTTGAGAATGCCTCACATTGCGTGTTGTCCTAGAAAGTATTGCATCGGTCATTGAAGAGATTTGTCAATGTCTACCTCGGTAAGTAGTGATATTGGGCCTCTCTCATGTCATGGTCTACGAGGGCATCAAGGTCTCCCAGGCTCAATGGCTCTGTCAACTAATATACCTCTAGTATAAGTTGGCTTTGAAGTCTGCTATGAAGCATGCTCATTTGGCTGCTAAGTCCCTGCTCTAAAGAAGTCAATGATCTCCCCCTGTGAATGTCTCCCACTGCATGGTCTCCTCAATGGACTCTCCCTATGTCTGCATAGCTCTAGCAAAAACAACCCGAGGAATCAATGATCTTGATATCTCATGACTCTGTCTTTGGCACTATTTGACACAACTAGCATATGTTGTGCTGACCTTTGCTAGTACTCTCCTAAATTTACCAATCTCAATCTCTAGCTGATGCAACCATGTGTGCATCTGACAATAGCACATCGTATCCCATAGGATAAATGAGTGTCCATATAGGCCGGTCTGATCACATATCCATCCTCTATTAGTTGTAGAAGATGCTCTCTACAGAAAGTAATTATCATGTCCACCTCTTGTATCGGCTGTATTCTTGTGCTCCTGGTATCTAGCTAAATCAAATCTCGACATATACTCTAGTGACCTCTGTCTGTGAGAGAGTTAGGGAGGGTGCATGCAAGGAGTACTGAAACAGAGGCCCAGTCTATCCATGTTGAAGCCATGTGATTGAAACCATGATGTCATATGCCCATACTAGCATGTTGTGTCTCCCTGTAGCTCTCACTGGCAGGATGACTTAAAGGCAAGCTGAGCATATATATCTCTAAAGAGTTCCCATAAAATATGCATCAAGGATACTAATCTAGTAAGATCTCAAAGACCCCTCCTTCGCCCAACCACCTCTACTTTTCTGTTTTTGGCAAGCCTCAATGATGATGGCCTTCTCTGGATATGGCACTCGGACTTAAGCACCAGACAAGGGTCGGCACGTGATTTGAATTCAATACTGCTCTGCACATCATCGCTTCCGGCGCTCTCCGTGTTCCAAATCTTGTTTATTTTTCCTAGCCTATTTGCCACCTTTATGAATGGCTGTCATCGACAGCACGCACAAACACTGAAGATTTGAATCCGTCAATGACGACGAGGATGGCTTGCCTTCTCCTCACTCCAGAGAGCCGCTTGAGAGCGCATGTCAGAGTTCGGACAAGGGAGCCTTCTGCAACTTTGGCTATGGTGATAGCAAAGGCTATTGAAGCTTTGTATACAATAGTTAACTGCAATGATTTAATTTGCAGAGCTCAGGCTATGGCGATAGAAACCACATAAGTAAACATCACCTGCTCCAACAAAGAGGCCAAGGCAAAGCATAGAGTGTGCCATGCATCTATAATTGCTCCGCATCAGATTTGTGCTCCACTTTGATTGAGCACTTGCAACTATTAACTGGTCTTTTTGGGTACAAGACAATGAGCGGTACATAACAATAATGCAACGTAGGACCACCCAGATTTCCAATCCAGTAGGACCATCATCATAGGTATCACTAGAAGCTAACCATTTCTCTGGGGAGTAGAGGCGCTGCTTGGTGGTCTTGCATGTGCTTGGCTCATCTCGCCTTGCAGCAATGCCAAGTGAGAGCTAACCCTGTGTGTGTGAGTGCGCTTGCAGCAATGCCACCGCTCGCCTCAATTCTGAGAGAGCGGGTGGATCATAACTAGAGAGGGAGGGAGTGAGGGAGGGAGGGCATGCCCTGAGCCTGAACACCAGAGAAGTACGACTTTAGGTAAGCAACGGGCCAGCTGTCACCACTGAAGTGGAGAGAATAGAAGTAGAGACGGTGGCCATAGCTTCTTCTTCTTCTGCTTCTTCTTTTGCAAGATCCTACAAAGCAAGCTACACCATCATTCTAGTGTTAGCATGACCTCACAAAATTTGCATCCTCTCTGATCTCTCGTCGGTAACGGCATCTGGAAAGAAAAAAAGGGCTAGCCCGCCCTTTTTTACAAATTTTTCTCACTATACAAACAAGATAACATTCATTCTCACGCATGTTTTTCTCAAAAAATAAAGCCATTAATGATACAATGTGTGATAATCTTGAGCCGTCAATAAGCAATTTTTTGAGAGCTCTATATTCAACTTTATGATTCCTGGAATCTCGTTAAGAAATCTAATGAAGAGAATCTAGCCCTCTACTATGTGCCAAGGTCACTCTAGTCTCACATCATCTGCGTGTTAATCTAGGTACTAGGAGGGAAGCCCTAGGTTTAAAAAAAGGGGGGCTCTTTGGCCTTCCCATTTTTTTGTGCTCACAGATTGAGAGAGGGTGAGAGTGGATCAGCGGATATGTCGATTGTTGTGCGACGAGAGCTCTATGCCCACACATGTAATGTAGATAGCTTCCATTGCCCACTAAGTATGGTGACACATCCCTGTATAAAATTTTGGCCACCGTCCCATGGCCAGTGCCACCACCTTTTGCGTTTCCACCTCCCCCTCCCCTCCAGTGTTTCCTCCTTCTTTTGTTTCCTTGTCCACCTTCTTCTTTTCCCCTTTGTCGGCCCCTTCCTCCTCTCTTCTTGGGCCCTCTATCTTTGTCGCCCCCACCATCTGACAACTCCGCCCACTCTTAACATTCCTTGCTCACACTCTTTATTGCATTAAGAAGCTAGCCAGGGAACCTCAATGGCTTGCATGCAGCATGGGACGTAATATTATGCAAGAACCTCTGCAACTTCGACCGCCCAATGTCAATGGCCCTATAATGAAACACACGGCGTCCAATTTTTTGGTATAAAAAAGAGGAGAGGGCCAAGAGCCCTCCCATCATCCGCGCGCACGGACGATGGGAAGGCTCTTGGCCCTCCCCTTTTTCTTGCACTCAGAGATTGAAACGAGAGAGAGAGTGGGTAAGGGGTTCCTTTCACCTTCTGCCTTCGCCTTTGCCGGGCCCCTTCTCCTCCACTCGAGAGCTCTCTACCTTCGTCGCCCCCACCATCCCCCTCCCCCCCAAACACACACACACACACACACACACACACACACGAGTTGACACGTTGCATATTCGATTTGAATGCCTGGTCCCCTCCCCTACTCTAGCTCTAGTATCTCCATGCATGAACCTTTGACGCCACAACAATTTCAAGGAGTTTGACGCGTAATTTGCTGCTCTCACATGGCTAACTCAAGGAAGCAGAGACTATGGTTGTAATGTGCTAGGGAATTGGCTGAGGGCACCCAGCTTCTCCACCTGGATGCACCTAGAGAATGGAGGATGAGCACCATATGCTCACCTCAGTTTCATCACCCATTGACAATGGCCGATGACACACCAAATTTGTGTGTGCGTGTGGCTACACGATTGCTATAGTAGCTTCCTCTCATGATAATTCCAATGAGCTTTGTCCAGTGTTTGCAATCTATCTGGCAGTACACCATTTTTTGGATCGAGTTTTCTTGAGCGTGTATTCCCAACGTCGACTTATAGACACCGCATCATTTGTGGGAGGCAGCCAGAGATGCAGTATGATGTTGCATAAGGGTTGAAATTGATGGACTCCATTGTGCATGGTGTTGCACCTCCGAATTAGTTAGTCATAGTGCCACATGAGAAGAGACCGCTATGGAACTTGTTTAAGCCCCACTTCATAATTTTACTATGGGAGTATGAGTGTATAGGCATAGCAAGGTTCACAGGTTCAACCCAAAGCCTCCTGAAAAGGAAACTGTGAGTTAGAAATGCAAGGTAGCCAACCACATGACAAGGAAACCTGCACAAAGTGTTGTGTGTGTGTGTGTGCGTGTGCACACGCACATAGTACTTATTCTAGGGCAACCATTTCTTTTGCAAGTTGTAGGAGCCCCATATGCATAGCATTAGAGATGGCATGCAGCTTCGGCATCGTCACACCTGCTCCAACTGCTTCTCTACTCTACATACACATCCCCATCTTCTTGTTCCTCGTAGTGCTAATATTATCGCCTGTTTTGCTCATTTCTTCCATTATAAACAGAACATACAGGTGATATTGAAGGTTAGGTGTTCATAAGTGAGCATGTGGTTCAAAGAACGGGTGTTCATACTAGTTGTTATTAAAGAGATAGCAATGATCGAAAGTAGATCTTCATGTGTCAGCACCTCCGGGTCAATTTCTGTGATTGGCACAACCAACAAGTTTATCTCTACAAGAGTAGAGAATACCATAGCCAATAGTGCCACAACAATACCAAAGTACTAGGTGTGCTACCTTCCAGATTAGTGTTCGAAGTGTTGGCATTAGTGTTGTCCATAAATTAGGTATGAGACCTTGATAGCGATTCTCGAACAAGTAAAGTGTGTCCAGGATGGGGAGGAGACCTAAGCAGGAAGGAGAAGACCCACTCAAAGCACTACTGCCAAGATACAGTTTTGAAGAGGTTATTCAAATTGTAAAAGCTGGAGTTTGAGATTGGATCTATGGATTGATTCAAGTTTAGTTTCATTGTGCCTAAAGCAAGGAGCTAAAGGGAGCTAAAGGAGGGGATTCAACCTGATAGATTATTCTATGATGTTGAGAATTTCAAGATAGAGTATACCACCATTTTCATAGAGCCTCTCGATTCCTTGATGTGGCTCTTGGCTTGCAAGATCACCACTTCTTACTCTAGCCTCTGCATAACGGTCAAAATTTGGTCCGGATAGAATCTCTCCCATCTCAGGCGCCAACAAGTTCTGCAGGCTTAGTGATGGAAATACCATCATTGTGCAAGATTAAAGTTGAGTATGAGCACCCCAGCTCACTCGCCATGGCATCCAAGCTTCACACCAATAGTGCTAGAAACCCTCTCAAAATTCTAATCAAGGAGACCGAGTTTTGACAATGCAAACATGTTGTCATCTAGTGTGTACTCTGCAAGCTCTCTGTAGAATTGCAGTGGACCTAAACATTGATGGTTGCTGTATCAGAAAACAAGCTACCAATAAGCACTAGAAATATGAATGCATGCCTCGTATTGCTATGTTTGCATAGTGATGTATGTTGCAACTATTTAGATGCAAATTTTAATAAAGAAATTATACTTCATTTTGTTTGTAGACATTTTAGGACTGATAGATATCTTTTATCATTTTTCCCTTTGTGCAAGTTTTATATAAACTATATGCTATGCACCATATTATATATACTATACTATATATTATGTTTTAATTATATATATATATATATATATATATATATATATATATATAAAGTTATTATAGTTATATACAGCTATATGTTATATATATGTTGATGTGATTATATAATTAGATACATTACGGTCATCATGAGCTATCCTATTAGTGAAGGTACTTAGAGCGTGGCCATAGTGCTCATCTAGGTACTAGGAGGAAAACCTTGAAAAGCTGCGTAGTTTGGTGATCCAACTTGCGGAGCATGGCCATAATGTTTAGACACGTACTAGGAGGGCAACCCTTGAAAAGGTGCGTAGTTTGTTAGCACAGTTCTAAAGATTGACAAGGAGGGTCCTAGAAAAGTACAAATTCTAGTTGCTCGACAAATGTTATTCCAATATTTGATCAAAGAAGATGATTTGGAAGCCATTGATGTTGAGCTTAGTCATTTTCTTGAAGGAATGATGTCACTTTTTCAAAAAAGGGGACTCAAAGGAATTGTGTCACATGAGAAAGCTAAAAAGGATCAGGTTGGTCCATGAAACACCAGACTTTGTTGGATTCATGTCTCATGAAGCTGGAGCTAACTGGTTAGCAATACGGGTGTGCAAAGGAAGAAGAAAGGAAGTGCAACCGATAAAAGTTAGCATAATCCTGGATATATAATGGAGGCAAGGCGACGCAAAACCATGGTAGACCATGGAGTATACAATTTGATAAAGAGGATAATGAAGAGATATGTGTCAATGACAATGAAGCAGACAAAATCATACCAGTGGAGCAAATTGCTTGGAAGTTAAATTTTAAACGTATAGAAAATGGTTTTTTGACTAGTCTTGATAGAGAATTGTTATGATGTATACATAAAGTCAGAACCTAGTTGCACTTGCCCCAATTTTTAGAAGAGAGAATCTATACATAAAGCCTTTCTAAAATGTAAGCACGTGTACTATGTGTATGTGCAGATACTTGGACTTCAACCAAAATAGCACATGGTCATTCATCAGCCTGCACTAGCTCCCATGGACCTTGCCTTTGTATTGGGGCAAACACACAAGATACATCCTATAGTGTAGTGAACCTGTGGAAAAACAAAGTGGTCTAGAGTCATGCATCGAAGGATATATCTCTTACGTATGAGCTGCAAAATTACTTCTCTCTACCCTTTGAAGTATTTTTTGAATCCCCTCTCTTTATAGTTCATACTTTGCAAGATGTTCAAGCTCAAAGTTAGGGCTTTTGGAAACTTATACATATTTTTCTGGTATGTATAGTATGAGCAATATCTTTTTTTTTGGTCAACTTTTTGTGTCGTAGAAAAGGCTCCAAATTTAAATTCAAAAAGCTCACAAAAGTGGTTTTCATTGCAAAAGCTTGAAATCGAAAGCTCGCTAAAAAAACACACTCGGGGTAGTCCAATTTATGTTCTCATGGTTGAGCTAGAACACACCCAATAGCAAAGTTTGATGCATCAATATGCACATGGAAAATCACATTCCAATCGTGCACTCATAGAATGGGAGCACTTGTTAAGATCTTTTTTAATAACTCATAAGCACGGTCACACCCCGCGGTCCACCGGAACTCAATAAGAAGTTTGTACAATGGATGAGCTATCTCGGCAAAGTTTAAAATAAACCGTCGGTAATAACCAACATGGCCCATGAACCTTTGAAATCCTTTATAGTTTGTAGGTGGTGGCAAATTGGAAATGGCTTTAATTTTTCTCTCATCTGTGGAAATCTAATTTTTAGACACTATATGCCTCCATGTTTAACCCAAAATTGGCATTTGAAAGGGTTTAATGAGATGCGATACAATCTATCATAAAAACTAATATATAATACTCCCAAATAATTTTCTCATTTTAAACTGATCATTTAATATGGGGAAGTACCAGGGGAGTAAAAGCTAGAATATTGGTAAGGCTGTCAGACCTGTCTCTGTCAGGGATCCAAAAGAGGGAAAATAGGGATCCAAAGGGGGACAGGCTACAAAAGAGAAATGCGCTTCAATGGGGCATAAAAGACCTAATATTCAACCACATTAAGACTTCCATAGACTAAAGTTCCTAATTTTAATTGTATTGTCCAAAGGCCAAAGTAGGGGAAATATTGGATGGTCATGGGAAGACTAAAAAGTCTTCCCACATCCCTAGGAAGGAGGGGGCAAGCCCTTATTGTAGGGGATGAGAGAGAAACACACACACACTCCAAAGCTCCCCCTTTATACAAAGGGAATATTGGACACATATCAGGCTCCTAGCCCAGATGCTCCCAATCTCCCCTCAAATCCTATTGGATGGCCATAGAGGTGGACCAATGAGAATTAGGCTAGAGTAAATTTAGTCTAATCAATTTAAAAATGCTTGATAAAAGAACTAGTAGAAATTAAGCTCTCTAGAAGACTATTGGATAGTCTACCAACCAAGGGGTCCAATGAGCATCCAGCAGCCCAATGGCTTGCCTGATTCCTATTGGCCAGAAGACAAAAAGGTCAAATGAGAGTTTAGATGAATTATAAATTACCTAAAGCTCTCACGAAAGGGGAAAGGGAGACACATGTCACAAGGCTATGAATTATTCTTCTAATTTGTGATTTGCCAAGCTTTGCAGGAGCCAATGAGAGGCCAGCATGAGAAAAAGCAAGAGGGGTCGACCAAGAGAGAGGAAGCTTGGCATTTTTAGTCTTACACACTTTTCTACACACACACACACACACACACAAGTTATGTGTTGAGCAAGAACTCCATCTCCTTCTCCAAGCATTGAGAGGTAGAGGCCTACACCAACAACTCTTGGCTATATACTGCAAATCCAACCAAGAGCCAAGCTTCAATGGCATGCTCATCTCCTCTACCATGCTAATTACTAAGCTAAGCTATGCTATTAGAGTGATTATGTGAGTAGAATACTTCTTTCTCATAAGATACATCTTCTTCCTCTCAATCTATCCTCATTCCTTGCTAGCTCTCACAATTTTTGAAGGTGTGTGAGGTCTCATTAGGAAAAATATGAACCCCAAAAGGGCCCTTTAGCTTAAGGGGTGATTAAGCCTGGACCAATAGGAAGAGGGTGGTGGCCACAGCCTATACCCTCCCAAAAGGTAGGGTAGTAGGGGGCATGGGGGCCTATTTGTTCCCCTCATTATAGATTTGTCCCCTAGAAAGAGAGAGAAGGGGGAAAAGGGGGGTGGGGGGTTCCCTCCTTTTCATGGGCGCCCATAAAGTAACCCTAAAATTTCAAAATTTTTTGAAAATCTTTAAATCTCACTTTTCACTCTCCAAAAGCTCTCCTAACCAAATACATGGTCAAGAAACGATTTTCATTGACCAAAATCTACATTTCTCGGCAGTACCCTCTATTCTACCTCTTCTCTCTTCTTTTCTCCTTCTGCCTCCAAGCTCTCCATAGTTTCAGCACATGAGGAATCTTTCCATAGTTGCACCACTTGTCTCCCCCTTTCATCCACACCATCCCTTTGAACTTCTTCTTCTCATCTTGCTCCTCATTAGCCACTTCTTCCCCTCCTGCCAAGCTTTCCATAGTTGCACGACTTGTCTCCCCCTTTCATCCACACCATCCATTTGAACTACTTCTTCTCCTCTTTGTTTCCCATTCAACCATTCCTTCTCATTTCATTCCTGAAGAAACAGGCCTCTCTCTCTAACACCACAACTCTTCTTCTTCTAGTGCTACCATGTCAACCCCCTCCACTTCAAGGAATCCAAAGGATGAGATAGAGGTGGTTTGCTTGCATAACACTAGGGATTCTAATGGGGAATGCATGCCACAGGTGTTTTCTAAAAATTCTTGGATCTTCATGCAACCTATAGCTATCGGGCCTCATAGAGTTCGAAACCATGGCAACCTTGACGAACATTGGAAGGGGAGAAAAAACCATAGAGTCAATGGCACAGTGGCCATTGTTCAACACGTGTACTCTTGCCGTTCCATGCGCTTGAGGAATGGAAGCTCAAGAGATTTCCCAATACATTGTAAGCCGTAAAACATTGTTGGCTCCTGATTGTAAACGCTTGTTATGTGTTTTTTATTTAATATTTTTTGGTGTTGTCATAAATATATTCCCATCCGACCTTGCTGAGGAACAACCAATCAAGAGTCTCACATGATGTTGGACGGATACGCCGCGATGGACATCAGCACAGCGAGAACTCACCTAACATATAATGTCAGCTAAGGACGAAGCTCAACCCGCAGGCGCATGGAAGCAAGCATAAGGTGTCAACCTACACTCGACCGACTCCTAACTAATTCCTACAGAGGTCTCTACCAATTGTCTAAGTCACAGCCTTCAAGAGTGCATATGAGGAAACTTCCTACAACGCTTTCTAGAGCCGAACACCCATCAAACAATCTCGAAACACCATAGAACTTGAAGGAGACCCTACTAACACCAATAGGTCACTCTCCCTAAGGTCTATGAACCAAAATCCCAACCCAAAACACCCGGTGCAAAGTCACGTAGGATGTCTGGCCGAAATCTGCAGGTCTTCATTTCCAAAATCTAAAGTGCCTAATGTGTAGTTCTACTCAACGTGAACGCGTGGATATGCTGCAATGCAAAATCGGACAATGTATGCTCACCCAAACACCAGATGAAGCTCGTAGAAGGAGCTCGCAAAATCGGACCGTACGCACGTAATGTAGGGATCGGCGCGTAGCTCTCGTCGGGGGCAACACGCTGCACTTCTCCGCACTCGATTCCGACCACCGGTGCACACGTAGCGTCAAGATGAAGCTCACACTCTCTCTCGTACACAGTACGCTCACTCACAGACTTCAAAAAGTGGTATATATACCTTACAATTCTCAAACCCTAAAGTTCCAAAATCAACCATCTACTCAATCTAACTATCAAAACTGGGATACAATCTGGAAACTTCTGTAAGTCCCAATATTTACAAGGTGAAAAATCAGGTTTTCCTCAATGAATGAATAATTACAAAAATAATAATCTTCCGAGTAGTTAGTTGCCGTGGGTGTGTCCAGCTTCTAACACTCCCCCCCTCCTTGCTCATGTCGCCCTCGACATGGCTGCTGATCCGCTTCTTCATCGTATCGTTTCTCGCATCTTTATTAGTGATTCGTATCTTGCATGCAGATTCATCATTGTAGGGCCAAAAATGTCAGTGTTTATTGTGAAGAAGCCTGTGTAGAACGCTTCTTCAAAAGCCTGGAGGTGATAGGATGGTAGGAACATTATCCTCTGATACATTGCATGTATCACCTCCTTAGAAGGCTGACCAGACAGATCATAAGCGCATTTGTAAGTATCCTGGAAGAAAAAGATGTTGTCGGTCACCTGGCCTGGCTTGAAACTCTCAAACACTGCTAAGAGGGTTTTGCAGATTTTCTTCATCATAATGCATGTAAGGTTAGGTGAGCCAGTGAACAACTTGATGGTGCCTGTTAGGGTTTTCACCATGTATTGGACACTTATTCTCTCACCTGCCTTCAAGCCCGGCAGCTTAGGGTAATTCAGCCAAGTGGGTTGGCTCCTTTGCAAGATTTCCTGTGCTTTCCACATCATGATCCTTGGTAGAGGACAAAAGCTGAGGTTGTCTCTGATATTTTTCGGTGCCGCTACCAAGTGGATTAGGTATTGTGGGTACTTTGTGAGCCAGGCTTTCCTCCACTTTGGCTGAGAATCAACAATTATCCTGACCCCTTCTTGTTGTGAGGTATCTGCATTGTAAAGTGGTACGGTCGGCTCTTGTCTTATCCGCTTGTTGATGGTGGATGCCTCATATTTCATCAATGGATATGGGAGAGAGGGTTGAAGCCACTCGCGCCTGAGGTTCCTGGCGTCGATCCTCTGAATGGTCATAGACTTGAAAACCCTCTATTCCCACTCCAAGGCTTCCTTTGTTGTCTCTCTGAGCTCCACCTCTATTGCTTTATGCAACTTTTCTTCCTCTTCCTGTGTTAGATCCTGTGGATTTTAAGAGGATCCTTCTAGGATTTCCTCTTGCATAGGCGTGTCCACCGGATCTGTCATATTTTCTAAGTCAATTCCCTCATTGGCTGCTGACCCTGTGCTCTCTGGCTCTCCTGCTTACTGTCCTTTCAACTCCTCAATTTGCATCAAGAGTTTTTTCTTTTCCGTTTCCGCTTCTTCGCCCATATTCACAAGGAGGTCATTTAATTCGGCGTTTATTCTCTCTGCCTCCTCGAGCTTTCTCTTCATACTTTCTATTTCCTCTTGCAGGATTTTCTGCTCTTCTTCCATTCTTGTTTGCATGACAATAGATCCTTTTGCCATCATCAATCTTTGCTTTTTCTCTAGAGTCAGCTCCTTCTAAAGTTCTTGCATTTGTTCTTCATAGAGTTGACTCTCCGTAGTGATTTGAGTCGAGCTAGTAGCTCTGACTCTGGCAAGTGATGCTCGCAGCCTCTGGATGGTCTGATCTTTTACTTTGAGTTGGTCCTTGAGCTCAAGGACCTCATCCTGGCTTGCTTCTTGATCTATCTCCGCCTTTTCTTTGGCGTTTCTCATGGCTTCTACTTCTTTAGACTCTTCTTCCAGCTGTAGTGTCAGGTTATCTCTTTCCTTCTCGGCATCTAGCAGTGATTTGCTGAGCTGCTGACATTCTTCTTCAACTGCTTGCATGCTTTTTGCGGCTGCTTGATTTTCTTCCTCCATTGCCTGGCATCTTTGCAGTGCCCTTGCTAGGCTGGCCTGTAGCTCAGCTTCCCTCTCCTTCTGCCTTTGGCTTTGTCCTTGTAGAGTGTCTACTTCCATCTTAATCTTCACTTCAGTGGCCTTGAGAGCTGCCATCTCTCTCTCTGAAGCCATGGATTGCGCTCTCAACCCCGTTAGCTTCGTCATCACCACGTCCCAGTCGTTGGAGGGCAGGTGCAAGTCCACTGTATTTGTAGCAATTTCTTTTAATTCCACTAGCCTGATGCCTTGCATTTGTTCTTTAGGCCTTGTGCTCGCCAAGTCGAATGCAACTATGGAAGCTTCTTCCTTCGTGTATCCTGCAACTAGCAGGTCCAAAAAGTTGTGATAAGAATCTTCTAACTCTTTTTGCTCACTTCGAGGCTTAGCCTCTTCCTTTGGCTTTGGCTCCTGACTCTGCTCTTTCTCGGCCTCTTCCCGTTCTTCTGGTTTGTGTTCAGCCTCCTTATCTTCTTGTGGAGGGCTGCTAGGAGGTGGTGAGGGCGGTGGTGAGGGTTGTGGACTGGGTTTAGGGCTGGCCGGTAGAGATGTAGGCTTGCCCTTAAATCCCTGTCTGCTTTAGTTTTTCTTTCTCTTTCTTGGCTCCCTTGCTCATCTAGCAGTTTCTACCGTATTTGCTCCACTTCCTCCTCTATGAAAGGGACATGCGGTATATTCTCTGATGCGGCATCAAGAATCTCAAAGTTCTTGATATAGTCCTCGAATCTGTCCCTTTGCACTCTTTGGGATGATCCCGACATAGCTTCTAGATATGGCTTCCAGAGTTCACTTAAATCACATTTGAGGGCTCTCTCTGCTCGGAAGCTCTCCATCAGCCTCTCTAATCTTGCCGCCTTTTGTGACCTTGTTTCTTTTGCAGGTACTTGGGCAAATTCCTTCTTTCCTTTCTTTTGCTCCGGCTGCTCCTCTTGAACCGGCTCCATCCGTCTTTTCAGTCTTGTCACCACCCTTGGTGCTCTTTGGGGCTCGTCTTCTTTGTCTTCTTTTAGCCTCAGCCAGTCGTTCTGAGACGGGGGGTCACGCCACCTTCCTTTTGCGTGTAGTGCCCCATAAATCACCTTAGTGATTAGTTCTCCTGGCACAATATAGGTTGGCTTCTTATTACCCATCTTTACTAAGTTGTCATGTATATACGCCGCATAATTGATTATCTTTGGGGTGACTTTCGTCATTGCCCAAGTGAATGTCGTGGCAATTGCACCTGGCGGCATTCTGTACTTCTATGGCCTCTTTGTACACATGTGGAAGTATTGGTTGTACAACTGGCTCATGATTGCCACTCTTGGGTTGGAAATATCTTCAAAGGTGTAATTCCCTTTCTTCTCATTGTACACCTTTACCTCATCCCTTCTTTTCGTTACACTATCCCCCTTGTTGGAGAGGTCTAGTGCATCTGCTACAACCTGCTCAGTGATGATTATTTCTGTTTCTAGCCTACCTTGTAGATCTATTACTTTGGACACTCCATCCTCTTTGATGTTTGTCACAAACTCCCAAACTCTCTTTATGTCCACACCTGCCGGTATTGCTTCAAAGTAGTTGTGGAGATCAATCTTCTCCAAGTACCCGGCCATCTTACTTCTTACGAACTCATTGAGTTATCGCGGCAGCATTGGTAGCTCGATGACATTGCCTTCAATGTCTTTGAACACTCCTTGGTAGATCTTTAGGTCGTTGGACTCTAACAGATCTTCTTGTATCCATGTGCTGGTGGGCTTTAGTGTTCCTTCTGGAATGAAGAAGGGTTCCACTTCTTCCACTTAATCCTTGATGGTCATTCTTTTCTTCTTTGCCAGTGACTTCGCGGCTGCCATAGATCCTGTTACACTCAGTAGTCCGAAGTTAGCATTTTTTCCATATTAGCTGCAAAACTAAGTGTTAACTATCCAAATGACTTGAAAATTGAAAATAAATCCTAAAAGGAACTTGTGGACCTGTGCATGTGCTCACAGTGCAAATCTGGCCAAAATTTTCCATTTAAACATCCTACGCGTAGAATGTCTTATTCATCAGAATTGGTTCATACATGTCATGCTGGTAGTGCATGGCTCATGGAACACGGCTATATGCTTGGATTTGGATTTGGATATCAAAAAGTGGATTTTTGGGCTGATTCAGGCTTTAGGTCACAAATTGGGTAGAAAGTCCATCATAGGTAGCAATTGATGTCCAAATGGGTTGAAAATTGGTATATGGGCGCATTGCACCATGGTATTGGCTCCCATGATGTCACTCTTTGCTCAGAAGGCCTAATTTATGCTGGAGACATCCTACACATAGGATGTCTTTTTCATCAAAATGTCATGAAATTTGTTCTGTGGGTAGTCCTTGGCCTATGGAACATGGCCATGCTCTTGGATTTGGATTTGGGTAGGGATTGATGCTTGTAAGGGCCTGTGTGGTGTTTTTGGGCTCCAAAAGTGTATCTTGAAGGTGTTGGGGGTCAAAAATGATTAGAATGGCTTTAGACTTGATATATGAGCTCGACCCGCAGGCGCGTGGAAGCAAGCATAAGGTGTCAACCTACACTCGACCGACTCCTAACTAATTCCTACAGAGGTCTCTACCAATTGTCTAAGTCACAGCCTTCAAGAGTGCATATGAGGAAACTTCCTACAACGCTTTCTAGAGCCGAACACCCATCAAACAATCTTGAAACACCATAGAACTTGAAGGAGACCCTACTAACACCAATAGGTCACTCTCCCTAAGATCTATGAACCAAAATCCCAACCCAAAACACCCGATGCAAAATCACATAGAATGTCTGGCCGAAATCTGCAGGTCTTTGTTTCCGAAATCTAAAGTGCCTAATGTGTAGTTCTACTCAATGTGAACACTTGGATATGCTGCAATGCAAAATCGGACAACGTATGCTCACCCAAACACCAGATGAAGCTCGTAGAAGGAGCTCGCAAAACCGGACCGTACGCGCGCAATGTAGGGATAGGCACGTAGCTCTCGTTGGGGGCAACACGCTGCACTTCTCCGCACTCGATTTCGACCACCGGTGCACACGTAGCGTCAAGATGAAGCTCACACTCTCTCTCGTACACAGTACGCTCACTCACAGACTTCAAAACTTGTTTTAAAAATGACAAAAGGTCCTTCATTAAGGTCAAAAACTGGTATATATACCTTACAATTCTCAAACCCTAAAGTTCCAAAATCAACCATCTACTCAATGTAACTATCAAAATTGGGATACAATCTGGAAACTTCTATAAGTCCCAATATTTACAAGGTGAAAAATCAGGTTTTCCTCAATGAATGAATAATTACAAAAATAATAATCTTCCGAGTAGTTAGTTGTCGTGGGGTGTGTCCAGCTTCTAACACATGAACCTTCAACATTATTCATGTGGACATTGGTGTTATGATGCTTCCCAACTCACCACCTTTGATTCTGTTGCAACACAGAGTTTTCTTCTACTCACACACATGTGTAGTGTTGGCACATATGTGTTGGCCTCAAAGGATGGATATGGTAAGATCATTCCTGTTGACAAACCTTCATTATTGAGTCCGGAATGGCCACAACCCAATGCGTGGTCACTTTTCTCAATGAAGGAGAAGATGCTTTCTAATATTTTCTCCTCATTGAAATTTGGGAAGGCTTTCAGATCAGTCGGGCTTAGTTGGTGCTGCCCCGTGCATGTTTTTGTACACCTGTTCAAGACATTGCCATTTTGTGTCACACCTACTATGTTTTGTAGCAAGAATGTTATGTATGAACCACTAAAATTGGTATTTGAAGATAATTGGGGAATGGTTGAGGGAGTGCACCAAGGAGATAAATACAAGTGTAAGGTGGGCGCTTCAAGTATAGGGATACAATATTTAAAAGTGCACACTACTTTGTACTTACGTTTTCACTATGAGCGTTCGATGTGTAAGAGTGGAAAGTGGATACCCTTACAATCTAGTGTTGCTAATTTTGTGACATTTGACATGCCCGTTACTTTGTCAAATGGTGTTTCTAAGATTGTGCAAGTCAGTGAACACTGGACACTCACCAACATACGGGAACACTTGATTATCTTGGGCTATGAAGAAATCAAAGATGCTTACTTTTGTCTTAATCGGCAAAAGGTCAGTTTAGTTTATATGTTGTCTACATGTGCCCATTGTTAGTCTTATTAAAAGCATTTTTTTTTTGTTTCAGATTGGTAGGCGGATGGAGGCAACCATGAAAGTGCAAGAGGAGTGGAGGGTTGGTGGCGCACTGTCGTTAAGTTGATTAATGCCACATTGTAAAGCCTTCTATTTAATGAAAATTCAAATTTTTTTTGTCATTATCGTATCACCTTCATTGATTAAGTTTTTTAGATTTTGTTTGGGTGTTTGTGTGCGCACCCATGTGTGTTTGTACGTATATCAAAGAGCTTTGGGATGGTGTCTTTTTCTGCAGCGGGCCGTGGCGGGGGGTGTATATAAAGGGGAGGGGGCTTCTTATTTTTTTGTCAACACCTAAGAGAGACAGAAAGAAGACACACACACACACACACACACACACACTCACACACACAGAGAGCCATGGCAGCACATGCTAGCGCATCCTCCTTCCATGCAGTAGCAGCGTCCAAAGAGCCACACACCCCCCTTTCGCGGTTTCTTCTTTTCTTAGAGGACTCGAATATGTTGGACGCAGTGATCTTCATAGCTTCTTTACCCGCACAGTCGATTTACAAAAAAAAACCATGCAACTCCACAATGACACTTTTCACGACATCAGAGAGTATATGCATGCGCATATACTCAAGTATGTTGTGAACTTTGAAGACAACACCATGTTGTGGTTGCCATGTGATCTTCTCGCTACATCCACAAGAGCGACACAACATTTTCAAAGAGACTAGCTCGCTTTGAAGCGATTGCAAAAGAGTATAACCACTTTCGTCAAGTGACAAAGGAAGTTGCAGACTCCTTCAAGAAGCACAAAATTGGGCAATCTTTCTTGTACAATATTGCCACTCTCTTCTTCCTCATCAATGAGGAGCCCTCCTATGAGGAGATGGAGATCCCGCATTTCGCAGTGGGTGGGGTGCTAGTGGATCGTAAAGATCCCAAGGCCGTGCCTATAGATGTCCAAAGTGTGCAAAGACTGCATGCTTCCAAATATCCCCATGGCTTGGAAGAAGCAGTTGCAGTGAGAGAGCAGATTGTTGGCACCTCTGAGGTGCCTGACCCCGAGTGTCGTGACCCTGCTGCAGTTCTCAAAGTGGAGATTAGCCGTCTCAGCAGCATCATTATAGAATATGAGGAGTATTTATTCTTACATGATCTTGAAAAGGCTTTTGGTGTTTGACTAGATGAGTGTCTTAGCCTCATATGCACCAAGATGGAGTTCCCCCTTGATCCTACACTAGAAGCTACAGATGACAAGTTGCTTCCATTATGGGACTCTTTTACTGACACAATTGCACTAGTGATAGCGGATATTCTCTCTGTGGAGAAAAGTAATGGACGAGGAGTTCATTGCCACACAAGCCAGGGTTGTTGCCAACCAAACTCCTATCCACCCCGATTCACCTGGTTCACAGAGCCCCCGCAAGGTTGATGAGGGCAAATCCTCTATCAACCTTGAAGCCACACCAACAATGGATGATGAGGATAAGCAACAAGAGGTAATACTAAGCATCTTCTATGTTGATAATTCAACCTTCCTTCTTTGCTTTTGGTTAATTGCAATTTTGCAGGATGTTTTGGACATGGATCTTTGGGCTAGCCGGATGGGGGGAGACTGCACGGAGTTTGGGCCGCAAGCAGCCCTAGCACACTACATCCGAAAACTATCGATGCAAGATGTGTGCATCATACACAAGGATTTCTCCCCGAATGGCCATTTTGTTTTGTGGGTGCTTAAGGCCACAAGTAAACTCCTATGTTTAGCCACCATCCCTCAAACAGCCCATCTAATTATTCTTGTGAAAAAATCACTTGCTACCACTTTTGGCACTGGCTTTCGTGGCAAGGTCATGACACGCATAGCTCTTTGTCAAACCCTGGGGGTTGATAGTGCCCAAGCTATAGCTGCTTCTGTACTTACATCCATTCTACCCAACGCTATAGAACTTCATAGAGAGGTTGCAAAGCGCCTCCTGTCAAAAGATCGTTAAGCCAGATGTACAAGCTTTTAAATGAAAAGTATCTCTCTTCTCCATGATCTTTTCCAAAGTTCAACTTACTGTTTTGTTCATGTTCAGTGACAAGGCAAACTGTTTAAAAGTTGATTTTGTACATTGAAAAAAACTTGTCCAAAAAATTCATATAATAGCTTTTTTGGTACTAGTTGTGTCCTGTTACTGACATTTCATGCAATTTTCAATGTGTCCACAAGGCAGCGAGATTTGGCCCTGCAAGACTGCTGTCTGGCCAATTCTTGTTTTCTTATGGACATCACAAATTTGACAAGATTTGCAAGTTTTTGGCAAATACAAAGCAAAAAATTTACCTAATGGACAATTTCAAGCCAACGAAAAAATTAATTAGCTTTGGTTACCAGTTGTTGATTAGCCTTTTGTACAGCTGATTAGCATCTCACCTTCAACTATTTAACAAAATAAATGTAGACAAATAGACATTAAAATTGGACATTAAGGTAACATGGAGAGACAAAAAGAGACAGATTGTATTTGTCGCAAAGTGAAAATACATTGAGTTCTCAAGAAAACTTGAATACAGTACAAGGGTTCCAAAGTAAATTGATTCCAATACAAAGTTAGTTACAAAAAAAGGTTTTGACATTAGAGGGTATCAATCCTGCCTTAGGCGACGTGCAAGCTGCATATCCTTGGCCATGATTGTTACACGCTTGGCATGGACAGCGCATAAGAATGTCTCTTCAAAGAGACTGACCAAATAAGCCTCTGCAGCCTCCTGAATTGATTCGAGGGCAATTGTAGACATCCAAAGCTCTGTATTGTAGCTTTGTAGCACTTCTTTACATGTCCATGCAAAAGGTGCTTTCCTAATAAGCAGGTCTGTTGTCTTCTGGTAATGACGAATCTCAGCAAATGCTGGACAAAACCGTCGTGTTTTTTGAGGTCGTCATTGTGGGGGCCTCTGAGCTCCTTGTGGCTTTGCTCTTTGCCGCTTCATGTAGAATTTTGACTTTCGATGGCGCTTGCGAGGTGGATGGGGGGCATCTTCATCCGGTTCATAATCCTCATCTTCATTGCTACGCTCATCATTGCTTGATTGATTAGAAGGCATGGCACCCATTCCTCTGGGTAGTGACTTGCCAGCCACAGTGTGGCAACCTGGGTCAAATGGCATTAGGCCCATTTGGCCTGGCAACGTCTTCATGCCCTATGGTTCACTGGATTTCCTCCCTTTCCCATGGTGGATGTTCATTGGACATGTTCGTCTCTATTCAATGGGTCAACTAGCTCTTCAGGTTATTGATTTGCACGTACCTTCTACTTTATGCATGCCTCAATGGCCTTTGGATTCTTCTTTGCAGTCTGTTTTGTCCTTGCCATCATGAAAGTGCATTTGGGGGCCTTCGTAGAGCTTGTGGTGTTTGGTGAGGGAAGGAGTGTCATGTGTTTGAGAATGGGGGGGGGGGGGGGGGGGGGGGGGGGGGGGTTTACCTCTTTATATAGGGTGGCCATATAAGGGCGGGTTCACATGGTGGAAAAGAGCCGCTAAAAGCACGAGAAAACAATCTTTGAATTTTACAACCACATGAAATTGGAGAGCTATTCAGACACACGGAGCAAAACGTACACTTCAAAAATTGCGTAAACAATCAAACAATGCAAACGCTTGATCCAAAAAAAGAGAGCATCCAAATGTAGTAGATTTTTCATTTTCATGAGATTCTAAATACAACTACTACCGCCTGACCCAAAATTTTCCAACCCCTGTCCTTGATGCTCGCCACACTGCATGATGTGTTGGACCTTGTAAGGATCTCCAATGTTCTAAGGAACGAACATGAGCTAGTTGACGGGTTTCTTTTGCCAAGCACGATGACCTTGCACGTTCAATCGACACTTTGCATTCAAAGGTGGTGCGATAAAACCAGTTGAACATTTCTTGAAGATAGCATGAGCACACTAAACCTCCTCCATGTCTTGTATTCTTGAAGTAAACACCCCTGGCATGATAGTGTCACTTCGCTATACCTTGGGTGCTCCAAAGATCCAATGAACCATACATGTTCATAAAGTATGCACCATGGGCATAGAGAATGTGCTGCCCAAAAAGCCACAACACATCGATGATCAAAACTAAAGCATAGTACAAACCAAGTTGGAATACCAAGCACTTACCATATAGTGTGTAATGTTCAATTCACCCCATGCAATGATGATTTCCTTTGTGAAATCCACCACCAAATTTTGAAATTCTTGTCGTTGCTCACTGGTTGTGCTTGCGAGCCGTAGTATCTTCATCATCTTGTTGAATACTGCCCAAACATGTTGTTTGCTAAGCACAACACTTGCATTTCTATCATTGTCCATTGTATGATTGCAGAGATCCTTCCACAACTCCCACCCACCTTCAGATGTTGATGTTCCGACAGTAGCACCCCTTTCCTTGGACCGAACCCTCTTCAAAATATGCCTTGCCTTTAGTCCACTCATGGACAATGGTTGGGCCACTTCCTGAGTGCTTGCATTGTTCTTCTATGCAACAACGGAGGTGTTGGTCCCATGACAACCTATTGAATTTAAGAGCCCTTCCACTTTTAAGATAGCATCAAACGACCTCTTCGCAGGCTTCATTGTAAAGGCATAATCAATATGAAGCTTTAATAACGATCAAAGATGAGCATAAAAGCATGAAGTGTGCAATAATACACATTTTTTAGACGGGAAATTAATTCTAGGGTTCCATTCACTGTATTTTGTGGCACAATTGGACTCCTCCAGCATAGGACATTGTAGAACCGAATGCTCCCACACACGTGTAATTTGTGAATTGTCATCTTCCTCTATTTTGTCGACCATTGTGATCTTGCTTGCATAGCCCTTAATGCAAAATGGACAAGGATACAGAGCTCCTGCCCCTTGTTTGCACCCTAGAATGCACTTGATTGTTTTCAAATTGCCACCTAAGTGACAATCAACTTCAAACTCCCCTATGACATCTACTTGGAGTTTTTCCCCAGCTACTTGTGCCTTAATGACATCTGTTATCCATGAAATGCGTTCAAAAATCCAAGCAATCACTCCATGGGTCTCCTTGGGAACCTCAATAGCACCAAGCCACCAAATTTCTTCTCCAACTGCACACTAAAATATGGTGCACAATCCTCGTTCATAGCTTTACGTTTTTCATGAAATAATGCCTCGTTCATGAGAGTAATACTTATCCTTTCTAATCTTTGTTTCTTCACAATCTGACACTTGTCTAGCTTGAGAACATACACCAACTTTGAGCCTAGCACTAAAAATGTCCAAAATAACATAAGGAAAACCATAATTGAAAAAAAAGACTGCATTACTGTAGCCTCACCATTAGGTGGTGCACCATAAAAATGTATCATTGCCATTTGAAGCCTTCTCAAATCAACAAAAATATTATTTGACATTGAGTAAGAAAATACCTTGTCCACCTTGTCTGCACCTACGCTTGCATTGGCACGTTTCTTAACTCCTTTGGACTGCTTGGTAAAGATGGATGAAGGCATTATCTCCTCTATGTGCAAATAGCCTCCTATTTGAAAGTACAGGTCTTCATTCAAAGCCTTCTTAGCAAGATTGACCTTAAGTGGTATAGGAAAAACATTCTCAGTAATTCCTCTTTTCCTTAAAGCATCCTTAAGGAGACCATATAAGGCAATGTATCCCTTAGTATTAATTCCAACTTCTTCACTAGCCTTACGGTACATCAACATCACTCACAAGATTTGAAAACTTTCGCATCACCTCCTTTGTGACAGCATTGTTTAAATGTTTTGCATTTGGTGCTCGTAAAAGGGGCTACAACATCCAATTTCTTGAGGCACAAACTTAACAAATGGATGCGATCCTCTTGGCTGTGGCCACCACATATCTCTTGGATAAAATTCCTACAAGAATGAACAAAAACATTATTACAAAATTCCTACAAGAATGGAAAAAAACATTACCACAGATTCACACATTGGAGCGTAGCAAAATGTACCTTGTAGCTGTAAGCCTTCTTTTTATAGCACCACCTTTGAGGGCTAAAGTCTCTATGGCATTGAATCTCCTCTTACGTTCCCTTGCACCTAAGGGCATCTTTTTAAGATGCAGGAACTTATCTTCAAGCTTTGAAATCTTAGCATCCTTCTCTTCCACTTGTAGCTTAAGAGTTTCCACTTCCTCCTCCGCATGAAAGATCCTTTCGTGCAATCCACTAGTGGTATGGGAAAGAAGTTGACATTGATGCAAAGACCATTGTGCACTATCAGCTCCAATAGTCGACAATCGCTTGCAGTATCCAGAAAGACCTTGCTCCCCTCTACCTACATATTGTAAGAATGAAGCAAGGCTATTGAATGTTGGGTACATTGATGGCTGGATCATTAGGGTAGAGGCAACCATGCACCCAAAGGTCCACATTGGTGTGACCTGCAGCATGGCATTGTTGTGCAGTTTGCAAGTAATGATGCTTTCAGGGTGGGAAGTCCTTTGGCAACCGAACATGTAGAGAAATCATTTTTGAACTTGACAATCTTGTTGTGGATGGGAGGTTTGTAATGTCGCCTAGCTCCA
This sequence comes from Adiantum capillus-veneris, assembly GCF_014529385.1. Taxonomy (NCBI): domain Eukaryota; kingdom Viridiplantae; phylum Streptophyta; class Polypodiopsida; order Polypodiales; family Pteridaceae; genus Adiantum; species Adiantum capillus-veneris. Next base: position 19,653,046 of record NC_140946.1, read on the forward strand.
TGGCAAGGGGAATAAAGTTGGCCTCAAGAAAGAGTGGAGAGCTACAGTAGAGGCACGGAGTGAAGAGCTATGGGATGGAGAGCTTCACGAGAGCTACGGAGTGGAGAGGAGAGCTATGGAGTGGAGTGCTATAGGAGAGCTACGGAGTGGAGAGGAGGGCCATGGAGTGGAGAGCCATGGGAGGGAGAGCTGCAGCAAAGCTACGGAGTGGACCTGCAACAAAGAGAGGGAAGGAGGAAGCTATGGAGTGGAGAGCCATGGGAGGGAGAGCTACAACAAAAAAGCTATGGAGTGACCTGCAACAAAGAGAGGGAAGAAGGAAGCTATGGAGTGAAGAGCCATGGGTGGGACAGCTGCAGCAAAGCTATGGAGTGGACCTGCAACAAAGAGAGGGAAGGAGGAAGCTATGGGGTGGAGAGCCATGGGGGGGAGAGCTGCAGTAAAGCTATGGAGTGGACCTGCAACAAAGAGAGGGAAGGAGTAAGTGTGTGTGCTGAAAAGTAAGAGAGAGAAGAGGGAGGGAGAGGAGTGAGAGAGTGAAGGAGGTAGAGTGTGTGTTGAAAAGCAGGAAAGAGAAGAGACAGAGAGGAGAGAGAGAGAGAGGAGTGATTTTGGAGGGAAATAAAAAAATCTGGGAAGTTTCATATTTTGCAGGTCTAGCTGTGAGATTTTGAGAGAGAAAATTGATTTTTGAGTATATATATAGATTGGGCAGAAGTTTCGAGTAAAAGTGAGGTTCTTTTTAATTTTTTTGACAAAAGTGTTTTTTTGGGGTGAGACTATGGACGCCCTTGATGATGTGACAAAAGAGGGGGGGAAGGGGGGTAGTTATTGTCATAAGGACCACCACTCTTTTGGGTAGAGAGAATATGTACCTATCCTCCCTCCTTAGTCTCTATTTCAACCTACAAAAAGCCTATGACATCCTTAAAAAAAAGCCATTGAGAATACCCTCATTCAATGGCCTTATCTCCTAAACCACACACATTTTCAGCCTTAATCCCTTAAAATTAGGGATCCTTACAAGGCCCTTTTGGGGTTCATGTTTTTCCTAATGTTGGGACTTAGGCTAGGGTCAATGGTGTGTGAGGTCTTGGGAATGAGGCTAGGGACACTAGATGTGTTTTTCAAGTATAATTTTGTGCATGAAGCTTCCATCTTCATTGTGCCAACTATTTTTTCCAAGGAACACAAAGATTGTATTGTACAAAAGTCTCCTTTTATGGGAGAAGCTATAATACAAAGCCTTTATGGAGGGGGGAATGGCTCCATGTAAATCCGGTCCTCAATTGTTGTCAATTGTTATATTTCTCTCTGTTTTCAAGTATTGTCAATGCCAAATCAGCTAGGTGTAAATTGCTATGTTTCTTTCTCAAATTAAGTACTCTCTCTATGCTCATTACGAACTTCTTCTAAATGAAATGCTCACTGTGTTATCATTTTTTGCTACACACAAGTTACTAGTGCATTAAATTTTACATTGGTATCAGAGTTATTGGTTTCTCTTTTCTTGCTCAAGAAGAGAGTTCCTCAAGCTTTCTACAAATGGTTGGTGTTATTAATTGCAAAAGCGTAAGTAGAATAGGGATTTTTTATCCTTGAAGCACGCCTGCTTTATGCAGTTAACGGGGACACCGTCGAGAGCTATGGTCTTAATAGTGGAGTCCTATGGGGCTTGCCTATGGCTTAACCATTATTGAGCTATTACAAGCTTGATAGGAATCGGTGATGTCTTGGCTTTTTTGAACCCTCTCTTCTATTCCTTGCAATTAATAATATTCAAGCCACGGGTATAGATGCTTGAGTTCTTATCTTTGAAGGTAAAGAGGAGTAGCAACTAGGTCTTGAAGTGCTAAAGTACAAGTAAAAATTTACACCTAAAATTTGCTAGTACGGCTGACAAGGGAAAAGAGATTGAAATGAATGTTGATAGCTTTGATTTTGCTAATTAAAGAGCAACTAATGATGCCCCTATGCTTGTAAACTATGTTGTTTCTAGGCTTCAACAAGCCTTGGGAAACACATCCCTCCAAGGTGAAGTGCTACAGCAACCCATGGTAAAGCTCCCGGTGAGACTTCCAAAAGAGGACTCTCTCCGATAGGGGAAGAAGAGGAGCCGCATCTGTACAAAGGGCTCAAAAATTTACAACTTGATGATGCATCTCCCTCTCAAAGGAGAACTCAAGTTTCAACGGTAGAGCCCCCACCAAAAGAAAAAGAAAGAAGTGAGTCTCCTGTCACCTCGGCAAAGATGGCTCCACGAAGATGGCAGGCAGAACGCTCTCCAACACCCCTCTAAACGGAGAAGACCATCGCATACTTCTCTACACCATTATTCAAAGAAGGAAGAGATAAAACAAGAGAAGAAAAAGGCGAGAAAGAGGTCACCCTCTTCTCCGTCTTCCTCATCCTCTTCCTCTTCTAAATTAAGCGATGGTGCAGACAAGGAGGAACGGGGGAAGAAAAAGGCAAGAAAGAGGTCACCCTCTTCTCCATCCTCCTCATACTCTTCCTCTTCTGAAGAAAGTGATAGTGTAGCTCTTGAACCACCTAGCAGAAGAGGCCATAGGAAATCCTATGCCACTTGGAAGAGGTTGTCTAAGCTCAAAAAATTCAAAGAGCAAGGAAAGAACATCTCTTTCCTTACCTACGATGGCACTTTTGGCGCTACGAACAAAGTCTTGGCCTTTATCCAACAATTCGATGCGGCATTTGGAGATGAGGGATTCACATAGTCCTCTAAGCTACGTCATGTAGCCATGCATTTTCAAAGTCCGTTAGGCAATGGTGGTCTAGCCTACGAGAAAACAGTGAAGCTCCACAAACATAGAAAGCTTTAAGAGCTTCCATCATGAAAGCAGTTTTTGGCTACCGATGCCAAAGATAAAGTACTCACCGAATGGCGAAGCTTGAAGCTCTCTCCCTACAAATCTATTAATAAATACGTAGAAAAGTTTTGGGATTTACACCTCAAAGCCACTGTCTTCAAAAAGATGGATTTTGGGGAGCAAAAACAACAATTTTGTGCCGGTTTAATTGAGGATATGGCGGAGTATGCATTATATTATTAACAAAATTCACAGATAAAGGGTTTTACAAACATGTCTTGAATGCACGTGATATGGTAGTTTTACACAAAGTGAACCCCCCGAGTCAACACTCTCCATCAGAAATGCTTCCAAATCTATCCACGGCGTGGCGGATAGATTTAGGGGGGTCTCCCGACTCTATTGACTATCTATTGAAATGCATAAGATATGAACAAATTCACTTGCTTCCTCATGATTCTAGTCCCGTGCATGAGTACTCAAAATTGCTGAGAGCTCAGAATAACAAAATTTGTTGGATTTGATGTCGTTAATCAGCAAGAAATACTACATTCTCATAGCATTTTGCAACCTTATTTGACAACAACAGCAGCCCCCAAATCCATCTGTGGTGCCGCAGACAGATACAGAGGGTTCTCAGACCACTTGTAGATACAAAAGATTTTGTAGTGCGACTTAACTCATGGGGGTCGACTTTTGTGGGGCATTGTCGCAATGGAACACGCACGTCTTCAAGTAAACTCACAAGCCTGCTTAGTGCTCAGCTCTCAACGGTAGCTCTGATAACCTTCAATTCATTTTAAAGCTTCAAAACATTTCAGCCCTCGTTTTTAGAATACGTCTGGACATTGAGATTATTACATATAATAATCTTCGTGAATAATAAATTAAGTAAAGATTTTCCAAAAAACTTCTTTGACTAAATATTTTTGAGAATATTTTCTCTCAATAAAAAGATTTTGGGAAAGTTTTTTGGCGTTCAATGATGTTGTCCAATTAATTTTTAGACGATCACTTCAAATAATTTTTTCATGCCGCCTTCATCATTGTTCTAACATGAATCACGATTTATAAGGCCCAATATCTTTCATAAATTAGGACAGTCCCTTAGTTGAGTTAGATGACAGACAATTTTATGCTTAAAAAAAATAAAAAGCTGTACAATATTATGAACAAAAAAAAAAAAAAAAGCTGTACAATATTATGAACATAAGTAGCAACAAAATATCTTTGCGTTCAAATCTATTCCAACAACAAAAGCATTTCAACAATTACAATTATTCTAGCTGTGAAAGATGAGCTAGCATATCACCATGTACGGTCCAAAGCTCTTCCTTAAACTCGCATTACTATTTGAGAATCATGTGTAGGAGATTAAGGTCAGTACATTGAGGCAACACTTTGAGCTAAATGACAATGTATTTACACTACGTCCACTTACTCTATCAGTCCCACAAATCAAAGTAGAATCTGTTAAAAAATGTTTGGAAGATGATGTTTTTTTGCTAGATCATGAATGTCATCAATTCTACAAAGTCCAATTGAACTCTTTGAAAACACCTGCAGAGAATTTTGGAAGAGGATAGTCATAGACTTGAGTTTGTCACAGTTACTACACAGGTTGGACAAAATCCCATGGCACCTGGAGTGAGTGAAAATCAGAAGGCTTGACCAGAGCAGAGTATTCCCAAGACCATATGGGCTATACGAAGGAAAACTTTGGGGAGAAAAATGACTTGTTTTGGTAAGCTAGCAAGCCAAGGAGCAAGATGCGGTCTATTCATCAATGATTTTGCAACTGCAAGTGTCAAGCGAGGTGTTTCTTCTCCTTGCTTTGGGGGACGAAGGGAATATCCTCCATGTGGAGCATATCCAGGTGGCTTTGTGGAGAGTTTTTTTTGGTTTTGAAATATTAGCAACACTCACCCTTGGAAAATTTGATGAGATGATTGTTGGCCCTCCAAGACTGGCTCCAGGTGTGTGGATGGTGACACAAGGCACAAACTTGCTTTCTGAAGAGGCTGCAATGCTTCAGAGAAATGGCTTTGTCCTTCAAGGAGGAAATATACTTCCACAAATGCCCCAAGGCGTGTGTTAGGATTTGGATCGTGTTAGCTATGGTGGATGAAAGAGAAACATGGTGCAAGTGTGTGAGTGTGTGTAAGCAAGGTTATCACTCAAGTGAATTAGGTTCCAAGATAGATTAGCTTGGACTCATAAACACAATCTTGAGTATTGACTTAGCTTAGCACAAGCTCACCATAGACAAGCATGTAGTGCAAAATGAGTTGTTTTTATTGATTCAAGAAATGAGCTTTAAGTAGCTCTACAGCCTTGCTCCACAGCATGTGGGATAAATCCACTCTCCTCTCCTTGACTCACACCTTAGGACAAAGCTCACACTTTAAAATCCTCCCCTTGAGGTTTAGACTAAGATAAGATACTGAAGATGCATGATCCACACAGGCTAACAAAATCCACATAGGATGGTGATATCCACACAGGAAAATAAAGTCCACAAAGGATGGTGATATCCACACAGGATGGTAAAATCCACACAAGAAAAATCCACAAAGGATGGTGATGTCCACACAGGATGATAAGCTGGTATCCACACAGGAAAAAGTCCTCCCCTACAAGTAGAGAGTCTGCATCTTCAAAATGGGTCTTCCCAAACGCTGCCTTCATCTTCGTCCTTTTTGTCTTCTACTACATGAGTTGATCCTCTGTCAGGTCTCTTGCCTTCGTTGCTTCTACTGTTGCTGCTTTCTCCACTGCTACTGCCTCCACTTGAGTAGCATCGAGAAGGAGGGTGTCCTTTCCTACCACATTTGTTGCAAGGTTTGTTTGTGTAGCAATCTTTCGCTACGTGTCCCATTCTTCCACATTCATAACACTTTCTTTCGTTTGTTGATGTTGATGGTGAATATCTTCCCATTGAAGATGTTGCGATGAAAACTCCTCCTGATGGGGTGAGTGAACCTCTTTGCTTTCTTTCTTCTGCTTGGACTGAGTTGATAACATCTTGAAATGGTGGTGCTGGTTCTTTTTCTTCAAGAATTGTGACTAAGTGGTTTGCTTCTTTTGGCTCTAGCTCCAAAATTACTTTCTAGGACATGCCAGGCTTCATGTGCATGCTTACATTCATCTATGAAATGCACATAGTTATCATGCAAAGAAGTGATGATAATTCCCAATGCTTGTTCGTCTTTGGCCAAATTTTGTGCACTTGCTATGAGTGTAGATGCCCTAGTGTGCACTCCATCGGGTTCGGCTTGTTGCTCAAGGGTAGTGATAATGACAGACCACAAACATTTTTTCATAAGGTAGCCTCTTAACTTCGTTTTCCAAGTGTGAAATCCCTCCCCTTTGAATTTCTCTATTCCCTTGTCCCCCATTTGTGCCAATAGAGGGGTCTTAGCTTAGGAGACTCTCCTAGCCAGTGTCTGCCTCTTTACACGAACACAATTGATGATAGAAAATTTATTTGCAAAAGTTTTGTGCTTGGTTGCAAGATTTGAAATTTTAATATCTTCTTAATGAAATGTGAAGTACCTCTTCACTCGAGGTGAAGTCACCCTTCACATACACCTTTGAGTTGATTTATTGGATGTCAATGCATGGATGCTAGTGCAATGGGTGCAATTGGGGGTCTTTTCAGTTGAAGAGACTCTCTTCAAGGCAGTGTCTACCCAATCTTTGCAAATGGATACAAGGGTTGTGTGCTTACAATATAGGCTTCAACAATCAATTGCAATCCTTTGAGTTTGCATATAACAACTCTAACTCAGTGAGAGTCAATAGTGAATCAAGTTGGCATGCAGTGTCTTTAATGAACATAAATCTTGTGAGCCAAAATGTTGACCACAGGAAGGAGCTCTTTGGAGCCGGTGCACAGAGTGGGAGCACCTTTGCACCCCCTTGTGGGAAGGTAGAAGATTTTGAAGCTCGGATGTCGTAAGGCAGGGCTGCCTACGGGAATGCGCCCTTGTGAGGGGGTGAGCTTATAAAGTTGAAGGCTTTAAGGCTCTTGAAGCTAGCACCGTGGGAAGGGGGGCCCAACAGGGTCGGGTAAGCCGGGCAAGGGGGGGGCAGGCCGGGCGGCGCCAAGAAGAGAAATGGTCTGCGCGTGAGCATCCTCCAGCGGACGCACCAGGCTGAAAAGTCCTTTTTGATGCGCTCTTTCAGTTCTGCCCAGTGGGCGCCCCAAAATGGGTTGGCCGCCTTAAAGTAAAAATAGTCAATGGCCCCCTCTAAGCAACGTGTTCCCACCACGTGCAAGGAAATTTTGAGACTTGTTTTTCCACAAAAGGTGGTGAGCATTGAATGCTCTCTTAGGCGCGCGCGCACACACACACACACACACACACACACACACCTAAACACACTTCCCTGCTGCAGAGCACAGAGAAATAATAGCATAAACTTTCACAATTAATTAAGCAATTATTTTCTCATAAGATGTCCAATTGGAGCATGGGAGGATGCATTGCAAGCTCATGACATTGGCTATGAATGCTCGTAAGTGACAAAGCAAGGTAGTGCCATACTTGGGAGTAATGGAACACAAAAGATGGTAAGAAAAGTATTGAGAGAAACACCTAATAATTAAGCATAATACTAATTAACCTCAGAATTAGCTAGGAGAGTACTGGCCCAAGGGAATCAAACCCAAGAACGTGCTCACACTGACTAATTGATGCTAATTAGTCACAAGGTATGCAATGGGAAGAGAAGAAGAGAAATACCAAGGATCCTAATGATGATTAGGAGATGCCAATCAAACTAACACACAAAAGTACAACAACAATCCTAGCTAGCACACCGTAGCTCTGATACCAAATGTTAGGATTTGGATCGTGCTGGCTATGGTGGATGAAAGAGAAACATGGTGCAAGTGTGTGAGTGTGTGTAAGCAAGGTTATCACTCAAGTGAATTAGGTTCCAAGATAGATTATCTTGGACTCATAAACACAATCTTGAGTATTGACTTAGCTTAGCACAAGCTCACCATAGACAAGCATGTAGTGCAAAATGAGTTGTTTTTATTGATTCAAGAAATGAGCTTTAAGTAGCTCTACAGCCTTGCTCCAGAGTATGTGGGATAAATCCACTCTCCTCTCCTTGAATCACACCTTAGGACAAAGCTCACACTTTACAGCGTGCCTACTACTGGTCACATGCTAACCAGTTTTTGGCCAAAGTATCGAGATGGAAAGATTTTCAAATGGAGATCCAAACTCACAAAGGATTTCCATGATAGGATAGAAGTTTGTAGAATTATGTTTTATTTTAGATTCTTGGGCTTGACTCGTCAACTCATGAATCCTTACATCAAGCTGCTTTGACAAAGGTTGAACTGTACCAAGCAATGGGAGGAACTAGGGTGCATGTGAACCCTTAATTTTGTGTCTAGGTCGGTAGCGCCTAGCCCTTGGGGGGTTCACTATATATAAACCATCTATACAACGTGCGTTCAAAGGGTATTTAAAAAAACCCCTTATCTGTGAATCTTGAACTAATAACCCCTGTTTCTTTATGAACTTACGGGTTTGTTTCTAGAGTACAATAAAAAAAAACCTTTATTTAAATATATTTATGTAAATTTACCCAAAATTTCTGAATTAAAAAACCCCTCCTGTTGAACTCTCAAGGTATACTTACATACATAGAGGTGGACCCCCCGAGGCCTAGCCACACTATCTATGTATTATCGTAATGATGCTTAAAGGTGCTAGCATATTTTTTACAGTAGTATATCTTCTATTATGATGAGAAGTCTTGTGATCTTATACATCAAACAATGTAAGCTATTTTCCTTGAGCAAATTATTATTTTGTTATTTCTCTTTGTCATGTGATAGTTTTGCTTGTGATGTTGTAAATGTCCTAGTGGGATATTATCTGATAGACTCTAGTGCATGGATGAAGAAGAACGTCTAGGATGTTATTTTGAGAAAGTGTTGTTGTTTTTAGTGCAAAGTTAAGTGATGTTCTGCATTGAAGAAAGTCACGAATTGAAAGAAAAGAAAATGATAGCATACTTTATTTCGATAAGTGTGTCACTTTTATAAGTGAAATATTACATACACTAGTAGATTAAGGGTGGTGAATGTTGTAATTTGTTTCCTGCGAGTAATGGATTGGATAGTGGTTTGCTTTATTATATAATCAAATATTTTTTTTGTGCTACATCCTTCATAGTATTTTCTTTGCTCTTCTAATCCATGTCAAGATAATTGGTGGTCTCGCTCGATGATCAAATTGCTCGGAAAGATTCGCTCGGACATTGGAACTCCTCCTCTCAAGCATGAGGATGTAATCCTGGGGGCACCATGGTTTTATCGCATGGCTACCAATGTTAAATTCCCTGAAAGGCAAATCTACTTTAGGTTCACGGGAAAAGATATGCACATAGATGCTAAGGAGTTGGGTAGTACCATACCCCTTGTACATAAGCAAGCTTTCAATAAGTTAATAAAGAGCTCTATTTCCGTGTACATGATTTTTGTTAAAGATTCTCAAAATGAACCTAATTCTTTAGCAAAAGAAAATATATATAATCAAAAGGAGTTAGATTTATCCAACTTCCTCAAGGGGTTCCAAGATGTTTTTATTGACGACATCCCTTGTGAACTACCTCCCAAACAAGGGAATGACGACCATGCAATTGAACTTCTTCTAGGAATCTCTCCACCTAATAAACCTCCTTATCAAGTTTCTCAAGCTCAACAAGAGGAAACTATGCAGCAAGTGCATGAGTTGGTTTAGAAAGGCATGGTTAGGCCTAGCTCATCTCCATTTTGTTCACCAGTGTTATTAGTGCAAAATAAAAACGCCACATATCGTATGTGTGTCGACTATAGAGCAGTAAATGGGGGTTTCCTGTTCCACGGGTAGAAGACCTATTTGATAAGCTATAGGGGTGACCTACTTCAATAGGACTAACCTAGAAAGTTGCTACCATCAATTCAGGATAGTTGATCAAGACATTGTAAAGACCACATTCGGCACTACGTTTGGTCTTTACGAGTACATTGTCATGCCGTTTGGCTTGACCAATGCACCAGCCACATTTTAACCGCTTGATGGAGAAGCTATTCAGGCCTGAGTGTTCTTTGATGATATAATCATCTACTCTAATTCTTTAGACGAACACAAGAAACACCTCCAGGTAATATTTTGAGTTTTACGAGAGAATAAACTTTTTATTAATCGAAAGAAAAGTGAATTTTTCTTACAAGAGATTCAATATTTAGGTCACATTATCTCTCAAGATGGCATCCAAATGGATCCATCAAACTTAGAGGTAATAAAAGGATGGCCTAATCCAAGGAATCTCCGTGAACTAAGAAGGTTTATTGGTATGTGTGCATACTATAGATGCTTTATAGAAAATTTCTCACAAATTGCAAGACCATTACATGACCTAACAAAGAAAAACGTTAGGTATATATGGTCCACCAAGGAGAAAAATTCTTTTGAAAAGCTTAAACAGAAGCTTATCTCTCAACCTGTGCTTACTCTGTTGGATCTCTCAAAGCCATTTGAGGTCCAATGCGACGCTTGTGGTGATTTGGATATGTTTTGCTCCAAGAAGGGCACACCATAGCCTATGAAAGTTGAAGGCTCGACCCTGTTGAGCAAGCTCTAGGCATATATGAAAAGGAACTCATAGAAGTTCTACATGCTCTAGATTCGTGGAAGCACTATTTATTGGGGAATCCTTTCATTCTGCAAACGGATCACCAAAGCCTTAAGTACCTCATGACGTAGACCAAGCTCTCCGGCAAACAAATGAGGTGTGAAAATTTCCTTTTGCAATTTCATTTTCATATTGCTCACATTGATGACAAGCATAACCAAGAAGCTGATGCACACTCAAGGCGACCGAGAGTGAATGCGGTATCCATAGAAACTCACAATGATCTATCTTTTATGATAGGTGAGTACGCTATTGATCCTGATTTTAGAGGGAAGAACTATTTACCCTACAAGATGGTTATCTTCTCTATGGCAATAGACTATGCGTTACTAACTCACTACGTGAAAAAGTAATGTATGAATCTCATGCTCCTCCTTATGTCGGGCATAGAGGGATTCAGTCTACCCTAAAAAGGATAGAAACATATTTCTATTTGCCTGCCATGAAAGCAAACATACAAGGGTATGTTTCAAAATGTGTGGTATGCCAAAAGACAAAGTTTGATATAGGGAAGCAACCTGGATTGCTTCAACCATTGCTAATCCATAATTCACCATGCGAGAGCATATCCATGGATTTTATCTTTAGATTGCCCAAGTCTATCCATGGGAATACGGGAATATGGATAATAGTAGACAGGTTTAGCAAACAAGCACATTTCATACCTATCAAAAAGACTATCAAGGCCCATCAAATGGCAAACCTCTTTATATCATAAATCTTCAAATACCATGGCTTGACTATGTCTATAGTGTCGGATAGAGATCCTAGAATGACCAGTAATATTTGGAAGGGTCTCTTTGAGAATTTAGGTACAAGGCTAAATTTCTCTTCGGCCTATCATCCCCAAACGGATGGCAAAAGTGAAATAGCTAACCTAAAAATTCTTGATCTACTAAAAGCTTATGTCACAAAAGTAGATCAGAAGTCCCAATGGGAGAAGTACTTGCCCTTAGTGAAGTATGCTTACAATAACATTGTACATACTTCCACGAGAAAATCACCTTTTGAGGTGATAGCTTGAAAAGATCAAAAAAGTCCCCTGCTACTCAAGGTACATGGGAAGATCTTCGCTGCAGGTGAATATAGCCGAGACCTACAAGAATTTTTTTTAAAGTTTAAAGATGCTATATCCATCTCTCAACAAAGGAAAAAGGTTATTGCTGATAAGCACAGAAGAGCCCTAGCCTTTAAACAAAATGATTGGGTCTTGCTAAAGTTTCCCAAGGCTCGATTCACGCACACAATGGGCAAGAATCCTACGGGGCACCAAAAGTGCTATGCTAAGTTAGCAAAAAAGTACTATGGTCCCTTTCAAATTCTTAGGCCAATCAATGAGATGGCCTATCAACTCAAGTTGCCCAGCCATTGGCTCATACACAATGCTTTCAACGTGAGCCTACTAAAGCCTTACAAAGGAGAGCCACCTCAAGAAGCAATTATTGAAGACCCACGGAGATGGAGGACCAAGAAGAGGTGTTGCAACCTGAGTCCATTCTTCAACACGAAGACAAGGTATTATGAGGCAAAAAGACTGTCCGACGATATCTTATCAAGTTTAAGAATTATCTTTTTGAAGATGCTAGATGGATGCAAGGCACACACTTAAAGGATAACCTAAACATTGTTAATGCTTACAATGATTCCCTAGAGTAAGCAAACGTAAAAATGTTTAAATGAACAAATTTTTTGTCTTATAAGACTCTCTGTTTGTTTATTGTGCACAAATGTCAATGAGTATGCATGCTTAGGACCATGTTTGTGGAGACGACGTCTCCCTGAACACCAAGTAGAGCTTGTCACTCTACTATGGAAGATTGATACGGACTAACGTGTAGACATGCTTGCGGCAGCTAACACTCTCAAGCCCCAAATAGGCTAGTCATCCATTCTAGAACTGTGTCGTAGGGTAAAATAGGGATCCCTCTACCCACTAGCAAACGGACTAATGACTAGGCTTTATCTTCTCTACCTCATAGTTGAGGACGACTATGATTTCAAGAGAGAGGTAATGTCATAAAAACTAATTTCTAATACTCCCAAACAATTTTCTCATGTTAAACTGATCATTTAACATGGGGAAGTACCAGGGGAGTAAAAGCTATAGTATTGGTAAGACTGCCACATCGGTCTCTGTTAGGGATCCAAAAGAGGGAAAATAGGGATCCAAAGGGGGACACTCTGCAAAAGAGCAATATGCTTCAATGGGGCTTAAAAGACCTAAGGTTCAATCCCATTAAGACTTCCATAAGCTAAAGTTCCTAATTTTAATTGTATTGTCAAAGGCCAAAGTAGGGGAAATATTGGATGGTCATGGGAAGACTAAAAAGTCTTCCCACATCCCTAGGAAGGAGGGGGTGAGCCCTTATTGTAGGGGATGAGAGAGAAACACACACACACTCCAAAGCTTCCCCTTTACACAAACAAAATACTAGATACTTGTCACGTTCCTAGCCCACTTGCTCCTAATCTCCCCTCAAATCATATTGGATGGCCATAGAGGTGGACCAATGAGAATTACGCTAGAGTAAATTTAGTTTAATTAATTTAAAAATTCTTGATAAAGAACCAATAGAAATTAAGCTCCCTAGAAGACTATTGGATAGTCTACCAAGGGGCCCAATGAGCATCCAACATCCCAATGGCTTGCCTGATTCCTATTGGCCAGAAGACAAAAAGGTCAAATGAGAGTTCATATGAATTATTAAATTACCTAAAGCTCTCACAAAATGGGAAAGGGGTACACATGTCACAAGGCTATCAATTATGTTTCAAATTTGTGATTGGCTAAGCTTTGCAGGAGCCAATGAGAGACCAACATGAGCAAAAAGCAAGAGGGCTCGGCCAAGAGAGAGAAAGCTTGGTATTTTTAGTCTTACACACTTTGCTACACATGCACACACACAAGTTATGTGTTGAGCAAGAACTCCATCTCCTTCTCCAAGCATTGAGAAGTAGAGGCCTACACCAACAACTCTTGGCTATGGAATGCAAATCCAACCAAGAGCCAAGCTTCAATGGCATGCTCATCTCCTCTACCATGCTAATTACTAAGCTAAGTTATGCTATTAGAGTGATTATGTGAGGATAATACTTCTTTCTTGTAAGATATATCTTCTTCCTCTCAATCTATTCTCATTCTCTGCTAGCTCTCACCATTTTTGAAGGTCTATGAGGTCTTGGGACTGAGGCTAGGGACACTAGGTATTTTTTTCAAGTATAATTTGGTGCATGAAGCTTCCATATTCATTGTACCATCTAGTTTTGCAAAGGCACAAAGATTGTATTTTACAAAAGTCTCCTTTGATGGGAGAAGCTATAATACAAAGCCTTAATGGAGGGGGGACCAGATCCATGTAAATCCGGTCCTCAACTATTGTCAATTGTTTTATTTCTCTCTCTTTTCAAGCATTATCAATGCCAAATTAGATATGTGTAAATTCTATGCTTCTTTCTCAAATTAAGTACTCTCTCTATGCTCATTAGGAACTTTTTCTTAATGAAATGCTCACTATGTTATCAATTTCCACTACACACAAGTTACTAGTGCATTAAATGTTATACAATCTGCACTTTTCAAACACTTTTTGTAAACATGATAGATGTTCTTCCCAAGAGGAATAAACACAAAGGTCATCTAAGAAAGCTTCACAAAACTTCCTTTAAATATTCTCTAAAAGCAGTGTTTATTAATCTTTGGAAGGTAGCAGGGGCATTGGTTAAGCCAAAAGCCATAACACAAAATGCGAACACTCCAAATTCGGTTATAAAAGCCATTTTAGCTTGGTCCTCTAGTGAAACTGTGACTTGATTGTATCTAGAGTACCCATCTAAAAAGCTATAAGCTTCCTTCTTGTGACTCTTTCAAGCACATGTTTTGAATTTGGCAAGGGGTAATGGTCCCTCGTAGTGGTGGCATTGGCCTTCTTGAGATCCACGCACACTCTGAGTTTCCCATTCTTTTTCGGCACAATAACTATTGGAGACACCCATTCTAAGTGCTCAATAGGGTATATGAATCCGCATTTGATAAGCTTTTCAATCTCTTCTTGAACAATCTTTGCATAGTTAGGATTCATTGGGTAGGGTTGTTGATGGACCGGTTTAGCCATGCTATTCATGGGGATTGTCTGTTGCGCCACGGAAGGTGGAACACCTTTCATATCATGATATGTCCAAGCAAATATATCCTTGAATTCTTTGAGAATCTCCTTAAGTACATACTTCTCGGTCTCTGTCAGATCTTGGGAAATGAAAACAAGTTTGGACTCCTCACCTGGTTCTACTACCTCTATTTCCTTAACACTAGGTTGGTAATGGGACACTTTTATGTCCTGTTAAGTGACCATTTTCCTTGAATTATGTCAAGAGTTTCAAAATGGATTTTGAGGTGCTATCTGTCTAGAAAGTTGTCTCATGAGCTGAAAAAAACTCGACATTTTTTTGGAATATCAATTCCATCTTTAACCTTGTCCTTGCACAACATTTCACAACCTAAACTGTGTGAAAAAACAGGTCCTGTTTTTGGCTTTTTTCAACTTTTTGCAACTATACCAGTCTAGAATTCATGTTTGTGAGGTCTATAATGCTAGAGAACTATCTTTAGTAGTTCTCAACATGTCCTGATGCTTCTAGGGAGAAATAAATGTTAAAGTTGTAAGTTATGACCAAATTACAAAAATTGTCAAATCCTGTTTTTTAGCCAATTTTAGCTCTTCTATGATTTTTTTGGTGGCTTTCATGATATCCAAATGCAGTTTTGATTTTCTATGTCGCATATTGTAACACAAAGCTAATATTCCTTGAGTTTTGGGGCACCTAATACCCTATTTTGCACAGTAGACAACGATGGTTGATTTTTTCAACTATAGAAGAAAACAAAACATTCTAGTATATCAAGTATAGCTTTTTCAATATTGTTAGTTTCTTGTGACAACTACATGCATTTTGTAGGTAGTAACCATATCTAGTCATAAGGATCAAATTTGGCTAGATATTGAATAGTTTCTATGGGATTCTACAACTCATAATGTTGAACCCAGTTTTTTCATGTTTGCTGTATTTAGCACTTCATCTTTGTTCCCAAGATTCCCCTTGGTAAGAGATGTATTATTATTTTGACATGCTCCATGGCTCCTTGTGAACCTAAAGGACAATAGGGAACTAAGAAAACATGCATATATTATTTGTATTGAGCGTGGCTATAGAAACTTTGATGATAGGTTTGCAGAATGATAAAAATTCAACTTTTTTGTACCTATTTCTTTGGCAAAACAAAAAATAGTGAGTGAGAAGCAATCATATGTTCTGATCACCAACCCATTGAAGTTAACTAGGGAATTTATCTCAAGTCCTACAAAAATCCCTAATCTTATTTTTATGCAACAGAACGCAAGAAATGATTTTTTTGACAAAAATGTACTGGTCCATCAACTTTGGAGGCTTGGTGTGACCAAAAGATGAGAAATTTTACAAGTTTCTTATTTTTTCCATGTGTAGTAGGCCTTGAACTATAACCTCATGAAAGGATTGTACAAAATGAGTGGATCTACTATGGTTTTGGAGGTTTTTTTCAAAACCCTGAAAGGACACTTTTATGTCCTATTAGGTTACCAACCTAGTGTTAACTATCGGTGGACCATCATAGACTCCATTGATTCCATTGATAGGTGTTCTCTCGGCCTTTGTATACACAACCTTATGTTCCTCTGTGGTGTAGGATTTGAAATGATCAGGTGGAGGGTGTAAGTCTATGGGGTCTTGTTACTCTGTGGACTGTGATTTCTCTTCCGCTTCCTTTTGTTGTTGAGCTAGCTCTTAAGTTTGTCGTCTCCTTACGATACTACTGCTACAAACGGAAAGCGCAGAGTTCCCTGCAAAATACCCGAAATAGCATACTACAACCATAAAACAGACTAATCGACATACCTGGCAACCACATAGACGCGTAATTGCGATATACCCGAAAAGAGAGAGACAGAGTGTGAGAGAGAGGAAGAGAACATGCGCAGGTGCACCTCCTAGAGCGGAGTGCTACGTCTGGCATGGCGAGAGAGAAGAGAGGAGAGGGGAGAAGAAATAGACAGACACTGGGTGCAATCTCCCCCCGTGCAAGAGTGACCATTTACCTCTTGCACGTATTTGTTTTATAGATTTCTTGAATGATATCATATTAAACTAATCATTTAATGTGAGAGAATAGACGAGAACAAAGGTAGAACATAGACGTGTGCTTACAGGTCTATCTTGACACGGGGCCAATGCTAAAGGGGTCCAAATGAGAGATGATCTGGCAAAGAGCAAGGCTAGCAATGGATCTTAAAGACCTTAGGGTTAGCTTCATTAAAGACCTCCAAAGGTTAGTGTTAAAAGTCATTTGATCTTAGGTGAGCTTGAAATGCGGACCTGGCCCAAGCTTAAGGTGCTTGTTGTGCTTAATGACTAAGGTGCTTGTCGTGATTGGTGATTAATATGCTTGAGGTGCTTGTCATGCTTTCCAACTAGGGAGCTTGAGGTGCTTGTGGGAGCACTGCCCAAGCTTGAGGTGCTTTGTCATGCTTGCTGACTAAGGTGCTTGAGGTTAAGGTGTTCAAAAAGTCGAATCCCATCCCTACAAGAGAGGGGGTGAGGAGCCCTAAAGCTAGGGGGATGAGAGACAACACACACACACACACAAGGTAAGCCCAAGCCTCAAGAGGCAGCAAGGACACATGTCAAGCTATCGGATAGCCTCTCAAAGGGTCCAATGATAATTTAGTTGATTTACTCAATTGATTTTTCATTTATCAAGTCCTCTCTTTCAAAGGGGAAAGGGGGACACTTGTCCCAAGACTACCCTTGTTTCTTGATATGCCTCTTGCATGTGATTGGCTAGGCCTGCAAGGGTCCAATGATCTTCAAGCATGAGCTACAAGGGGGGGGGGGGGGGGGGGGGGGTTGACCAAAGCAAGAAGGGGGGTTGCTTGGGGGGTATACTCTCCCACACACACTCACCCACACTCTCATTGTGTGCAATGAAAAGTGCAAGAGCTCCATCTCCTTCTCCAAGCTAGTAGGGAAGTTGAGAGCCTACACCAACACTCTTGGCTATGGAGTGCAAATCCAACCAAGAGCCATGCTTCAATGCTTAAGCTTGTCATCTTCTCCATGTTCATTACTATACTATTATGTATGCTAGTAAGAAGAGTGACAATAAGTGAGGAACTGCTTCTTTCTCCTATGGAATGTTTCTTCTTCCTCTTCCCTACCCTCATTCCCCGCTAGCTCTCTCCACCTTCGAAGGTGTTTGAGGCCGTTTTGGGACTGAGGCTTGGGATAGTTAATGTTTTTTGCAAAGTTTATGTTATGCTCGTGATGCATGAAGATTTCCATCTTCATTGCATCACCTAGGTCACAAGGAGCACAAATATTGTATTGTACCAAGTCTCTCTTGATGGAAGAATCTATATTACAAATGCCTAATGGAGGGGGGACCCAAGTGAAGATGTTTTCCAAACACTTTTAGTGCACGGGGTTGGATAGTTACCTGACTAATCAGATCCACCCGTCCATGATTGACAACCTTAGTCAATCCCCACTTACCACCCCGCACTCACACATGATTCTTTTGTTTTCTAATTACTATCACATTGTTTTAACACTTGAAATAATAGTTTCTTTTAACTATCCGTCACAGTAATTCCTTCAATCAATTATTAAAGACAGCATTGAAAGAATTCTTTTAGAAAAAAAACATCTTTAAACTTAAGATAGGGTACTGTCAATCAAAACATTGTCCATAATAACCATGACCAGTACTCTTCTTGTCTCAAGACCACCTAAGGGTGAAAAAACGGCACCCATTCCTTATTCACAATCCGGAGTGGATAAACCCCCACCCAAGGTTCCGGGTGCCCATACAACCGGGCGGCTCCCCTAGGATAAAAATGGTATCCTAACTTATGTAGAAACATCAAGACATGACACGAAGTAGAAACTCATCGTTCATGGGAGTAACCGACTTATCCGTGGCTGGAAAGCCATCATTATTCATCAAAATATACCAAGGAGTCGGAGGTGTCTTGAGGCAAGCTGTCTTAAGGATGATCAATCATATCTTTCCTAATTCAACCAACTTTAACCCAAACAATTCTTTCTTACATTATAAACAATGCACGTTGGAAGTCACCTTCTAT
The DNA here is from genome assembly GCF_014529385.1 of Adiantum capillus-veneris. Classification (NCBI taxonomy): domain Eukaryota; kingdom Viridiplantae; phylum Streptophyta; class Polypodiopsida; order Polypodiales; family Pteridaceae; genus Adiantum; species Adiantum capillus-veneris. The sequence goes on from NC_140946.1 coordinate 19,671,752, forward strand.
TTTTGGTCAATTTTTCCTTTTCTGATTCTTACTCACTCCTTACGTATGCAATGCTAACTTATAAAAGAACTTAAACTATTCAAAGAATTAATTGAATAATGGGAAATCCACCTCGGACTGATCGACCATCTGTTGCTGTGTTGACGCCTGAAGACTCTCCTCCATAGGCCTACTACTAGGCCCAGATTCATCGTCGTGCGACGCTCTAGTTCTTTTTAGAGCTCTGTCCTCATCATCAGATGTAGGATTAGCTCGGGTCCTTTTAGGTGCCATAACTTCTTATCCTTATAAAAAGGACGTCTAATCATTAGGTAAATTATCCAAAAGCTAAACTTATCCTTTGTATCCAATTTTACCCAAATCTAGGTTAAATTTATAGTCTTAATTGGTAAATTCTTGACCTAGTAATTTCTTATTTGCATATATAGGCATGATAACTTTTCCCACAAATTTCCTAAGGATTTTCTAAGCTCTTCTAATTTTTTTATAGTTCTCTATATCTTTTTTCTAATTTTCCCATCGAATTTTAAGATTGGAATCTGCTTATTTTGAGCTTAATATTATTTCTATTTATTTTTTCTTAAAGATTTCATTTCCTCAACTTTATATCACAGGTTTACACTTACTATAATTTTTCTAAAAACTTTTGACTGCAAAGTCTATTTATTTTAATTAACCTTTCGCTAAAAATAGGACTTTTGGTCAATTATAATTTTCTAAACTCACTAATTAACTATGGTATAATTATCACAAGTAGATAAGGATGTTTTTGACCTCCTTTAATTATCTTTTTATTTTCAAACTCAATTATTTAATTTCCATCTTCAATTTTCAGCTAAAATTAGTATAATTTGACTTAGATAAATATCTATACTAATTTTCTAACTTTGACATAATTATCACGGCATCTTTATTATGTAATCTAACTCTAATAAATAACATGTAATCATATAACACAATTTACTAATTTCCCCCTTTATTTTTCAGCTAGAATTAGCACAATTTGACTAAACTAAATATCTATACTAAGTTTCTAACCTTGACATAATTATCACAGCTCCTTTATGATGTAATATAGATCTACAAAATAGCATGTAATCATCTAACATGATTTACTACTTTTTCTCTTTACTTTTTAGCTAAAATAAGTATAATTTGACTTAGATAAATATCTATACTAATTTTCACGGCCTCTTGATCATGTAATCTAACTCTGATAAATAGCATGTAATGAGCTAACATGACTTACTAATTTTCCCCTTTACTTTTTATCTACAATTAGTATATTTTGACTTAAATAAATATCTACACTAATTTTCTACCCTTGACATAATTATCATGGACTTTTCATCATGTATTCTAACACTGATAAATAGCATGTAATCATATAATATGATTGACTAATTTCTTACTTTACTTTTTATCCAAAATTAGTATAATTTGACTCAAATAAATATCTATACTAATTTTCTAACCTTGGCATAATTATCACAATCTTTTTTACCATGTACTCTAACACTGATAAATAGCATGTAATCATATAACATGATTTACTAATTTTCACCTTTAATTTTCCCTTAAAAACAGTGTTTTTCTACTAAGATAGTTAGCTAAACTAATTATCTATCATTAAGATAATTATTACAGGTTTCTTAAGATGTATTTTACCTCTACAAATTATCTCAAAGATTTCTAGTATGATTTGCTATTTTCTTTCTTTAATTTTCCCTAAAAAATAGTGTTTTTCTACTGAGATAATTATTTGAACTAATTATCTGAGATTAAGATAATTATCACGGGTTTATTAAGATGTTTTTTAACTCTAATAATTATTTCAAAGCTTTTTTAGTTATTTTTCTATTTTCCCTCTTTTATTTTCCCTTAAAAATAGTGTTTTTCTACTGAGATAATTAGTTGGACTAATTATCTGTAGTTAAGATAATTATCACTTCTTTTAAAGATGAGTTTTACCTCTGATAATTATCTCAAATATTTTTAGATTAGTTTTCTATTTTCCCTTTTTATTTTTTCTTAAAAACAGTCCTTCTCTGATGAGATAATTAGTTAAACTAATTATGAGGTTTAGATAATTATCACGGGATCCATAGTATATATTTTTCCTTTGATAATTATGTTAAATCATTTTGGATTAGTTTGTTATTTTCCCCCTTTTATTTTCCCCTAAAAATAGTGTAATTCTACTGAGATAATTAGTTAAACTAATTATTTGAGGTTAAGATAATTATCACGAGTTCCATAAAATATGATTTACCTCTGATAATTATTTCAAAAAAATTTGGATTAATTTGATCATTTCTCCCTTTACTTTTCTCTTAAAAACATTGTAATTTTTTTAAAATAATTATAAAAAATATTGAAAAAATTAAAAGATATTTTTTTTAGCATAATGACATTTTAGCACAACTTTGATAATTATCACTAATTTATGGTTAAAATGAGTAATTTCAGCCCTAATATAATATAATAATTAATTATCTTAGTGTCCCTAAGCTTAATCTCAATAATCAGCAGAGAATTTTGAATTAGGAGAGAATTTTAGAGTATACATAGGTTTAATCTTCAATTAATTAAGAAAAATATAAATAGGTTAACATAGTTTTACTAATTAAAAAAAGTTAGTGCTAATTACCGTTGATTAACCAATTAGAGCTTTGCTCTCTAGTGATTTTTGTGTAGAGGTCCCTCTAGATGAGAGAGAATTTGCCAAGGCTCCAAGTCCGTTTGAAATTGTGAAGCAAGGGGTCCTATTTATAGGTTTTTGGCACTCACAAGCTCTCATAGGCTGAAAAAAGCAGTTGCTTGCAGCTCAAGCAGCCAGCCCCCAGGCTCAAGATGGTGCCCCCCGCTTCTAATTCTGTCTTGGGCAGGTTCATTACTGCCCCACACAGCCCCCCCAGCTTCCAAAATCCATTTCTACTATTTTTCCTGACTTTTAATGACTAAACTTGGAAATATCTGCAATTTTTAGAACCTTAGGGTGAAAAATCTTTAGCAGTAATAATTACTGAAACCATTCAATTTTACTTAACTAATTAAATTCATAGTGTAACCTTTGAGAGCCCGTAACTTTTTTAGATTTTATCGGAATTCGGTTTTGAAAAATTCTCACCCCAGTAAAGCTTTGGTTACGGTTCCAAAAATACCAATATTTTCCATAATTGGATTATTCTACAGTGTTTTCTTAACAACCAAGTTAATTTGATCAGGCTTTGTACAATTTCTAAGGTTTCAGAAACTGGAAACCTTACAATTGGGGCATGAGCAAATGACCCTAAAGCCTATTGCTAAAGAGCCAAAGATATATGAGATGAATTTAGCATATCTCACCAAGGCCATTCAAGAGAGTCTTAGAGACAATCGTGCTCCACAAAACAATCATATGTATCCAAGAAGGGAGCAACAATGGTGCTCAGTTTGCTATGGTCTGCATAGTACCAGCGAATGCCCTATGTTTAGAGTAAAATTTAATGGGAATTGCAATGCATGTGAAAGATATGGTCATCAAGCCAAGGATTGCATAGTATTTAAATGCGCAATGGCCAGTAGACCAACCTTAGCATGGACGGACACACCTTGAGTGCTTAGATTGAAGCCGGCCCCACCTCTTGAACAACAATCACAACACATGGTCCATAGGAACCAAAATGTTGTTCAAACAATACCCTTACCACCTCCAGTGCTAGGACCGCAACCCCCACATCCGAGAATCACTTTTGTGAATCGAGTGGGTTGTGAGTCATCTATTGTTGGTTTGGAAGTCTCTGAGGAAGATATAGACCCTAATATTGCCTTTGGGATTGATGCACTTGAAGAAAGTCCACAATAGTACATGGAGGACTATTGGGGACAAGTCAAACCTGTCTATCAAGTAGCTGCTCTTGCAGCAAGAGGCCAAAATATCAATTTCACTGCCAAGAGACCACCTGTTCAATGCTATGAGTGTGGAGGTCCACATCGTGTAGCCGAATGTCCTATTAGACTACAAAAAAATACCACACTAATGTAAACCAATCAAGCGAGAACATCTACAATGTTGATACTCATGTGTAATTAATGTGGCATAGATCATTCGATTGCCCAATGTCCAAATAATCCAAATTCACCAAAGATAACTCCATTGAAATTAATTGAGTTTACTGTGGAGCCAACACAAAGTACACCTGTGGTACTGGTAAATGTACTCACACGATCGATACTCCAAAACCAAAATTATATTCTTGAAGAAAGAGACACAACATCAATTGCCCAATCTCAGAAGAAGAAGAAAACACAAAGGAAGAGATCACAAAAAGCAACGAAGTCAGACCCCAGTTCGAAGACCAACATAGGGACTGGTGACAACCCCGTATATATGAACGACACTGAAGAGGATTCTAATTTAAGTGAGACCATGGAGACAAAGACGACCACTAGAAAAGCAAAAAACAAGGAAGATCATCATGAGCTACAATGGCTAGGACCCAAGGAAAAGATAGGAACTTACCCAAACCCTACAAAGGAGATCAAGCGAGTCAAGCATTTAATGGGTTTGGTAGAAGAGACCCAAAGGGATCTAGAACCAACTCCTAGGCAGATCCAGATTACAGACACAGTGTTCCCTACGCAAAAGCAACCTCACAAAGTCCATAGACCACTAGCCATACCAAGTGTCATCCAAGAAGAAAGTGACTTTAAGTCATGGAAAAGTGGGCGTACTCCCTAAGAGACCGAAGCCCAAAAGGTATCATTAAATATTGTCAAATTGATGGATTTTATGGCTTCAGATTTTAGTACCAAAAAACATGTACAAACTATATGGAGACCCCGAGCTATTCTTAGCTCTTCGAGCTTTCCTCAATGGAGAATTTAAAGTCAGGCTACCACAATTTGCACAAATGGATGGATCTAGGGAGATTCCAATAGAGGAGGCACACTTAGATCCACAACCCAACATAGATGAGAACTCTGTTGTTGAAATACTTGTTAACAAGTTGGGACAATACTTTGAAGGTGATGAATTCAATGCAACCATACCAATCACTACCAAGGTTTTAACTGTGAAGGGAATCCTTGTGGTGGCACTGGGGTTAGCATTGTGACTAAAAGTTGCGAGGAAAACTATGGGAATACCTCACCTTGGGACTACAAACATAGTGGTAAAGATGGCCAATGGGACTATTGTTAAGCCTATTGGGATGCTAGAAGATCTCAAGATCAAGGTCTTTGGACACAAAATAAGGCATACCTTCATTGTTATGGATTTTTCCAAGCACACTATGTCATCTGGGATGATCGTAGGACGTCCTTTCATGAGGGAAGCAAAAATGGTGCATGACTAGTCTAAAAACCATGTCTACTTGAAGTTCCAAGACTCTGTCATTCGAGTTGATCTTGTAACTGGTTGGGCACATTCTCTAGGAAACAAATTTATAATTGATCATAGATCTGACACCATAATTCACTCGGCCCCATTGTAGTTTTGTTACACGTGTAAAATGGACACTAATGTTGGGGAAGATTCTCCTTATATGAATGTTCTACCTGGGATGACTGAGTTTGACAATGTGGATTGGGTCCACCTAGGAGCAACCATAGATACTTGGGGAAATAGGGGGATGACCTGGGTAACACTTGAGGGGGATGAAATGCCACCATTCGTATCTTTAAATATGATAGGAGCAATGCATATAGCTTATGATGACCAACCAGATGAAGGCTTGACTGACATTGAAACCAGTAATGTCTCAAAAGACTAAGGCCCACACGATTCAGAGTCAAAATCATCAATTGAAATTGACTCTGAGGACGAAGAATCTGAGGTAAACCTTGGTGCAAATGTGGGGACAAACCATTCAAGATGGGAAATGGTGCCCAAGATGACAATCTATCTTGGAGAGGAGAAGACACGAGTAGGGATTCATCTAGTGACTCTTCACTGGAGATCGACCATAATAAAAAAATTAGACAAGAAGAGTAAGAGATATAAGAGGCGACAATATTGAGAAAATGTGCTAGAATAAATGAAAAGAAATCTATCGTAGAATGGCTTAATTATATAGGGGCATGTGATGCTTATTGAAAGTTGGTAGATAATTGGGGTGAATACCTTCAAAGCGTTATGTGATGTAGTCCACAACCCATTGACATCACACAGCTAGAGGCTACAGAGAAGACAAAGTTGAGTCGTTGTTATGGAATTGACATTTTACTATTTATTGCAGCTGACGGGTGGAAAAGGTTAGGCTATTGCAAAAGTATATTATTTTATGTACATGTTATTATTCAAGTTCTCTTTTATAAGCTTTGGCCATTTATGACCGGCCGGCCAGTTTGCACTCAAAAATGAAGATTAGTCTCACTAACGTGTAGTCACAAACCTCAACGAAATTGACAATGCTTACACTTGAATGAAAGATCAAGGAAAGAGGAACACAATGCAAGTTTCAAAACTAAAAGTGGATTGCCCAATAATTGATTATGTTGATTAAAAATTGGAGCTTCAAAGTTGCTTGAGCATACGTATAGTAGAACTCTTTCTTCTTCAAAAGATAAGCCTCTTTTCACATTAAAGTTATTGACCTTTATACCTAAAGCTTTCTAAATGGCTAGAATCTTAATATTGATTCTTAATCATGCTAGAGATCTTCCAGATGCCACTCTTTATCATACTATTATTGGATGTCTTATTTATGTATGCAATTTAGTTTGTAGTCTCACAAGTCAGCAGGTTTATGGGCTATTAGAAGGATCTTTTGCTACTTGAGTGGCGCTTTACATCTTGGGTTGTTTTATCCCAAGGGGGATCATAGCCGCCACATTTGCATGCTTTCTTGGACTAGATTTTGCCAATTGTTATGACACATGAGTATCCACAAGTGGTTTGTGTTGCATCATGCTCGGTAGTTCATGAATATCATGGTTGAGTAAGAAGAAACCTAATGTGACCACTTTGAGTTGTGAGTCTAAGCACATGGCAGCCTTCCTAGCAACGGTTGAGTGTGTATGGCTCAGATACCTTATGGTTGATTTGGGTTTTGGACAGGATACTACCAAAATCATCTACACTAACAGTCAAAGCGCATTGGCAATTGCGAGGAGCCTAGTTTTCCATGATCCCAAAAAGTGCATTGAGATGCATTATCACTATGTCATGGAGAGACTCTTAGAAGGAGAGGTTAGCTTGGATTATGTGCCAACATAGGACAACCTTGCAAATATGTTCACAAAGGCATTTTCTCATGAGAAGTTCAAAGTTTTTCACAAAAATTGGGCTTGCTTCCCTTTGTGGATTCACCATTTCCTTACGGCATGGCACTCATCTATACACTATGAGGTAGCTCTCGTTTATTGCATCACTCCCAAGGGGGATTTGTTACCATATCTATGGTAGTGATGTGTATGAACACACTTAGGACTGCCATGGCACTTTTCCCCTCACTAGGAGGTTTCTCCCCCCATGCATTTTGTATACTCCCATCAATCTAGGGCTAACTTATCTTTCTATTTGTGCACTGAGCAATACACTCTCTATTGTGGGCCTTGAGCTTCTTCACCTTATCCAAGATGTGTGTGCATCCCTCATATAGCTCTCTTTATTTATATATACATTGAATTCAACCTTGAATGGATCCCCCACTTTCCAAGTCAAAATTCTCCAAAACATACACTAAAATGGTTAGTTTTGGGTCTAGCTAGGGTCTGAAGCCCACCACTTTGGCCCCAATATTGTATCTTCATCCCCAACTTAAAAAATCCTCATGCATAGGTCACTTTTTACATACATGTTTACTAATCGACCTCTTGGCATCACATTCAACATATATATTAGTCAAGTGTATCAACTTTAGTCACCAAAACCAAAACAAAAAACATAGAACCATTTTTCCAAACTTTCTCCTTGTGCTTATGTAAGGATTCAAAGCAAGGATGGTGATTGAACTATTCAACTCTTAATAACACTAGATTGGTAACATATATATGTCCTTGGACACTTTTGTGTCCTCTTAACTCATCAACTTTCTAGAATTATTGCTTAAGATTCCAAGGAGGTTATAAAGTGACCTACATCCACAAAGCTAGCTTATGACTTGAAAAAAAGTGGAATTTTTTGGGACTACGGCTTTCACCTTTAGAGTTGAGTTTGAATAACATTCTAACCCTAACTTGAGCCAAAAAAATGTGTGTTGTTTTTGGCCAATTTTCATGAAATCGGTATAGATCACCCTAAAACACAAATTACTGACCTCTTAAGTACTACATAGCTAGCATAGATAGTTCTAAAGGTGTTTATATGCTTCTATAAAATGGAAAGCCTATGTATTGGAAGCTATGGCCCATTTAAAAAAAATCCTCTATGTTGATTTACTAGTAAAATTCACATTTTGATGAATATTTTGGAAGTATCTTTGTAATCAAAAGGTAGTTTTAAGTGTGTTTATGGATTTCTCACTATGATAACTCTTCTTCCTTGATTGTTGGGGCACCTAATACCCTAAACTGCAAATAATACAAAGGCAAAAGTGATTGTCCATCTTAACAGAATCACACTCATTTTCAGTTAATACTACGTTCACTTCAAATTGCTACATTTCACTAAACTAATGTGGTACATTTCAAGCTTAGGTATAAATATAGGTGTACAATAATTTGCTGTCAATTTGATAGGTTTACATGGCATACAGAAGACCACAATGTGGAAGCCAGTTTTTTCATCCGTGCAGTTTTTGAACCTCACAAATGTGGTTCAAATTGTCTTTGAAAGACATGTTTTGATGCTTTTGATGCTTTTTAAACTTCATAGGTGTGTTTCGGATTGCCTTAGAAAGACATGTTTTGATGCTTTTGATGTTTTTTGTGCTTGAACATAAAAGTAAAGAACCAAAGTGTGTAAAGTGGAAGCATTAATAAAGATAATGAAGGGTGTACACATGGAAACACTGATGATAGGTCAACAAAATGCAAAAACCTTTTTCATACTTAATTGTATGTTCAAAAGAAAAAAATTGGGCCTATACAACCATAGAATTTGGTCAAGAACTCACTGATGTTTATAGCAAGAAAATAAGCTTGCTATCTAGAGATTTTTTAACCTTGTGCAAAATGGAGTTCACCTTGCAAATGTGTTGTTTTTTGTCAAATTGAGCACTCTTTTGGCTTTAAGATATCCTTACGACCATACCTTCAAGAGTTGTGAGTGTTAACTTATTTTTCCCACATAAAGTGTGGTGTTAGCTTTGATGTAAAGTACGGACATCTAAAAACACATACATAAGATAGGAATATTTGATTTTTTTTCAAAACCATGAAAGGACACTTTTATGTCGTAAATAGGGATAGCCTTTGAGACCATCCATTACCTAAGATAACAAAGGAATTCAAAGAATACAAGGATAGACAAGATTTTTTTGAGTACCATTACAAAGTGGGACTATGGTGATACACAAAAGGGGAAGATATCACCAAAGTTTGATGGCCACTTCTCTTTGAGATATCCGGAACTAACTTTTTTGAGGCTTCAGTTTCTAATATGAGTTGAACGACTTACATAAGTGGAAAAAACAATATGTATGCAATGTTCAAAAAGACTTACAAGGATGTGAAGTGTTGAATTTAAAAGAATTTATCTCGAGAGTTTTGAAGAGGTTTCTTTTGTGGATATGATGAAAAAACTTGAATTTGTTGCTCGATCCATGCCATGCAAAGTGGATTATGTGAAGTGAATTTAGTGATATGTACAAAAATCTTATGTGAAAGAGGAATTGGAGTATGTAGATGAAGCACAAGTGAACATTAAGTATAAAACAATGGCAAAGAAGGTGAGGCATGTAGCTACACAAGGTATGGAAAGGCATCTCAATAGACAAATCTCAAGGATCCAAAGAAGAGTGGGCATAAATTTAGCCAAGAGACAGTGCAAGAATTGAAGGCTTGGGATTAATTTTCTTACACATGTGGAAATGAAGTGTTTTCAAGAGATTCTAGAGAAAGAAATGGGAAGGATTTTACTTTCCAAGTAGGTGAAATAGAATGTGTGGATCCAAGCAGGTTTGGAGCTTACAACCTATTCCAACTCCAAAGGCTCATTCATCAAAGTTGATTGACTTGATTGATGAAGAGATAAAGATGGGGATTTTGGAGCCATCACGTGCACCCTACTCAAACAAGTGGTTTATAGTTGTTAAGAAGAATGGTGCTTTGAGTTTTATACAAGATATGTAGCCTGTTTAAAAAATACAATTAGAAATGTAATTTTATACAAGATACGTAACTGACAAACAAAGTTACAATAAGGAATGTGATTTTATATAGGACATGTATCCAATGAACAAAGCTACAATTTGAAATGTGGGAATTGGCCCAATTATTGTTGAATTTGTTTGTATAAAGGGTTGTTTATTCTATGGGAGATCTCTTTTCAGGTCATGATCAATTTCAATTACATATGGAAAGCGGGGATCTTGCTACAATGCATACATGATTGTGAATGGACTATTTCAATTGCTCTACCTTAATTGTTCTTAGGACCAATGGACGTGTGCTTTCTTGGCCCCCTCTCAAACGACATTTTGTTCAACACCATGAGGAAGGGTGATGTCATAAAATCAAATATCTAACCAACCCAAATGATTTTCTCATATTAAACTGATCCTTTAATGTGGGTGAATAAACGGGAACAAGGGTTAGAATATAGACATGTGCTTACAGATCTATCTCAACACGGGGCCAATGGTAAAGGGGTCCAAATGAGAGATGGTATGTCAAAGAGCAAGGCTAGCCAATGGAGCTTAAAAACCTTAGGGTTAGCTTCATTGAAGATCTCCAAAGGTTAGTGTTAAAAGTCCTTTGACCTTAGGTAAGCTAGGGTTGTGCTTGAGGTGGGAACCCGCAAGCTTGGGGTGCTTGAGGTGCTTGATGACTGAGATGCTTGAGGTGCTTGGTGATTGAGATGTTTGAGGTGCTTGTCATGCTTGAGATGCTAGGGTTGTACTTGAGATGGGAACCCGCGGCAAGCTTGAGGGGCTTAAGGGCCAAGCTTGTGGTGGGAATCGAGCCCAAGGTTGAGGGGCTTGAGGTATCAAAAAGTCAGCAAACATCCCTACAAGGAGGGGGCAAGCCCTACAAGTTGGGAGCATCAGAGACAACACACACACCCTCACTCACGGCAAACCTAGACCAACTTAGGCAACAAGGACACATGTCAACCTCCTCTTCATGTCGCCCTCATGGTGTGCCTAAAGCCTATTGGTTGGCCTCCCAAGGGATCCAATGACAATTTAGTTAATTTAATTAATGGTTTATGCATTTATCAAGTCCTCTCTTTCAAACGAGAAAGAGGGACACTTGTCCCAAGGCTAGCATGCTTGCTTGATATGCATCCTGGATGTGATTGGTCAGGCTTGAAGGGGTCCAATCAAACTTTAGCTTGAGCTACAAGGAGGGGTCGACCAAGAGAAGCTAGGGTTGTGCTTGGGGGGTCATACTCTCTCTTACACACACTCACAAGGTCATTCTCACTTGTGCAAAGTACAAGAGCTTCATCTCCTTCTCTAAGCTTGTGGAGAAGTTGATATGCATCATGCATGTGATTGGTCAGGCTTGAAGGGGTCCAATCAAACTTTAGCTTGAGTTACAAGGAGGGGTCGACCAAGAGAAGCTAGGGGTGTGCTTGGGGGGTATACTTTCTCTCACACTCACTCACAAGGTCATTCTCACTTGTGCAAAGTGCAAGAGCTTCATCTCCTTCTCTAAGCTTGTGGAGAAGTTGATAGCCTACACCAACACCTCTTGGCTATGGAATGCAAATCCAACCAAGAGCCATGCTTCAATGCTTAAGCTTGCCATCTTCATTACTATGCTATTATGTATGCTACCAAGAAGAGTGATGATAAGTGAGGAACTACTTCTTTCTCCTATTCCCTACCCTCATTCCCCACTAGCTCTCTCCACCTTCAAAGGTGTTTGAGGCCTTGGGACCGAAGCTTGGGATAGTTAATGTTTTTTACAAAGTTTATGTTATGCTCGTGATGCATGAAGCTTTCCATCTTCATTGCAACACCTAGGTCACAAGGAACACAAAGATTGTATTGTACCAAGTCTCTCTTAATGGGAGAATCTATAATACAAATGCCTATTGGAGGGGGAACCGGCTCCACATAAATCCGGTCCTCAACTATTGTCATGTTCTCTAAACTCTCTCTCTCTTTCAAAAGTATTGTTATGCCAAGTTAACTAAGTACTATGTTTATGTTGCTACCATCATTAAGTTCATCTCTATGCCTCACAAAGTAATCTCACAAAAATGCTTTCTCTAATTTTCTTAATTCCGCTACTCTCAAAGTTCATAGGCCATTTCCATTACAGGTGAGATCTCTCTCTCTCTCTCTCTCTCTCTCTCTCTCTCTCTCTCACACACACACACACACACACACACTTACTTTTTTGTGTGTCTTTTTGTAGCCAAATGAATTGATTAAGAAATGTAGTTAATGTAGAAAAATTAGCACTAATTGTGAACATTACACTCTACTATGCTTTGCCTAACCAAAATGTAAGGTTTTCAATTTCTGAAACCTTAAAGATTGTATAAAGCTTAATCAAACTGATATGATTATTGAAAAATCAATGTAGAATTGTCCAACCTTGGCAAATATTGGTATTTTTGGAATCGTAATCATGACTTTACTATGGTTAGAAATTTTCAAAACTGAATTTCGATAAAAACTCACCCAGTTCTGGCCACTGGAAGTTTATATTGTTGATTAAATTAACTAAAAAAATGTAAGGTCTTGGTAATCATTGTTGTAAAATATTTTTATCATAAAACCCTCTCGATATTTCAGATATTTATAGATATTTTCAAAATTAAGCATGTAATAGGTCAAAAAAATAGCAGGATCAATTTGGAGCATCTGGAGGTTGTGTGGAGCAGTGATGAGCCTGCCCATGCCAAATTAAGCGGTAGGGGACCTAGGAAGAGGCTGGGGGCTGCCTTGTAGTACAAGAAACTACCAAACACATCCTATGAGCCCAAAAACTCTATAAATAGCCCCCCCTTCTCCACAATAGAACTTAGACTCGGAGTCCTGGCAAAATCTCTTGCAAATAAGAGAATACCTCACAGAACTTACTTAGAGAGCAAAAACTCTTTGTAATTAATCGAGGTAATTACTTTAATTTTAGTTAATTAAGAAAATAGCTTAAGTTTTAACTAATTTTCCTAATTAAACTAATGATTAAAGAGATTAAGTATTCCCTATTATTAACTACTATCTAAATTATCATTAGGCTGTTGATCACTAATTTTTAATGCTTCATTAGTAATCTAATTAATTAACTATCGCATATTAGGCTAAAAATGATTAATTCTAGGTTGATTTATGAAGAAAAATATCTAAATAATTATAGTATAATTTTTAGAGCTTGGTTATGCTATTTAGAAGCCAGGGAAATTAGATCTTAATTTTTTGAGTAATCTACCTAGTTAATTAGGCAAAAATTAATTGTTTTTAAACAAAAAATGAAGGAAAAATTAGTTAACACACTTAGATAATTACACAGTAATTATCAGAGCTAGGAAACCTTGTTAGGAAGAAAATTTAATTAGGTCATGAGTAGAGAATTAGTTTAGCTAATTAATTAGGCTAAAATTATATATTTTTAAGCATAAATTGAAGGGGGAAATTAGGTAAATCACTTAGATATTTATACATTAATTATCATAGCTAAAAATCATTGCAAGAAATTCAAGCTAATTAGGCCATGAACAAAAAATTAGTTTAGCTAATTAATTAGGCTAAAATTATCTATTTTTAAGCATAAATTGAAGGGGAAAATTAGCTAAATCACTTAGATAATTATATAGTAACTATCATAGCTAAAAATCACCGTTAAAAAGTTGAGCTAACTAGGCCATGAATAGAAAATTAGTTTAGCTAATTAATTAGACTAAAATTATCTATTGTTATGCATAAATTGAAGATAGAAATTAGTTAAATCACTTAGATAGTTATATAATAATTATTATAGCTAAAAATCACAATTAAGAAGCCTAAAAAATTAGGCCACAAATAGAAAACTAGTTTAGCTAATTAATTAGGCTAAAATAGTCTATTTTTAAGTATAAATTGAAAGGGAAAATTAGCAATTAGTTTACATACCTACATAGTAATTACCAAAGATGGGAAACAACATAAGAAAAATGGGATAATTATCTTAAGTATTGATAATTAGTTTAGTTAATTACCTTAGCTAATATTGTTTGATTTTGATTATAAACTGAAAAGAAAAATTAGCTAATTAGTTTATATAATTACATAGTAATTACCAAAGATGGAAAATAGATTTAGAAAGTCAAGATAATTATTTTAAGTACAAATAATTAGTTTAGCTAGTTACCCTAGCTAATATTGTTTGATTTTGATCATAAATTGAGAAGGAAAACTAGTTAATTAGTTTATTTAATTACATAGTAATTATCAAAGATGGAAAACAGCATTAGAAAGTTGGGATAATTATTTTAAGTATAGATAATTATTTTAGCTAATTACCTTAGCTAATACTATCTCATTTTGACTATAAATTAAGAAGAAAAAATAGTTAATTAGCTCATATAATTACATAGTAATTATCAAAGATGGAAACTAGCATTAGGAAGTCAAGATAATTATCTAAGGTACATATAATTATATTAACTAATTACTTAAGCTAATGTTGTCTGATTTTGACTAAAAATTAAATAGAAAATTTGATAAATGAATTTAGAAGCTAGCAAGATAATTACCAGGGTTATAAAACATTAAAGCCCACCCAAGATAAATATTTCACAAGTAGATAATTAATTCATAAATTACTAAAGCTAAATTAGGATATTTTTAAAGAAAAATTAAATAAGAAAATTAGTAAAATAGCTTCGATAATTATAGGATAATTATGGGAGCACAATAATACTACCAAAAAGTATAAGATAAAAATATCTCACCCAAATATTTATTAAAGATATTTACTAAGTCCAAAAATCCCTATTTTTGGGTAAAAGAAATAAGAGAGATTATTCAATTAATTCTCTAATTGGTTACGTATCCTTTTATAAGGCTATCACTATGGCTCCAAAGAGGACCCTCGGAAATCCTTAGTCCGATGAGGACGATGCAACTCACAAGAGGGCTAGGGTGTCCCATGACCATGAGGCTCGGTCTAGTAGTAGGCCTACGGAGGAGAGTCTTCAGGCGCCAACGCAGCATCAGATGGTCGATCAATCCCAGGTGGGTTTCCCATTATTCAATAAAGTCTTTAAATAGTTTAAGTTCTTTTATAAGTTAACATTGCATACGTAAGGAGTGAGTAAGAATCAAAAAAGGAATAATTGGTCGAAAATGGAAGATAACTTCCCAGAAGCCAACGTGAAAGAATTGTTTGGGCTAAGATTGGTTGACCTAGGAAAGAATGATTGGTCATCCGTAAGACAGCTTGTCTAAGGACACCTCTGATTCTTTGGAATATTTATACTCTAGGTGATGAGTAATGATGGCGAGTCAGCCATGGATGAGTCGGTTACCTCCGCGTACATGGAGTCTTTACCCCGTACATGTGTGTGTTTTTGGATACTACTTAGGATATCGTTTTTATCTTAGGGGAACCGCCCCGTTGTATAGGCAACTAGTTTGGCGTATGGGCGCCCGGACTTTGGGTGATGTTTTTTTCCACGCCCGGTTTTTATAGACAAGGAATGTGTGCCGTTTTTTTCACCCGTGTATAGGTGTTCTTGAGACAAGCCAGTACTGGTCAGAGATACTTTAGATTGACAGTACCTTGTCTTAAGTCTAAAGATGTTTGTTTGTCAAAAAATTGTTTTCAATACTGCTTTCAAGTTGGTAGTAATTAAATAACAAAGTACCATGCGTGCGTGCAGTGGTGGTAAGTGGGGATCGACTCGGGTTGTCGATCATGGACGGGTGGACCCAATTAGTCGAGTAACTATCCATTCCCATCGCACTATCATTTAGAAAAACTTCTCCATTGGAATGGGAATCTACCAATGGCTGTGCTCTCACACTTGTAGAGGTAAAAAAGCGTTGGAAAAGGATTCCTTAGCCCTATGCGGAATTTTTAGGGCCAAAAAAGTTTTTAATCTTTTAGGATTATTGTCCAGTTTTTCGTTTGCAAAGGTCTTTTTCTAGGGCCATGGTCTCAAACCATTGTTAATGGTAAGGGTCCGTTCCCTGGACTTTTTCTAGGGCCATGGTCTCAAACCATTGTTAATGGTAAGGGTCCGTTCCCTGGACTTTTCTTAGTTAGAGACTTGTTTTTCATTGGGCCTAGAGACCTGTCAAGGACCCCATCACAACTTGTAGAATTTGTGGGGTTGGGGACCTCTCACAAAAGTTGATTAAGAACTCATGTTGATCAACCAAGCCATGATCGGTTGTCAATGGCTGCTCCTCTTTGACGTTCTTCATAGAAACATTGTTAGGCTATTGAAAGTTGGTTGGTGAGTGGGTACATTATGTTGAAAATCAAAAGCATTCCCTTCAAGAAGATCTTGTATCATGCTAGACATGTCAAAATTCCTAGAAAAAGAGATTTACCATGATCTAGTAGATTACTTCCTTGATAGAGTGTTGTATGTTGTTGCTAAAGCATAAAGAAAATCTTCTTGTGGAGTTTTTTCAGTCCATTGCACTTGCATACACCTTCAATGGATGTAGTTGGTAGCTCGGGGGTTCACTATAGTAAAACCATGCTTGGGTTCAACAGTAGGGATTATTTTATTCTATATTTTTTCACATTTTCACATACAGAAGGGTGTTGAAAAAACTACCTTGAAAAAAAACAATCTATAGATTGAATAGAAAAAGGGTCCTTTTTATTGGTGAAAAATTCATAGCTGAGGGGTTTTATAAAATAGTCCTTGAACGCTTGCAATATATAGGTTTTACATGATGTGAGTCTCTCCTATAGTTTCTCAAGTTGGTTTGTGAATCCCTATGAGCTGTTTGGTGTCATATCATGAGATTTTTGGTGTCATATCTTGTGATTTAGGCATCCGTTTGATGAACCTTCACTTGCATTAGGTAGAGATCGGGATTTCTAAGTTATAGGACACCTTATATGCCTATTTTGGCCTATCAAATTGTCAAGATAATGGCCGTGTACCTTTACTCGAGGCTGGACATTCTGACCACCCCCATTCCATTTACCCTTATTCTTTATATACAAAGCCATAAGGAGCTCTCTCACTATAAAATTGAGAAGCTATTCCACCCACATCAATTCTCTCTTCTCCACACAGAGCACGCACTATGCTCACACCACCCATGCAAGGTCCTTGAACTGGTAATAGAGCTTAGCTATGGCAATGCTCTCCTTTCAGGGGTGACCTCCCTCTCTAATGAGAGCTAAGGCTTACAAACTCCCTCCGTCAAGTGTGATCTCCCTGTCCAATAAGAGCTAAGGCTTACAGCCTTTGGTGAAGTACACACAAAGATAATTGAAACAAGAATCTATTCTTTATATTGCATAGAGAGTGTAATAGGTGAAGAGTTCACATGGTAGGCAAATGAGAGGCACAAGGGGTAGAGCATAGGTGAGTCTAAGAGCTAAGCATTTTCATTTGCATCCATGTGATTGCACTTTACATGCTAGGTTTGGTTCCCATTGCTACCACAACACACTCATCATCCTAGGAGTATTCCCAGTAGGTTTCTTGAGTTTTTACCCCCCATTCAAATCCATTTTCATCCTCAAAATCTCCATCTAAGTAGCACATTAAAGGATATATTTTTTATAGCTATTTTGGACTTAAAAAAGGCCTATACATCTCATGAGCATGAGGTAAAGACAAGTTCCCAACACCGAAAAATACACACTCAGAGAGAAATGACAATGTAGAGTTTGGTGAGCAACACTACCGAGTTCGACACTTTTGTTTGATGGGAGAGGCACGGCATTGACATACAACTCTACTCCACACACACATAGCTTCTCTGGCATCCACAGAGAACAAATAGTGTGAGTAGATTTTGATTGCACTTCTTGAGCACACATATAGCTTGAAGGTGTAGTTTTTAGCATTGACACTGTAGATGGAGTTTCGTTACCATCAGACAAACACTTTTTGCTCGAGGCATAGATTTTTGCATTCACACTACAGGTGGAGTCTTTGGATGGAAACACACAGGCATACATGCAGTTTTATGGATTGTTTGCACACATATTGTGCTCTTCTCTCTATCATTTTAGAGAGGGTTTGCCAATCATATTGTGGATAAGCTCATTCATGAGCAGATTTTTGCAAAGCCGCATTAGCTTGTGAGTTTGTCTCTACAGGTTTTGCATCTAGCCACAGATTGGCTAGATGCAAATTTGCAAAGCCACATTAGCTTATGAGTTTGTCTCTATAGGTTTTGCATCTAGCCACAATTTGTCTCTACAGGTTTTGCATCTAACCATAGATTGGTAGTGGTTTTCATTTTCTACATGTATTTTGGACACAGACACAAGAATGTAAGATTTCTTATGAGAGGTGTATGGTTATGCATATAGTTATGCAATTTACATAGTATTGATTTCTTGTGCTCTTTTGAGAGAAACCTTATATGCACTTGCTTATGCCAATTTTGGTTGCGATTTTGCTTAGTTTTCAAGGGAAAACCTGTCCAGTTTATCCCAAATTTCTCACCATCTTTTGATGCCATATGCATTCATATATGTATGACAAGTGTACAAGGCTGACCCTTGAGAGACAGTACTCTCGTTCTTGTCGGCTTGTGATGTTGGCATTATGGTCATAAAGGGCACATTTGACAATGTTGCTTTAGGAATATGAGGCAACATAGGAGACGCATGTATGATGCAAATACGGTAGTGATGCCAATTAGTTAGGCACTTATAGAGGGTGAGTATGCCAATGATAGTGGTGTCATCTTTGCCTCTAGTTTATCTACTATCTACTTCATGCACACACTTCATGTTGGTTGCTAGATGATGACGTTTTTCATGTCATGCCATGCTATGAGTGGTTTAGTAGTTTGTCTAGTGGGAGATTTGATTGTGTGCATCTTATTGATGGTCCAACATGTGAAATTGTTGGTGCAAGAGATGTATGTTTGTCATTGTCTAGTGGTGCATCTTACACGATTTGTCATGTGCGCTATGTTCCTAGGCTAAAACAAATTTTGATCTTAGTGAGGTAGTTAAGAGACAGTGGTTGCCATGTATTTCTTGGAGAGAAATATTTTAGATGCATAGGGGTTTGCTAGTGATTGTGAAAGGTTCTTAGAGTGGCATGGTTACCCTTTGAACGTTTGTCATGTATGAGATGGTGGTGTCCCTATTGATTTCTAGGCATGCAAAAAGATGCGACATGTATCTTTTGCAAATAAGCTCCATGACACTGTGCACGACATGTCTATGGATTTTGTGGATACAGAGGTAGAATGAGAGGGCTCTATGGAGTTCTTTGATATGCTCATGCTAGAGGTTGACATGGTTATGACAAGACATGGGGATCAAGTCCCTATATGATAAGGTGGAGGTGACGACCATCTCAATGTCAGAGTTGACACATCCATACATGACTAGTCATGATGGTGGTGATGCATATGACATAGATAACACTATGAGGTGACTAGATTAGCCTAAATAAGGGACTTATTCTTAGATTTTGGGAGTCTCATGTAGGACCTCTTAAAGTCAAGACCCAATATAGTAGGTGAAATGGGATTTTTTGCAATTTAGTCGACCTATGTGCAATTTAAGGGAGTCCCTCAAAATGCAATTACATATTCTTGCATCTTGAAGGCATCATTCACGAGCTTCCTCTTAGAGAATTGTCACTTAGATTGCACTATTGCAGCGTGTTTTGTCATCAAAGGTGCTAATTTTTTCACTATCATAATAAAATGAAAAATGGTTCTCTCTCTCTCTCTCTCTCTCTCTCTCTCTCTCTCTCTCTCTCTCTCTCTCTCTCTCTCTCTCTCTCTCTCTCTCTCTCTCTCTCTCTCTCTCTCTCTCTCTCTCTCTCTCTCTCTCTCTCTCTCTCTCTCCCCCCGAAGCTATGTCCATCCAAAGGCCACTCTCTTAAAAAAACTTTGAAAGAAATGGACAATGAAAGAGTCAATGTCTCTATATATGTATGATGGAAGTGTTGGTGATTGTTGGAAGGACAAGCATGAATAACAAGAATAGGAAAGGCTTTGCCAGTTTTATGCACATGGATTTTAGGCAACCGTAGCACTCCACTGATGAAGTTTTGTGACTTTTTGTGAATCACTTGAAGGAAAAGAAGATATTATTTTTTTGATGCATTGAAAACACTTATTATTATATAAAAAAAGGCAAAAAAACCCAATCCCAAACTTTATTACTTTAGGTGAGGCAAGCCAGGAGATTGAGAGCCCGATGGTGGAGATAAAGGATAGACCGGAGTCGTTTGATAACCAAGACATCGTGATGTAAATGACCAGGGAATCTTGTGAGCCTGAGCTTGTTACAAGTGGTGCCCATCCATATTGTTAAGGTGAAGGGTAAGAAGACTAGCACTAGCATTGCTAGCAGCTTAAACAATAGAAGAAGAAAGTATGATTTGTATATTTCAGTGATTGGTTCCCTGCCTGGCTTGGTGGACAAGGGGTGTGTTGTGGCAGGGCTATCTCCTTGGTGGCAACCCGAGGATAGTCTTGAATCCCTTTGCTACTGAAAGTCTTAGAGTGGCTCCTTTTGTCAGCTGATGTATGGTTAGGATGTTGTTGTGGATTGGTCGTTGGTAGATGCCATGGCTCAAATGGAGCATGGCCTTCGTCATAACTTTTTTGTTTTTGTGATATATATATATATATATATATATATATATATATATATATATATATATATATATATATATATATATATATATATATATATATATATTATATATATATATATATATATATATATATATATAGATATATATATATATATATACATATAAACTCACTATTGTGGGTTTGGGAAAAAAAATACAATCCCATCTTTCCGATATGTGGTAGCTCTAAAAGCTTAAATTAAAACCCTTTCATGTGACCTATCAGTATTGGATGGATAGTGCTTTGAGAGTAGAAATAAAATTTACAATCTCTAATAAGTTTAAACCTTTTTTTACAGCAAATTTTCAAATACCCTACTAGCTCAAATATAGTCACCTAGCATGGTGAAAATCACCTTGAATTAGTTTAGATTTTAGAAGAGTCTAGTTTAGATTAGGACATGTTTAAATGTAGCAAAAATAGTAAATTAAATTGTCAGAATATAACATTTTTTCAATTAACTTGTTTAGTATATTAGCTTAGGGGACTTACCAGAGTCTAAGAATATTGTTTCATGACAGTATTTTTCCAATTAACTTATCTAGTATATTAGCTTAGGGGACTTACTAGAGTCTGAGAATATTGTTTGGAAAATATTTGAGTAAGGAGAAAACGATGCTTTCTTTTCAAAGAAGTGGTAGAGATAGAGATAGAAGATAGGGACTAAGTCATCCTTGATGAATGGAAGAGAGAAATAGAGGAAGATATCCACAAAAATATACAATGAAACCAAAGAGGTCTAAAGGTCTCTCTCTCTCTCTCTCTCTCTCTCTCTCTCTCTCTCTCTCTCTCTCTCTCTCTCTCTCTCTCTCTCTCTCTCTCTCTCTCTCTCTCTCTAGTGATTACCCCTTCTAGTACTAGCCTTAGTGTTAGATCTGCATCTAGCTTCTAGTTGTTTGATGTCAAAGGACACACGATACTTTGTACATTGCTTTTTTTTCATTTGCAAAGTTCGGCATCTAGAAGATGTTAGTAAAATCTTTCTTTCTTTATTTATTTCTTTCTTTCTCTCTTGCTATTTATTTATCTATCTATGTCTATATCTCATTTCTTCAAGGAGTAAGGGCACCTTTCTTTCTCTCACATCCATTGCTACAACTCTCTCTCTCTCTCTCTCTCTCTCTCTCTCTCTCTCTCTCTCTCTCTCTCTTTCTCTTTCTCTCCCATAACATTTAATGGTCTAGTAACTTGTGTGTAGCGGAAAATAGCATGAACATAGTGAGCATTTCATTAGAATAGATTCCTAATGAGAATAACAAGAGTGCTTGGGTGGAGAGAGCAACAAAAAGCAAAACACCTAGTTAGATAGCATGAACAATACTTCAAAAGAGAGAGAAATTAAGCAATTGACAACAGTTGAGGACCAGATTTGCATGGAGCCGGTCCCCCCTTCAAAAGGCTTTGTATTATGGTTTCTCCCATCAAGAGAGACATTTTACAATACAATTTCTTGTGTTCCTTCAATACTAGCTAGTGCAATGAAGATGGAAACTTCATGCACTAAGAAAAACACTTATCAAACACAACATCAATTCCCTCATGGTCTCAGACCCAAGACCTCACACACCTTCGAAGATGGTGAGAGCTAGCGCGGTATGAGAGTAGATTGAGAGGAAGAAGGAGTATTCTTACGAGAAAGATGTACATCTCCTCACATAATCACTCATATTAGCATAGCTTAGCTTAGTAATTAGCATGGTAGAGGAGATGAGCATGCATTGAAGCTTGGCTCTTGGTTGGATTTGCATCACAAAGCCAAGAGTTGTTGGTGTAGGCCTCCCTTCTCACAAGCTTGGAGTAGGTGATAAGATTTCCATTAAATCTTGAGAAGGAGAGAGAGTCTTCTTACTCCACACATGAGCTAGTGTGAGTGTGTAGGTGATAATGCCTTTGAAAAATCAGCCCCCTATCTCTCTTGTTCGACCCCTCTTGCTATTTACTCTTGCTAGCATCCTATTGGACCTCCCTAGGCTTAGCCAATGGTAATTAAGAAGCATAAGTGATAGCCTTTTGACATGTGTCCCCCTTTCGTGAGAGCTTTAGGTAATTAATAAATGCAACTAAACTCTCATTGGACCCCTTTGTCTCCTGGCCAATAGGAATCAGGCACGCCATTGGGCTATTGAATGCTCATTGGACCCCTTGGGAGACTGTCCAATAGTCTGCTAGAGAGCTTAATTCCCATTGGTTCTCTTATTAAGTGTTTTTAAATTAATTAAACTAGATTTACTCTAGACTAATTCTCATTGGTCCACCTCCAAGGCCATCCAATAGGATTTGAGTACACCTTGTGGGCATCTGGGCTAGGGAGTTGACATGTGTCCCTCATTCCGTTTGTGTAAAGGGAGCTTGCTGTGTGTGTGTGTGTGTGTGTGTGTGTGTGTGTGTGTGTGTGTGTGTGTGTGTGTTCTCTCTCAACCCCTACTTGCAAGGCTCGCCCCCTCCTATGTAGGGATGGATGAAGACTTTTGGGGCACACACAAAGCATCCAATTTCCCTAACGTTTCACCTTTGGACACAACCTTTGAATTTTGGAACCTTAGCATTTTGGAAGTCTTAATGGGCTGAACCTTAGGGTCTTTTAAGCCCATTGGTGCACATAGCTCTTTTGCAGATGCCCCCCCCTTTGGATCCCTATTTTCCCTCCTTTGGATCCCTACTATGGTCAATCTGCTAACTTAACCAATATTCTAGCTTTTTCTCCCCCGGCACTTCCCCATATTAAATGATCAGTTTAACATGAGAAAATCATTTAGGAGAATGAAATATTGATTATTATGAAATTACCTCTCTCTTGAAATCATAGTCGGCCTCGACTATGGGGTAGAGAAGATAAAGCATATTCATTAGTCCTTTTTCCTAGCGGGTAGAGGATCCCTATGTTACCCTACGATATCATTCCACAATGGATGACTAGTCCATTTGGCGCTTGAGAGCCTGAGGCTATTGCAAGCATGTCTGCACATTAGTCCTATCATCTTCCATAGTAGAGTGACAAGCTCTACTTGGTGTTCGGGAACGTCGTCTCCGCAAACTTGATCTAAGCATGCATACTACTTCATTTTTGTGCACAATAAAGAAAAAGAGAGTCTTATAAGACAAAAATTTTGTTCATTTTTAACATTTGTACATTTGCTTACTCTTGGGAAGCATTGTAAGCATTGACAAGGTTTAGGTTATCCTTTGATTGTATGCCTTGCATCCATCTAGCATCTTCAAAAGGATAATTCTTAAACTTAATAAGACATCAATCGGATAGTCTTACCACCTCTTAGTACCTTGTCTTCATGTCGGAGAATGGACTCGGGTTGCAGCACCTCTTCTTGTTCCTCGATCTCCGGGGGGTCTTCAATTGTTGGTTCTTGTGGTGGCTCTCCTTTGTAAGGCTTTAGTAGGCTCACATGGAAAGCATTGTGTATGAGCCAATGGTTGGGCAACTTGAGTTGATAGGCCATCTCATTGATTGGCCTAAGAATTTGTAAGGGACCATAGTACCTTTTTGCTAACTTAGCATAGTATTTTTGGTGTCCCGTAGGATTCTTGCCCGTCGTGTGCCTTAATCGAGCCTTGGGAAATTTGAGTAAGACCCAATCATTTTCTTGAAAGGCTTGGGTTCTTTTGTGCTTGTCAACAGCAGCCTTTTGCCTTTACTGTGAGATAGAGATAGCATCCTTAATCTTTTGGAAACATTCTTGTAGGTCTCGGCTATACTCATCTACAGTGAAGATCTTCCCGTGTACCTTAAGTAGCAAGGTATTTTTTTATCTTCCCTCAATTACCTCAAAAGGTGCTTTTCCCGTGGAAGTATGTACAGTGTTATTGTAGCCATACTCCACTAAGGGTAAGTACTTCTCCCATTGGGATCTTTGATCTACTTCCGTTACATAGGCTTTTAGTAGATCGAGAATTGTTATGTTAGCTATTTCACTTTGGCCATCCGTTTGCGGGTGATAGGCCGAAGAGAAGTCTAGCCTTGTTACTAAATTCTCAAAAAGACCCTTCCAGAAATTACTGGTCATTCTAGGATTTCTATCTGACACTATGGACATTGGCAAGCCATGGTACTTGAAGATTTGTGAAATGAAGAGGGTTGCCATTTGATGGGCTTTGATAGTCTTTTTGACAGGTATAAAATGATCTTGTTTACTGAACTTGTCTACTATCATCCATATTCCCGTTTTCCCATGGATAGACTTAGGCAATCCAAAGATAAAATCCATGGATATGCTCTCCCATGGTGAATTAGGGATTGGCAAGGGTTGAAGAAATCCAGGTTGCTTCCCTCTATTAAATTTTGTCTTTTGGCATACCACACATTTAGAAAAATACTCTTGTACGTTCACTTTCATGGTAGGCCAATAGAAATATGTTCCAATTCCCTTTAAGGTAGACTGAATCCGTCTATGCCTCGCATAAGGACGTGCATGAGATTCATACATTAATTTCTCACGTAGTGAGTTAGTAACGCATAGTCTATTGCCATAGAGAAGATAACCATCTTGTAAAGTAAATGGTTCTTGTTTCTTCCCTAATGCAAGGGCTGAAATCACATCTCTAAAATCGGGATCAATAGCATACTCATCTATCATTGAAGATAGATCATTGTGAGTTGCTATGGAAACCGCATTCACTCTCGGCCGTCTTGAGAGTGCATCAACTACTTGATTATGCTTGCCAACAATGTGAGCAATATGAAAATGAAATTGCAAAAGTAAATTTGCCCACCTCATTTGTTTGTCGGAGAGCTTGGTCTGCGTCATGAAGTACTTAAGACTTTGGTGATCCGTTCGCAGAATGAAAGGAGTCCCCAATAAATAGTGCTTCCATGAGTCTAAGGCATGTAGAACTGCAAGGGGTTCCTTTTCATATATGCCTAGAGCTTGCTCAACAGGGTCGAGCCTTCGACTTTCATAGCCTATGGCGTGCCCTTCTTGAAGCAAAACAGCTCCAAGGCAATCACCACAAGCATCACATTGGACCTCAAATGGCCTCGAGAGATCCGGTAGTGTAAGCACAAGTTGAGAGATAAGCTTTTCTTTAATCTTTTCGAAAGAATTGTTCTCCTTGGCAGACCATGTGTACGTAACGTTTTTCTTTCTTAGGTCATGTAATGGTCCTGCTATTAATGTGAACTTTTCTATGAAGCGTCTATAGTATGCACACATACCTATAAAGCTTCTTAACTCATGAAGATTCCTTGGTTTAGGCCATCCTTTTATTACCTCTAACTTTGATGGATCCATTTGGATGCCATCTTGAGAGATAATGTGACCTAAATACTGAATCTCTTGTAAGAAAAATTCACTTTTCTTTCGATTAACATAAAGTTTATTCTCTCTTATAACTTGAAATATTACCTGGAGGTGTTGCTTGTGTTCGTCTAATTAATTAGAGTAGATGATGATATCATCAAAGAACACTCCAGTAAAGGTTCATTGAGGCATGAATAGCTTCTCCATCAAGCCGTTGAATGTGGTTGGTGCATTGGTCAAGCCAAAAGGCATAACAATATATTCGTAAAGACCAAATGTAGTGCAAAATGCGGTCTTTATAATGCCTAGATCAACTATCCTTATTTGATGGTAGCCACTGTTTAGGTCAATCCTACTGAAGTAGGTTGATACTTGTAGCTTATCAAATAGGTCTTCTACCTATGGAACGAGAAACCTATTTTTGATAGTGATCCTATTTAGTGCTCTATAGTCGACACACATACGATATGTGTCGTCTTTCTTTTGCACTAGTAACATGGGTGAGAAAAATGGAGATGAGCTACGCCTAACCATGCCCTTCTCAACTCACTCATGCACTTGCCGCATAATCTCCTCTTGTTGAGCTTGAGAAACTCTATAAGGAGGTTTGTTAGGCGGTGAACTTCCTGGAAGAAGTTCAATTGCATGGTCATCATTACCTCGTTTAGGAGGTAGCTCACAAGGGATGTCGTCAATAAAGACATCTTGAAACCCCTTGAGAAAATTGGATAACTCTAATTCCTTTTGATTGTGTATATTTTCTTTTGCTAAAACATTAGGTTCATTTTGAGAATCTTTAACAAAAATTATGTACACGGAAATAGAGCTCTTTATTGACTTGTTGAAAGCTTGTGTATGTACAATGGGTATAGTGTTACCCATTTCCTTAGCATCTATATACATATCTTTTTTCCTGAACTTAAAGGAGATTCTCCTTTCAGGGAATTTAACATTTGCAGCCATGCGATCAAACCATGGTGCCCCTAGGATTACATCCTCATGCTTGAGAGGAGAGATAGAGAAGTCCTCTTTGTCCACATAGCTTTGGACATGGAGTCTCAATTTCCCGATTAAGGGAGTGACTGAAGCTTCTTGCCCCTTGAAAGCACCGTTTTCGGGTAGGACATCTCCCATCTCGTAGGTTTGTATGCCTAGCTTGGTGGCCAACTCTATAGATATAAAATTATGAGTAGAACCGGGGTCGAAGAGAATAAAAGAATCATGTTCTCTTACCTTTCCCCAAGCATGGCATAGAGGAGATCCTTTGTGGTGAGTTTCCTCCTCTTGGATTTCGACCAAGGCAGCTCTAGGAGGATCATGGCGGTTGTTCTTTTGGGGACAAGCACGATACGCATGCCCTTGTTTGCCGCACTTGAAACACCGGTTATCCCTGCGATAACGCTCAAGCTCTTCAGGAGAGAGTTTATTTTTGCCTTTGTAAACTCCCTTCTCCTTAGCTTTGTTGGAATTGCCCTTAGGAGACTTTTGGACATTTTCCTTCCCCTTAGGCTCATTGGAACCCTTGTTTTCAAGGGGCTTAGAATTCCTCTTAGCCCCTGTTTGGAAATTGATTCGAGATGCCACCATAGTATGATGTATTACTGCCGATATGGTGCGTGGCCTTTGGGATTTTACATACTCCACCATTCTTTAGTTAATCCTGCACAAAATTTCTGCTTTTGCTCTCCAAAATTCAACTTTTTGAAGACAGCGGCTTTGAGTTGTAGGTCCCAAAACTTGTCTACATATTTGTGGATGGATTCATAGGGAGAGAGCTTCAAGCTTCGCCATTTGGTGAGTACTTTGTCTTTGGCATCGGTGGCCAAAAACTGCTTTATAATGGAAGCTCTTAAAACTTTCCATGTTTGTGGAGCTTCATCATTGGCCCGTAGGCTAGACCACCATTGTCTGGCAGACTTTTGAAAGTGCATAGCTACATGGCGTAGCTTAGAGGACTCCGTGAAGCCCTCATCTCCGAACGCCGCATCAAATTTTTGGATAAAGGCCAAGACTTTGTCCGTAGCACCAAAAGTGCCATCATAGGTAAGGAGAGAGATGCTCTTCCCTCCCTCTTTGAATTTCTTGAGCTTGGAGGACCTCTTCCATGAGGCATAGGATTTCCTATGGCCTCTTCTTTTTGATGGTTCAAAGGTTGCACCATCACTTTCTTCAAAAGATAAAGAATTTGAGGAAGATGGAGAAGAGGGTGACCTCTTTCTCCCCATTTTCTTTCCTTGATCTTCTTTGTCTTCACCATCACTTTCATAAGAGGAAGAGGATGAAGAAGATGGAGAAGAGGGTATCCTCTTTCTCGCCTTTTTCTTCTCTTGCCTTTTGTCATCCCTCTTTGAAGTATGGTGTGGAGAAGTATGCGATGGTCTTCTCTGTTTTGGAGGTGATGGAGAGCGTTTAGTCTGCCGTCTTCGTGGAGCCATCTCCGCCAAGGTGGCGGGAGACTCACTTCTTTCTCATTCCTTTGGTGGAGGTTCTTGAGTTCTCCTTTGAGAAGGAGATGCGTCATCAAGGAGAAAATTTCTGAGCCCTTCATATGGATCCTCTTCTTCTTCCCAAATCGGAGAGATACCTCTTTTGGAAGTTTCGCAAGGAGGCTTCCTAGGTGTTCTCTCGTCATGGTGGGGAGCTTGGAGAATCCCATGAGCACGAAGCTGCCGTTGCACTTCACTTTGGAGGGATGGATTGCCCATGGCTTGTTGAAGCCTAGAAACAAGATAGTTAACAAGCATCGGGGCAACATTAGTAGCTTGTTCATTAGAAAAATCAAAGTTATCAACATTAATTTCACTCTCTTTACTATTGTCAGCCATTCTAACAACTTTTAGGTGTACTTTGGCACTTCAAGCCCTAGGTGCTACTCCTCTTTACCCCTTTAAAAAAGCACTCAAGCTACTTTATCTGTGGCTCGAATACCATTAATTGCAAGAAATAGAAGAGAGGGTCGTTCAACACCAAAATAGCACCGGCTCTTGTCAAGCTTCTAATAGCTCAATAGTGGTTAAGCCGTAGGCAAGCCCCGTAGGACTCCACTATTAAGACCATAGCTCTCGACGGTGATGCCCCATTAGCTGCACAAAGGCAGGCGCACTGCAAGGCTGAAAATCCCTATTCTACTTACTTACATGCAATTAATAGTACCAACCATTTATAGCTAGCTTGAGGACCTCCCTTCTTGAGCACGAAAAGAGAAACCTTGTGCTCTGATACCAATGTAACATTTAATGGTCTAGTAACTTGTCTGTAACGGAAAATAGCATGAACATAGTGAGCATTTCATTAGAATAGATTCCTAATGAGAATAACAAGAGTGCTTGCGTGGAGAGAGCAACAAAAAGCATAATACCTAGTTAGATAGCATAAACAATACTTCAAAAGAGAGAGAAATTAAGCAATTGACAACAGTTGAGGACCGGATTTGCGTGGAGCTGGGTCCCCCCTTCAAAAGGCTTTGTATTATGGTTTCTCCCATCAAGAGAGAAACCATTTTACAATACAATTTCTTGTGTTCCTTCAATACTAGCTAGTGCAATGAAGATGGAAACTTCATGCACTAAGCAAAACACTTATCAAACACAACATCAATTCCCTCACGGTCTCAGACCCAAGACCTCACACACCTTCGAAGATGGTGAGAGCTAGCGCGGTATGAGAGTAGATTGAGAGGAAGGAGTATTCTTACGAGAAAGATGTATATCTCCTCACATAATCACTCATATTAGCATAGCTTAGCTTAGTAATTAGCATGGTAGAGGAGATGAGCATGCATTGAAGCTTGGCTCTTGGTTGGATTTGAATCACAAAGCCAAGAGTTGTTGGTGTAGGCCTCCCTTCTCACAAGCTTGGAGTAGGTGATAAGATTTCCATTAAAGCTTGAGAAGGAGAGAGAGTCTTCTTACTCCACACATGAGCTAGTGTGAGTGTGTAGGTGATAATGCCTTTGAAAAATCAGTCCCCCTCTCTCTCTTGGTCGACCCCTCTTGATATTTGCTCTTGCTAGCATCCTATTGGACCTCCCCAGGCTTAGCCAATGGTAATTAAGCAGCATAAGTGATAGCCTTTTGACATGTGTCCCCCTTTCCCCTTTCGTGAGAGCTTTAGGTAATTAATAAATGCAACTAAACTCTCATTGGACCCCTTTGCCTCCTGGCCAATAGGAATCAGGCAAGCCATTGGGCTGTTGAATGCTCATAGGACCCCTTGGGAGACTATCCAATAGTCTTCTAGAGAGCTTAATTCCCATTGGTTCTCTTATTAAGTGTTTTTAAATTAATTAAACTAGATTTACTCTAGACTAATTCTCATTGGTCCACCTCCAAGGCCATCTAATAGGATTTGAGTACACCTTGTGGGCATCTGGGCTAGGGAGCTGACATGTGTCCCTCATTCCCTGTGTAAAGGGAGCTTTTGTGTGTGTGTGTGTGTGTGTGTGTGTGTGTGTGTGTGTGTGTGTGTGTGTGTGTGTGTGTGTGTGTGTGTGTGTGTGTGTGTGTGTGTGTTTCTCTCTCATCCCCTACTTGCAAGGCTCGCCCCCTCCTATGTAGGGATGGATGAAGACTTTTGGGGCACACACAAAGCATCCAATTTCCCTAATGTTTGACCTTTGGACACAACCTTTGAATTTTGGAACCTTAGCATTTTGGAAGTCTTGATGGGCTGAACCTTAGTGTCTTTTAAGCCCATTGGTGCACATAGCTCTTTTGCAGATGGCCCCCCCTTTGGATCCCTACTGTGGCCGGCCTGCTAACTTAACCAATATTCTAGCTTTTTCTCCCCTGGCACTTCCCCATATTAAATGATCAGTTTAATATGAGAAAAGCATTTAGGAGAATTAGATATTGATTATTATGACACCCCCCCCCCCCCCCCCCCCCCCATGGCAACTGAGTATGAAATAAACTTTACTAACCATAGAGATGAGGTTGGGTTTGGGAGAGTGCATCTTGTAACAAAGATATTAAAAGGGCTGTAGTGATAGGTTGAAACCAAGGTCAAAACCCAAGCATTGAGGGAATGAAGGCAAGTGAGTGTTCTGGCAATCATGCATATTGAATACCACCCACTCCGCGTATTGCATGGAAAGAGAGCAAGCATTGTGTTGAACAATGGAATGAGCTGGATGTGTTTAGACAACTATTCCAGGTTGGTACTTAGAACTAGAGATGTCATATTCAGAATGTTTAGAGAGCACTTCAATCTACTGGAAGATAGAATTAGAACTGAAAAGACAAAACACTGGAACTAAAAATGTAAGAGATTGTAACTGAAACTAGAACCCGAATTGCATTTAGATAATCAGATTACAACTAACACCTCAAGTATGCCAGTAGTTGGCTTTGAAATTACAGAAAGAGAGAGAGAGTTCAACAAATGATTACATTGTGATACAAAGAGCACATGTAGCTCAGAATCTAGGCTTCTAAGAGTTCTAGGGAATCCAAAGTCCTATAAAATGAGTAGCGGGTCCTATTTATAGGCCATCTACAGATTGATTGTGCGGTGTCAATTACTATGGTAACTCATTGGTTACTGCTTTTGGAAGCTTCATACGTCCGCCAATCCTGCTAGAGGTAGTTCCCGCCTTCTACATTCGTCCTCCCCTTTCTTGAATTTTGGTATATACCAAAAGTTTTAGATGAAGGTTTCCAAACTATTTCCTAATTGCCCAATAACCGTTCCATTAACAATTCCCAATTGCTTGCTGTTTCTTTTGTATTTGGGAAACCAACTCTCCTATGTCAGCATAGGACTCTAAAGGTGGCTGCTACAGACTCCATCGGATCTACTTCACCTTGCAAAAGGCCAGTGGTCAAACACCAATTAACTCACCCAGTGTGTGTCCAGTGAACCCTTGTCTTGTTAGGTGCTTTCTTCCTCTTGGATAGTGTATGGGATGCTTTTGAGGTAGTGAATCCAGCATCGTCCTATTGAATCAATATGAATAGTGCTTGCCTCTTACTATAGCTGTGAGAATTGTCATTTCTACTTCATAGGCGTCTTAGTATCCCATGTCTTGGTGTCAGCATTATAAAGAGTGTGTTTGCCTCTTGTCAAGCGAGTTCTGGTAAGTTTATGACAATAGGATGGAGTGTGAATCCATCCCTGTGTTAATGGATTGTTGCACTTAATGCGAGCTTCAAACAAGATCTCAGTCATTTACCTGAATTGAGGTTTAGAGCTTGCCTTACTAGATCCAGTTCCTTCTTTGGGATTTTACATGCCTCAACGGTTAGTTGCAATAGCTGGTTTGTGATCCAAATGAGCCTTTTGATTTGAATTTTCCATTGACTCATTAAAGGTTGAAATATGTGGAGGTCATCTAGACAACGTCTTGAGGTTTAGTTTTCAAGTTTTTACAATATTTTTCTCTATTTTGGGCAGAATTTCTCCTTTTTCTCAACTGGCTGCTACAGACGGGAGTGTAGAGAGCCCTGCAAAATACTCAAAATAGTGCATAGCAAGACATAAACGAATAAATCTACGTACCTATCGACTCGCACAAACCCATAATCGAGCACCATACTAACAGAGAGAGACAGAGAGTGGGAGAGAGTGAAAGAACACGTGCAAGCGCACCTCCTAGAGCGGAGTGCTACGCGAGCACGGTGAGAGAGGAGGGAGGAGAGAAGAGAAGAAGACACAAGCACTGGGTGCAATCTCCCCCCGTGCAAGAGTCAGCATGTCCTCTTGCACGTATTTAATTTATAGAGAAGTTCATGCTCAAAATTGAGTTACATCCAATTCACACTTGGGCATAAAATAGTCATGGCTCATAAAGAGCTCAATGTAACAATTAATAGTTGTCTACATCTCAACTTATAACTAAACCATAAATACTAAGGCTTGCCACAGAAAATCCAATGGTGGCAGTTTTATTCCAAATAACTGCTATCGCCTTATTGTCTAGCACGTGTCAATCACTTATCTGCTCACACAACACCCAACAAGTGATCATATTCCACAATTCAAATCAACATTGCAATGCTTCATCAGAATATCAAATATTTCACAAATATATCATCAAAATATCAATTCCATTACATACCCCGCGGTTGAAAGACAATTGTCCTCAATTGTTACCAAAACCAAACTAGCGACAGTGGTGGCCAGCCACTGGTAGAGTGGTCTAGTAATTTGGTGTTGCCTAGATCGGAGGATCTACACCAATGGTCGTGCTACCTAAATCGGCGGATCTGCACTAATGCTGCCTAAATCGGCGGATCTGCATTTTGAATTCGTGTTGCTTAAATTGGCAAATCTACACTAGTGCTGCCTAAATCGGCGGATCTGCACTTTTAAAATTCGTGTTGCCTAAATCAGCGAATCTACACTAGAAGAGAGGCACTGCCTAAATCGTCGAATCTGTGTCTCTAGGTGTGTGGTATGCAAGTATCGAGTGATGGTAGTACGGACTTAGCGATTGTTTAGAAATCCATTGACACTCTTCCAAAGAATGGTTTTTGTATTTTACCAAATATCTTCTATACTGGTTTCCTCTGCGGGTAGTGGTCATGTCATGATCTAAAATTATTTCGGGAGTCATAATTTCTTCATCGTCCTCAATGAACAGGGGGTCAGCTATGGTAGGGGTGTCGGGAATAGGTCCCTTGTGTGGTCTCAACAAACTGGCATGGAAGGAGTTGTGTATTTTCTAATGTGAGGGAATGCCCAAGCAGAACGCATTGTCATTTATTTTATGAAGAATTTTGAATGGGCCATAAAATCTAGGGGCCAATTTCACTTTAGGATGTTTTTCTACACTTTTTAAGCGTCGTTTTTCTATTCTAAGCCAAACAAGGTCATTTTCTTTAAAAGGTGCAGGTCTTTGTTTCTTATTGGCTTGTGCAGTGTATCGTTCTTGTGCTCGTTTAATGCAAGTTGTGGCTTCTTGTAAAATGTGTGTGTGATCTCTTGCTAAAGTGTCAGCCGCAGGGACATCAATGCTAATAGTGGAGACAGGGACAGGGAGTTTTTTCCCATAGACAATTTCAAAGGGCACAGTTTGTGGATGAGTGGGGTGTGTTATTGTAAGAAAATTGAAGCATAGGGAGGTGTTGGTCCCAGTTTGCAGTATTTTCAGTGGTATAAGATCGAAGAAGATCCATAATAGTATTGTTTGTGGCTTCTGTTTGACCATTACTTTCAGGGTGAAATGCAGATGTGAAATCCATTTTAGAGCCTAAGTTTTTGGCTAGGGCGACCCAAAAATGATTGCAAAAGCGTCCATCACGGTCAGAGAGAATGACTTTGGGGAAGCCATGGTAGGGAAAGATGGTTTTGAGGAAAAGGTTTGCAGCCTGTGGTGCAGACAATGTCTTTTTGCAGGGTACAAAGTATGCTTGTTTGCTAAAACGGTCAACTATGGTCCATATCATATCATTGTGTGAGGATGTGGTGGGAAGTCCTGTGATAAAATCCATGGAGATTTGTTCCCAAGGGCCAGCAGGGATAGGGAGAGGCATTAAAAGACCATAAGACTTACCATGATGACGTTTAACTCTTTGACATATCAAACATTCTGAAACAAATTTTGTGATATCGTGCTTCATTCCAGGCCAAAAAAAAATGATCTTGACATGCAGCGAGTGTGGATTGAATTCCTGATGACCCATATATGGTGGTGCATGCATTTCAGTCATTGCTAGTTCCTTGAAGGGTGTTGTGATGCATAGCTTTTGCTGAAAATAAAGATAACCATTTGCCAATGTGTAGTGTTCATAGGGAAGACCATTATTGTGAGTTATTTCAAACCAAGCACGTGAAAAATGTGGATCGTGAGCATATGTGTTAGGCATAGAATGAAAAGATTGCACATCACTCACAGAAATGTGATTCAAATAAACATGCTTGATTTTATCAAAGACACATGAACGAGTAACAGAGAGTACATTTACTTCAGGTTTTCTACTTAATGCGTTTGCTACTACATTTGCTTTTCCTGGTTGGTATTGTATCATAGGATGGAAATTTTGAATGAAACCGGCCCATTGGATATGACGATCAGAAATGGTAGATTGAGCCAGAAGATGTTTAATGGCATGTTGGTCAGTCTTGATTAGAACTTCGGAGCCCATAAGATAGTGTTTCCACATGTCTAGAGCGTGGACCACGGCTAGCAATTCTTTATCATATGTGCTGTATTTGGTTTCAGATGGTTTGAGTTTTCGACTTTCGTAGGCAATTGGGTGATCATTTTGCATTAAGATTGCGCCTATGCCTGAGCCACTTGCATCTGTAACAACTACAAAGAAGGGTTGTGTGAAGTCGGGTAATTGCAGGATGGGGGCATGTGTAAGGAGATATTTGAGAGTGTCAAATGATTTTTGTTGTGTGGGACCCCAATTGAATGGTACTTTTTGACGAAGTAAAGTGGTCATCGGTGACGCAATGTGTGAGAAGTTTTTGACAAATTTTCGATAAAAGCCTGCTAAACCTAAAAAGGATTTTATGTCATGCACGGATTTGGGGGTAGGCCATGTTTTAATAGTGTCAATCGTTTGAGGGTCAACAGATATTCTTTTTTCTGAGACTATGTGGCCTAAATAGTCAATGTGTGTTTGAAAAAATGTACTTTTGTGTGGATTTGCAAACAACTGGTGGTCACGCAATAACTCAAAGACAATATGCAGGTGATTTTTGTGTTCGTGCTCATCACGACTAAAAATTAAAATGTCATCAAAGAACACAATAACAAAGTCTTGATAATCAAGGAATATTTTGTTCATCATCCTAGCAAATGTGGCAGGTGCATTTGTGAGACCAAACGGTAAGACAATAAACTCATAATGACCAGACTGGGTACGAAATGCAGTTTTAAAAATATCATTAGGGTGCATACAGATCTGATGGTATCCTGATTTCAAGTCAATTTTGCTAAACAATTTCGCTCCTCGTAAGCGATCTAGGAGATCGTCTATACGTGGGATGGGATAGCGGTTTTTGACAGTAACCTTGTTTAATGCACAGTAGTCTATGCACATGCGAAAAGTTTTGTTTTTCTTTTGGACTAGGAGAACTGGGGCACCAAAAGGGGATGCACTAGGACGGATGAGGCCCTTATCTAGGAGTTCGGTGATTTGTTTTTGGATTTCTTGTTGGTGCAAGGGACTATGTCTATATGGTGCTCTGTGTGGAGGTTGTGAGCTTGGAAAAATTTCAATTTTATGATCTAATTCACCACGAGAGGGTGGGAGGTGAGGGGGGTAATCATCCACAAAGCAATCATTATACTGTGAGAGGAAATCATTATGTGTGTGAGAGAGAGATGATTGTGTGTGCTCCACTTCAGTAACAAATATCATGTATGCTTTGTCATCCTTTCGTAGTGCACGTTTTTCTTGTGTGTGTGATATCAAGGGAAACATAGCAAGTGATGCATCAGCAGAAAGTGAAATAGATTTTCCATTGAAAGTGAAATTCATTGTGTGTGTGCGATAGTCAATGTGTGGATTATGTTGGTGTCGAAAAGGCATGCCCAAAATGATATCGGTGGATTGCAATGGTGCAATTAAAAAATCAATGGTGCAATTAAAAAATCACGTTGTTCTATGTAATCACCAATGGTAATTGTGAGAGATTTAATTTCACGTGTGCCATTGTACCTAGTACCTTGAAAAGCACATTTAACTTTGTATGCAGATGGTGTGGTGGTTAAATTCAATTTTCGTACCAATTTTTCAGAAATAAAATCGTGTGAACTACCATCATCGTGTAAAATAGACACACTTGAATTTTGAATTTTGCCTTTCTGACGGAGCAAAGCATGAATTGAAATTGGCGTACCTGGTACATGAGGTGGGGTTGCGGCTGTCCAATCAGCCATGGCGTCGTCTAGGGGTTCTGATTCATCTTCGATGTTGTGTAGGCGAGCTGTGGGTTGGCGAGGACCGGGTGGACGGTTGTTGGTGCAGTTGGCTTCAACATGGCCGTATTGGCGGCATTTGAAGCACCAAACACCATTGCGGCGTGCGGGGGGGTTGGGGTGATAATGTGTGTTTGAAATTTGAGGTGCAATGTGTGTGGGTGGAGTGGTGGGATTGTGTTGTGGGCGATGATTGTTTTGGTGACAACGAGGAAAAGGGGGTGGGCGGTTTTGTATGTAATTATTTGTGCGAGGGTTTGAAGTATACCTGTTGAAATTATTACCGTTGCGATTGCGGTTGTGGTTGTTGTTACTCCGCTGATTGCGAGCTTGAAAATTGGGACGGTTGGGGTTGCGGCTGTTGCGCACTTCATGGACGATAGAGTTGATTTCTTTCTCAGCATCGTAGGCCAAGGATATAGCTTCATAAAGAGACGTCGGTTTAAGGGAATTGAGTTTTGACTGTATACCATTGGGAAGACCGTCTTCATATTTGCGTTGGAGAGACTCTGCAGGCACTTCTTCTACCATACGGAGGAGTAGAAGACGTTCCCAGAAGCGGTCAGTGTAACGAGAAATGGTGTCTTCTTGCATCCAAGAGAATTTGGCCCAAGCACGACGAGCGTTAAGACCAAACTGAG
Source organism: Adiantum capillus-veneris (assembly GCF_014529385.1). Taxonomy (NCBI): domain Eukaryota; kingdom Viridiplantae; phylum Streptophyta; class Polypodiopsida; order Polypodiales; family Pteridaceae; genus Adiantum; species Adiantum capillus-veneris. The sequence continues at coordinate 19,709,358 of NC_140946.1, forward strand.
GGGGTAGGAATGAATCTTTGACCCGCTATTGAAAACTGTCCCAAGTTGATGGTCGTTCTGCCGTTTTGCGAAGCATGCTCCACCAGAGTGAAGCTTGACCAGAAAGGTGATTAGTAGCACATTTAATTTTATCTTTTTCAGTGAAAGATTCGCCAACAAAATAATCATCGAATTGAGTTAACCAAGACAACACCATTTTACCAATTTTGCGACCATCAAACTTGAAAAACGTGAAAGATTTTTGACTTATCTTTGCCTCTTTGCTGGATTGTTGAGCTTCGAACGCAGCCTTCAAAATTTTGATCATACGTTCATCTTCATTGTTGTCTTCGCGTGCTCGTTTCTGATCATTTGCGGCGAGGCGTTGATTCGCAATGTTTAATTCCTGTTGTAGTAAGAATACTTGTTGCTCCAAGGTCGGTGCCGGGAGAGGTGAATCACTGGTCCAGTCGGAGGGGGAACTAGCGCCGTTTGTCTCCATGATGATTGGGAAAATTGGTAATTACGTTGATTTGCTACAAATCCCTATCCAGGGTAGAAGGTTTGCGGCGAATAAATTCGACTAACCTGATTCCATGCTGTTGAATAGAGTAAAAGAGTTCATAAGCCCAACGCCAGGTAGTGCGAAGCTCACGATGGTGCAGAGCGGTTGCGAGGTTTTTGACGTAGAAGCGATGCAGACGAGTGGGTTGTTGATGATGTAGCGGTGCACAATCAACGTGTCGCTGGTTGTGAATGCGACATAGCAGAGGAGGCATATGATTGGAGAAGAGCGACGAGAGTACCACCCTATTTAATAGGTTCGGCAAGCTCGGTCTACGCGAAGAACGGTGATGGCTATCATTGCGGCTTATTTTGCAAAAGAGATCGACATGTCCTGAGTGTATCTTCTTGGGTAGGGAGATGCGGTCCGTACCATCGACATGTCAAAGAGGATGACGATGTGTATGGGTGTGTGTGTGTGTGTGTGTGTATTCTTGCTTAGAGATGGTGAAAAATCTCTCTGCGAGATAGCTTACCAAGCTTCCCTGTGGTAATCCCTCTTTTTTTTTTTCTGAAGGTAGTCGGGAGTAAAAGTAAAGTATAGCCCACAAAAAAAAGAATATATACAGAGCCATCATCATCCGTGGGTCTTGGCCAAGAGCGAAGGGAGAGAGAGGATCAATCGAGTCAGTTACTGGAAGTGCTCCTCTCTTTTTGTGTTTATTTTTTTCCAGAACCATTGCATGGCAATCCAAAAGGAGGAGTCTTACAGTCGATGAGACGTGGGGCGGGGTTGTGGAATACGAGAGGGCAAGAGAGAGAGACAGTGAAGGTGTGGTCGGCATGCGAGAAAGAGAGAGAGAGAGAGAGTGGTTCAGCAGCGTCTGTTTGTCGTGTAGTCACGGCCGCCACAGATGAAGGTGGGTAATCAGGGCCGCAACAGATAAAGGTGAGGGTGAGGGCGAACTGGACTGGGAGTGGGGGAAAGTAGTTAAGCTATATTAAAAAAAAGCGGTTCATGAAGCAAATAGGAGGCAGGCGTTGCAGGATGACGAGTGGAATTGCAGGGGGAAAACCGACGAAGTCGGATTGCCAGTTGATCGTCAGATCGCGTAGGATCTGCTCAGGTTTGCTGCGAGCCTTGCAGTGCAGGTAGAAGGGGGTGAGGTGGTGTTCTGGATCAACATGGTAAGGCTGGAGCCACACAAAGATAGAGAGGGAGAGGAGGCGACAACAACAAAAAAAAAAAACAGGCTTTTCCTACGCTTATGCTCGAAACCCGCGGCTATTGCATATCCTGCATGCTTTATTGTTTGAAAATAAATAATTCATTATAATATTTTCCTTAGGGGATGTTTCCCGTGATACTTATGAGAAAAATTGCTCGGATGTCTCGCCTTCTCCAACTCCTGAGATGGTTTCTAGAGCACTAAAATTCATTGATAACGGCTCTTCTTCTCTGTTCCCGTCTTCTACTCCTTCAAACTCAGTCAATTTTGTATTTTATTTTTTTACAGTTCTCTAGGGATTATTCGTAGAACATTGGAAATTATATGATTCTTACACATATATGCTCCTATCTAAGTACGATATCTTCTACTCTAACAATAGCCTATGTCGACTAATCAAATAGTACACATAGGCTCTATTCAACCTCTATACAAGAACTACTCGATACTTGCATGAAGGCTTTCAATAACAGAAAAAAAAGACCTCTTCCTATCCCAGAGCAGAGAAGAGTCATGAAATATAATCAGAGATAATCATAAAAGAGAAAACTTATCTTCATGTTAATTGTGCATAAAGATCCTTGTTGCCATGATTCGTGTACTCCAGGAGCAATGATCTACGCTCTGATACCACTGCTACAGACGGGAGCGTAGAGAGCCCTGCAAAATACTCAAAATAGCGCATAGCAAGACATAAACGAATAAATCTACGTACATGTAGACTCGCACAAACCCATAATCGAGCACCATACGAACAGAGAGAGACAGAGAGTGGGAGAGAGTGAAAGAACACGTGCAGGCGCACCTCCTAGCGAGCACGATGAGAGAGGAGGGAGGAGAGAAGAGAAGAAGCCACAAGCACTGGGTGCAATCTCCCCCCGTGCAAGAGTCAACATGTCCCTCTTGCACGTATTTAATTTATAGATAAGTTCATGCTCAAAATTGAGTTACATCCAATTCACACTTGGGCATAAAATAGTCATGGCTCATAAAGAGCTCAATGTAACAATTAATAGTTGTCTACATCTCAACTTATAACTAAACCATAAATACTAAGGCTTGCCACAGAAAATCCAATGGTGGCAGTTTTATTCCAAATAACTGTTATCGCCTTATTGTCCAGCACGTGTCAATCACTGATCTGCTCACACAACACCCAACAAGTGATCATATTCCACAATTCAAATCAACATTGCAATGCTTCATCAGAATATCAAATATTTCACAAATATATCATCAAAATATCAATTCCATTACACTGGCATTTTTGAAAATGAAAATGGCACGATATTAACCTGTGAGATACATTTTTTTGACAGCGAGGGAGTGAGATTGGTGGCACGTGGAAGAGAGAGAGAGAGAGAGAGAGAGAGAGCAAAGCGAGAGAGACTTTTCTTCTCTGCATGCTTTCCACAGTGCCACAAAGCAGAGCATGGAGCGGGGGCGATGATGTGCGTGTGTGCGCCTTGATGACTTTGAGCCACCCTCTATGTGTGTGTGTGTGTGTGTGTGTGTGTGTGTGTGTGTGTGTGTGTGTGTGTGTGTGCGCGTGCGTGCGTGCACGCGCGCGTGTGCGTGTGCGTGCGCTGGCGACGATACCCTTGCATGCAAAAACGAGGCAAGATAGTGGCGCAACATCTATGTCCTTCTTTTTTTCTCGCTCCAGCACATGCCCAAGCGGAAGATCTCTACTTACTCTCTCTCTCTCTCTCTCTCTCTCTCTCTCTCTCTCTCTCTCTCTCTCTCTCTCTCTCTCTCTCTCTGGCAGTGACATCGATAGAGGTAGGGAAGCAAGGATGGCATATCCAATGTCAAAAAGGGGGATGACAAGGGGGGGGAGGCAGCTTGGCCACTTGCAGGATACAGACGACTATGCTTGGTCACTTTGCAGCCTTCTCTGTGTCGACTCGTCAGGTGGTCACAGTTACCGTGCGCAAGGAGGGGGGGCATAGGCTGGCTGCTTGACTTTTGCTTTGGAAAAGTTAGGACAAGAGGGCATCTTATTAGATTCTATCTAATAAGTGAACTTTAGACCGACTAGCTCCATAAAGAAGTAGTAGAGATAATGTATTACCAACCCTTTTTTTTTGCCATACTCAAATGGTGAGTGGAAATGTCATATTAACTCGGCAAAGAATGTACAATACACCTCAAGCACTACATGTGCTTTAAAGGGAAAATATTTCCCAAAGGGTCTTTACAATTTATAAGCATGAGTGTGTGGCCCGTCCTAGGGATGGGGAGAGAGGGGGATCCCCTTGTAGAGAGAGAAGAAGAGGAAGAGGATTTTAAATTCGTAGGAAACTAGAGAGAGAGAGAGAGAGAGAGAGAGAGACAGAGAGAGAGAGAGAGTCTTTTCTTGCACCGGACTCCCCACGCCAAAGCGCCCCTCTCTTTCTTTGATTGCCTTCGCCTCCACTCACCCCTTTAATCCCTCTCCTTATGCCACATGGCATGGGATAGTATACAGAAGATACCTAGTTCTTTCCTTATCTGCCAGCTCAAGTCACAGATCAATGGTCTGCTTTTCCCTAGCAAGCACCACTTGAGCAGTCGATGCAACTTTCTGCATGTTTCCATTCTTCAACTTGCGCAGCTAAACCTACTCTTGACCCTTTTAAATATGTAAGCTCACTGCTTTCATGCAGTATAACATTAAATTGATCTATTACAAGGTTTCTCTCAAAGACCCAAAGGTTTTGGGCTTTTCAAACCTGTTTCAATTGGTAATTTGTGTGCAAACCAAAATAGCTTGGTTCTGAAATCTTCTCCCTCCCAAAACCAATTCATTCGTAAAGAAGAGTATCTTCCATGTCCTCTGCACCCATCGATAGATTTTGGGGGCAAGACCCTGTGGAAAAGGGCAGTCTTCAAACTGATGCAAGGGATCCTCCGAACTTGCTTTGCACTCAAACCAAGTGTCTCTGCCAATCCCTCTATCAAAAATCTTATTCCCACTTGGGATCGCCCCAAGAGCACCTTCCAAGTGAACATCTTCATTGAGCTTGGCCACTTTATCTCCCAAAATGTTGTTTATACTCTTCAACCACTTCTCTTTTGGCCAATTCACCCTCCACACTTCTCGTGAGCGGAGAGAAGCAATTTGCTATATAAATCACCTTGTTATATATTCCCAACATATTTGGAAGTGCAAAAGTTCTATTCTTGGGCCAATGCCAAGCTTTCCAATTGAGCTTTGTCTCACTGGCAAGCATTGGACAAGTGCATAGGACCTTTGAGACTCTAGTAACCAATAACCTTTCATTTGGATTCAAACTATGTTGCACCACCAATTGGTCTACATCCATCCAACAGAAGTTCTCGTCATCTCAAAATTATGCCACCTCGGTGTGTTAACAACCTTATCTAAAGCGTAAGCTTGTCTAAGAATATAAGGTTACACCTTATGATGGAAATTTACGTGTTTGCTAAACGTCCCATTGTCTTACCTTTAGAGAATATTGAGTTACTTTACAAGATCCAAGATCCAAGCTATTAAAAAATACTGAATGTTGAAGTTACCTTGCAAGTCCAAGCTATCAAAAGACAAAAGGGATAGCTTACCAAGTGAAGTTAACTAGAAGGCCCAAGGTATCGAAAACACAAGGATTTTCTTGCAAGCATATAGTGTGTGTGTGTGTGTGTGTGTGTGTGTGTGTGTGTGTGTGTGTGTGAGAGAGAGAGAGAGAGAGGGAGAGAGAGAGGGTGTTTTGTGGTCCACAACGGTGGGTAAGCAACCAAAAAAAAAAAAGAGGTTGTGCATGATTGTGATTTGTTAATGTGTGACCTATCAAAGGAATCTCTTGCTTAGAAACAGACCATCTTCCACGTAGAGAGCCAATTTTTATTTTATTTTAAAAGGCCCTCTTGCTACCCAAATGTATCTAAGTTTATTGGTGTAAGGAAGGTATCCAAACAGTCAAAGCTTTTCCATTAGAATAAGATATGAGAAGGAAGGTCAAGCAAGATCATGCTTGACCTTGTAAACTATCACTAGTACACCACAAAGGCACAATCTATCTACTTGTCGCATCAACATGCTTGGAGGGGGGGCACGTCTACAAGAGTATGCACACAAGTGGTGAATAAATCTTGCTGATTAACCAAGCTTTCTTTGATGAAGAAGGAGAAAATAGAGAACCATGGATGGCATTGTTATTGAGTGAAGTTTGCCATTTTCTTTCAAGCAACTCTCTCTCTCTCTCTCTCTCTCTCTCTCTCTCTCTCTCTCTCACACACACACACACACACACACACACACACACATTCTCTCTCTCTCTCTCTCTCTCTCTCTCTCTCTCTCTCTCTCTCTCTCTCTCTCTCTCTCTCTCTCTCCATATTGAGCATGAACGCCATGCCTACTCTTCGTGAAAAGAGGTTCAACAATCACAAGAAACTCAATAGCTTGCAACTAGACACACATAGGTATGGCCTCTTACCTCCTTGTGTCCATGATAAGCAGCTCCTTTTTTTCATGTGTGTAATCATGGTGTGCTCTTCCTCAAAGTGTTTGTGTTTGAGGGAAGGGAAGAAATGTCGCTGCAAGGAAGTGGAGTACTCGTTATTAAAGTATACCTCCTTTGTCATTCTTACCTTGATCTGGGAAACCTCTTAGAATTCGTCAAGAACTCTCTTGATCCATCAAGGAGATAATGATCGAAGCACCTAGTTTTACCATGTATTTTTCACCATGTCAAACAAGATCCAACCAAAAGAGATGTTTCTGCCTCTCTTTTGAATAGTCCTTAGCAAACCAACGATTGATTTGCATGAGTCTCCAGATCTTGCACTTGCCTTGCAGAAGAAAGCAAATCATTAGCATCTACTTGTGACTAGATGATTGCTTGCAAGTTAGGATTACTTTGCATTTCTTGTAGCTATTGTGAAGAGTATCCAATTGCATACATTCCTTGTGTAGAAATACCATTGTCATCAATTTCTTGAATATTAGACATCATGAATTTTTATTTGAGGCAAGAAGAGTTCTTGTAGCAGCCACACCCATGGTTTTAGGTTCTATTAATTTATTAAAATAGAGAGTACAGTGATATCAATGCCTACTTAAAATCAGTAATCCTTCTAGACTTCTTGCAAGCTCAATATTGGTTAAACCAAAGTCAACCCCCAAAAGAGTCCCGCTATTAAGTGTACAGCTCATAGGGGGTTAAGAGACATTCTTGAAAAAATTAAATACATCCCTCTCTCTTATCTTGGTTAATCGATAGGCTTGACCTTTCATGGTATGTCGTAATGATGGGATAGCCTAGGGCTTCACTAATTGACATAGCCTTGACTCAACAAAGGAGAGCAATGGATAAGACCAACGTGCACACAAAAAGGAAGAGAGTCTCATTAGGGTTCTTTTTGGCCTATAAAGAAAATTCAAGATGTTCACATATGCAGGTCGTCCAAGTTGGGCTAATCCCCAACAATCACCCCCTTTAACCAAACTTGGCATAATAATGATCATAAGTATACTCCTAGGCTCTAGATACATCTAGGTGTAGTACTTGATACATCATGGTGGTTCTCATAACCGATTCCATCAATGATGGATCATAAGCATACTCATCCTAGGCTCATAATGTAGTCAAGGTAATATAAAATCATATGGTCTGCCAATATCGCCATTAACCTATTGATATTTGTTTTTGCATGCTCAAATTCCTATGTGGTCATTTGGGCGTTTTGAGATTCCATGTGCAGCCAGCCATGCAAAAACAATAACCTTTTGAGATGCAAGTTGAGTGGCAGTGGGTGATACCCTTTGAGATTCTGCCTTATTGTGGATCTTCATCTTGAAAAGCCATAGTTGGAATAAGGCCCAATTCCATAGCGTTTTGAGATGCATGATGAATCCCTCACCACTGTGAATGATGGCATCTTGAGATGCAAAGGTTTGAAGTAGTTGAAGCTTGCATGTTGGGGCAGCATGATGAAGCAGTAAGTAGGAGCATTTTGAGATGCTACCCACAAGTAGGGTGGTTGAAGAAAGCATCTCAAAATACAACAACAACTCCTGCTAGAGGGGAGATTCAAGGGTTGTCTCTTCCTAACAACAATCAACCTCTTTGCAAACGATTCCCTTCTATTCCTCAAAGTGTGCCCTCAAGTGATCAAGAAGGATCTAGAGATTACGCAAATGTATGCCGATGCATCAGGGTCAACGTGTAGTATTGAAAAATCTGGATGGATCTCGTACTCTGAAAACAACTCGATTGATTCAACAATGTGGACTGGGGAGATAGTGTCAAAAGGGAAGGTGTTTGGGGGTGGATGTAACCCATAAGCAAAGATTCCTATGGGTCTTGGATAAGATAAGGAACAAGATGCAAAGGTGGGAGTATATGCTTCTTCCTTTCGCAAGCTGAGTGAAGGTGGTCAATTCGTTTATAATCCTTCAACGGTCCTCTGCTTAAGTTCTTAAAATCGGTGAAAAGATTCTTGTGGAAAAAAAAAGACTCGACGCCTTGGCAATGGGCGGGATGGGATTTCATTGCAAGACCTTTTGAGCAAGGCGGTATCAGGATCCTTAATCCTTGTATTCACGCGGAGACCTAGCGTGCCAAATTTATGGTAACAATCACGAAGCAAGACCGGGCATGGGCTAGTATGACTAAGGCCATGTTGGATAGTTCCAAATTATGCTCGCAAGGTGGACAGTGGAAAGGGTTGGAGATACACGACAAGTTGCTTTCCCCTCAGTGGGCTATCTTGAAACTTGGTGGCACAACGGGGGAGCTAGTTTGTAAATGCAATAGAGTAACAGAGGCCTTGGAATGGGGAGAGATAACTAGGTACTTTCACAACTCTATAATTCATTGGTGCCATTGGCTATCAAAGGCGGGAAGCATGCTGTTGAACCCACTCTGGAGGGAAATTTCCAGGAAAATCAATAACAAAGGACTTCAACATCTAGGCCAGTTTTGGGACAGCATAACAAAAGTTGGAAAGGTACAAATCAAGTGGCCTCCCAGTTCCACCTCTACGGGATTGAAAATTTGATGGCAAGTAGAGCTTTAGAATGGTTAAACAGAGGTTGGCTACCCTCTTGTGAATCTGCGTTTGAGTGGAAGGCATGGCAGTGGCCCAAGACCAAACATTTCCGTAAACCGCAAACCAAGGATTGTACAACACACTTATGACTCCAACGGATTTGCTTTCCCCTCCTAATAAGAAATGGTGCAAGCAATGGCTGGAATCACGATGGGTTTCAATCGCAAAGAACATCTGGTGCCCACATTTTCCACTTGGGATGAAGGTTTTTCTTTGAAGGGTTATTTGGGAGGCCTTAGCTACGGGTGTGAAGATACTAGCTAGGCATTGGTCCTAATAGATGCTCGCAATGCAGAACGGCTAGTGAGGAACTTCCTCACTTATTCAAGGAGTGTCCGACAATATGTGGCACGGTAGGAAAGATTTGCAAATGGGTTCAAAAGACCTAGAAGATAGGATTCTTCAAGAACGACCTCCTCCTGGGTGGGATGGTTTTCAAGAGCCAAGCGCTACTTTTATTGGCACACAGATTGTCAGATTCTTCTACTTCAAACATGTATGGAAGTCCATGAATTGTCGGGTATTCAAGAACGTTGGAAATAGCTAGGTTTACAGAGATTATTAAAAAAAGCAGGGAAGCGTTGGTCGCCAAAGATAAACGTATGAACTCTAATGAGTGGAATAGGGAAATTGATGCCGCAATGACTGGATAGATTTTTGGGTTCTTGCTAAAATAGAGGTCTTGCTCAAAGTGTCACAAGGTGGCTCCTCTATTAGCCGATGTATCTATGGTTGCTGGGAGACATCATGGCTCGGCTCAACCATGACTTGGATTTGTAATTTTTTGGTTATAGTAATATAATAAATTCACCATTGTGAGTTTTGCAAAAAAAAAGTACTTCATGCTATCTCTTTTATCGTTTTTTGTTTCAAGACTCACTAAGTGTGAGTGATATATTATATACCAAATAGAATTACAGGAAAGTCCCTGCTCACATTGAGCCAGGGTTTCAACCACCACCAAGGAAATTAAAAAAGAATTACTACCAGTTCCTGTGGCTAACAAGGGAAGCACCCCAACTCAACCACCAAATCAAGCCCTTAAAACAGAAAACCCACGTACATAACAAAACTCTGCAAATAGGACCAACCATCTACCACATCAAGCTGCATAAGGGGGGGGGGGGGGCTGCAAACTCTATCACTATGCAAAAAGACTCCACCATCCACCGGATCCAAATGGAGAGAGGAGCCATATGCTCGGAGAGCCATGCACCATTGATAATGCCTGCAATTCGAGAAGAACACACAAACGGGCCACAAACTAGGCTTAGAGCGGAGCCCATTCCATCAAAGTGCAACCTCATGATGTAAAACGGTAATTGAAGACCCCCTCCATCCTTTTAAAGACTACCCGGCCACAAATCTGCAAATGGGTGCAAAACAATTCAAAGATTTTCTTTTCCAAGAATGATATGAATCTAGGAGGAAATGTTTTCAATAACCAAGACATTTTGGTCCGAATGGAAAGGGGAGCCATACGCTTTTTCCGAGAGCCATGCACCATTGATAATGCCCGCAGTCGAGAAGAATACACCAGTATCCACAAACTAGGCTTAGAGTGGAGCCCATCCCATCAAAGTTTAGCCTCATGATGTAAAACGGTAACTGAAGACCCCCTCCATCCTTTTAAAGACTATCTGGCCACAAACCTGCAAATGGGTGCAAAAGAATTCGAAGATTTTCTTTTCCAAGAATGATCTAAATCTAGGATGAAAAGTTTTCAATAACCAAGACATTACTTAGATTTTCTCTTATGCTATCTCAAGCAAACTTGGAAATCAAGAAACCTTTGTGTGTCCGAAAGAAACCATGTGACAATGAAGTGTGTATTCTTGTTGTTGGAAAACATAAAAAAATTTGAAGAGCGGAAACAACCACTTGTCAAAATTAGGTACTAAGAAAGTGATTAACTCTCGGCCTCCAACTACCAATCAAAACACAACTTGAATTGGATCGGTAGTACTAACTAGGAATTGGCATAGGTTTGAACTTTGCACCCTATTGTACCTTTTGGCTCCTCAAGGCACATACTTTGCATGAGGCTTAATATATTCTTTTATGAGATAATATGACTCTTGCACCCACAATTGTGATTACGAAAAACAAAAAAAAAAAACCAAAAAGGTTTTTCTTCCATTCTATTTCCAAGATATGAAACCTATCGGATTTGTTTCCATTGAGTATCATCTATATCTATATTATATATGAAGCAGCTTAAAAACTTCAAGGAAGGAGAGACCCTCCCTGTGTCACATTATGCTTCATTTCAAAGAGAACTTTTAAAAAACATTTAGTTGAAAATGCAAAAGTGAAGGGTAAGTACTAGGATGGTAGAAAATGAAAAGACGTATGAGGGAGTCTTGAGTGTGGAAATCTATATCTATATCTATACTATATATGACGCAACTTAAAATTTTCAAGGAAGGAGAGACCTTCCATGTGTCAATTTTTGCTTCATTTCAAAAAGGCCCTTTAAAAAACATTTGATTGAAAATGAAAAAGTGAAGGGTAAGTACTATCCGTTTGCATTACTGGGTCTATTCACTCATGCGTTAATTAATTTCTTGCTCAGATTCTCAACGAATCTCATGTTTGAAAGGTAAAGTCGTTCAGTTGTCGCCATCACTACTTAGGCGTCATGTACGCTCGTTCGTCTAGCATCGGTTGCGCAAGTCTGCCCACCATCCCCTTCAGCAACCGCGCAGTGCCCTACCTCGCTAGCACGATGGCTCAGTCTCGCCCTGCTGCACGCCATTCCTTTGAGCGCTGTTTTTGAGCCTATGCGCTTCACCTTCTGCCATCGCCCATACCATCGCCAGTGCTGCAGGCCCACACTTCTCCATGTTCACACATGCTGCTCAACGGGGATTGCAATCCAAGCTCCCATGATGCAAACCAACCCCTCGTCGCCTGCTTGGTTGATCAGCACCGAGCGTCCACAATTGCCATCACGATTGAGCCAAAGATCGTATCATGGATTGCTCTGCACCCCTTGGCACGCCGGTCCTCTGCCTCGCGATGTGTCGTCGCTGTGTATTTTCCAGAGCTGCCACTCCGTGATGATGCTCTTGCGTGCTCACTGCTCGTTGCATGCAGGCAGCTCGCGGAACAATCCATCATGCAGACAACTCGTGCAACAATCCATATACGCGTCTCTCTCTCTCTCTCTACTGTTGGCCTGACAGATAGGGACCTCTCTGTCGCTCTCTCTCTCTCTCTCTCTCTCTCTCTCTCTCTCTGTCCCTCCCCTGCACGTGTCATATTCTCCTCTTTTCTCCTCAAAGCATTGACAGCATCTTGTTAGATTCCGCTTGATTTGAGCTGCTTGGAAAATTGAGGCAACATACTAGAATGGTAGAAAATGAAAAGACTTGAGGGAGTCTTGGTAGTGGAAAGTCAAAAAGACCTTAGTACTCCATTTAAATTTATAATACTTAAGCTTATAGTTTTTGGAAGGCCATTTCACTTTAGCCCTCAATTTCAAGGCTGACCACT